>NW_027672982.1:0-340878 GCF_964194105.1 Spermophilus citellus
TGGGGAACCTAGTCGCCTTAGTGTACTGATCATTACCTGAAAGTATCATCCAGTTTGGGTGAAAAAATATTTGTTGAGATTTCTGGAGATTCGTAATTTTGGGCAGCCTGGCAACCCCTTTCCATGAAAGTGTTTCTCGCCAGTCACTGCTTAGGGCTACATCAAGAGGAAACAAAATATAGAGATAGAACGTGAAACTACTTTATTGTGTCAAGTTTCAAGAAGCTAGCACAAACCGTGTTGGATTTAGAGTTCCAAATACATCTATCAATATAGGAGAAAACAGAGTGAAACCTAAAAATTCAAACTGTTAGAGGAAACGAACGCTTCAACATAGAAGAACGAAATTTGGGGAACCAAGTCGCCTTAGTGTACTGATCATTACCTGAAAGTATCATCCAGTTTGGGTGAAAAAATATTTGCTGAGATTTCTGGAGATTCGTAATTTTGGGCAGCCTGGCAACTCCTTTCCATGAAAGTGTTTCTCGCTAGTCACTGCTTAGGGCTACATTAAGAGGAAAGAAAACGTAGAGATAGAATGTGAAACTACTTTATTGTGTCAAGTTTCAAGAAGCTAGCACAAACCGTGTTGGATTCAGAGTTCCAAATACATCTATCAATATAGGAGAAAACAGAGTGAAACCTAAAAATTCAAACAGTTACTGGAAACGAACGCTTCAACATAGAAGAACAAAATTTGGGGAACCTAGTCGCCTTAGTGTACTGATCATTACCTGAAAGTATCATCCAGTTTGGGTGAAAAAATATTTGTTGAGATTTCTGGAGATTCGTAATTTTGGGCAGCCTGGCAACCCCTTTCCATGAAAGTGTTTCTCGCCAGTCACTGCTTAGGGCTACATCAAGAGGAAACAAAATATAGAGATAGAACGTGAAACTACTTTATTGTGTCAAGTTTCAAGAAGCTAGCACAAACCGTGTTGGATGTAGAGTTCCAAATACATCTATCAATATAGGAGAAAACAGAGTGAAACCTAAAAATTCAAACTGTTACTGGAAACGAACGCTTCAACATAGAAGAACGAAATTTGGGGAACCAAGTCGCCTTAGTGTACTTATCATTACCTGAAAGTATCATCCAGTTTGGGTGAAAAAATATTTGCTGAGATTTCTGCAGATTTGTAATTTTGGGAAACCTGGCAACCCCTTTCCATGAAAGTGTTTCTCGCCAGTCACTGCTTAGGGCTATATCAAGAGGAAACAAAACATAGAGATAGAACGTGAAACTACTTTATTGTGTCAAGTTTCAAGAAGCTAGCACAAACCGTGTTGGATGTAGAGTTCCAAATACATCTATCAATATAGGAGAAAAGAGTGAAACCTAAAAATTCAAACTGATACTGGAAACGAACGTTTCAACATAGAAGAACGAAATTTGGGGAACCAAGTCGCCTTAGTGTACTTATCATTACCTGAAAGTATCATCCAGTTTGGGTGAAAAAATATTTGCTGAGATTTCTGGAGATTTGTAATTTTGGGAAACCTGGCAACCCCTTTCCATGAAAGTGTTTCTCGCCAGTCACTGCTTAGGGCTATATCAAGAGGAAACAAAACATAGAGATAGAACGTGAAACTACTTTATTGTGTCAAGTTTCAAGAAGCTAGCACAAACCGTGTTGGATTTAGAGTTCCAAATACGTCTATCAATATAGGAGAAAACAGAGTGAAACCTAAAAATTCAAACTGTTACTGGAAACGAACGCTTCAACATAGAAGAACGAAATTTGGGGAACCAAGTCGCCTTAGTGTACTGATCATTACCTGAAAGTATCATCCAGTTTGGGTGGAAAAATATTTGCTGAGATTTCTGGAGATTCGTAATTTTGGGAAGCCTGGCAACCCCTTTCCATGAAAGTGTTTCTCGCCAGTCACTGCTTAGGGCTACATCAAGAGGAAACAAAACATAGAGATAGAACGTGAAACTACTTTATTGTGTCAAGTTTCAAGAAGCTAGCACAAACCGTGTTGGATTTAGAGTTCCAAATACATCTATCAATATAGGAGAAAACAGAGTGAAACCTAAAAATTCAAACTGTTACTGGAAACGAACGCTTCAACATAGAAGAACGAAATTTGGGGAACCAAGTCGCTTAGTGTACTTATCATTACCTGAAAGTATCATCCAGTTTGGGTGAAAAAATATTTGCTGAGATTTCTGGAGATTTGTAATTTTGGGAAACCTGGCAACCCCTTTCCATGAAAGTGTTTCTCGCCAGTCACTGCTTAGGGCTATATCAAGAGGAAACAAAACATAGAGATAGAACGTGAAACTACTTTATTGTGTCAAGTTTCAAGAAGCTAGCACAAACCGTGTTGGATTTAGAGTTCCAAATACATCTATCAATATAGGAGAAAACAGAGTGAAACCTAAAAATTCAAACTGTTACAGGAAACGAACGCTTCAACATAGAAGAAGGAAATTTGGGGAACCAAGTTGCCTTAGTGTACTGATCATTACCTGAAAGTATCATCCAGTTTGGGTGAAATAATATTTGCTGAGATTTCTGGAGATTCGTAATTTTGGGCAGCCTGGCAACTCCTTTCCATGAAAGTGTTTCTCGCCAGTCACTGCTTAGGGCTACATCAAGAGGAAACAAAACGTAGAGATAGAACGTGAAACTACTTTATTGTGTCAAGTTTCAAGAAGCTAGCACAAACCGTGTTGGATTTAGAGTTCCAAATACATCTATCAATATAGGAGAAAACAGAGTGAAACCTAAAAATTCAAACTGTAACTGGAAACGAACGCTTCAACATAGAAGAACGAAATTTGGGGAACCAAGTCGCCTTAGTGTACTGATCATTACCTGAAAGTATCATCCAGTTTGGGTGAAAAAATATTTGCTGAGATTTCTGGAGATTTGTAATTTTGGGAAACCTGGCAACCCCTTTCCATGAAAGTGTTTCTCGCCAGTCACTGCTTAGGGCTATATCAAGAGGAAACAAAACATAGAGATAGAACATGAAACTACTTTATTGTGTCAAGTTTCAAGAAGCTAGCACAAACCGTGTTGGATGTAGAGTTCCAAATACATCTATCAATATAGGAGAAAAGAGTGAAACCTAAAAATTCAAACTGATACTGGAAACGAACGCTTCAACATAGAAGAACGAAATTTGGGGAACCAAGTCGCCTTAGTGTACTTATCATTACCTGAAAGTATCATCCAGTTTGGGTGAAAAAATATTTGCTGAGATTTCTGGAGATTTGTAATTTTGGGAAACCTGGCAACCCCTTTCCATGAAAGTGTTTCTCGCCAGTCACTGCTTAGGGCTATATCAAGAGGAAACAAAACATAGAGATAGAACGTGAAACTACTTTATTGTGTCAAGTTTCAAGAAGCTAGCACAAACCGTGTTGGATTTAGAGTTCCAAATACGTCTATCAATATAGGAGAAAACAGAGTGAAACCTAAAAATTCAAACTGTTACTGGAAACGAACGCTTCAACATAGAAGAACGAAATTTGGGGAACCAAGTCGCCTTAGTGTACTTATCATTACCTGAAAGTATCATCCAGTTTGGGTGAAAAAATATTTGCTGAGATTTCTGGAGATTTGTAATTTTGGGAAACCGGGCAACCCCTTTCCATGAAAGTGTTTCTCGCCAGTCACTGCTTAGGGCTATATCAAGAGGAAACAAAACATAGAGATAGAACGTGAAACTACTTTATTGTGTCAAGTTTCAAGAAGCTAGCACAAACCGTGTTGGTTTTAGAGTTCCAAATACATCTATCAATATAGGAGAAAACAGAGTGAAACCTAAAAATTCAAACTGTTACAGGAAACGAACGCTTCAACATAGAAGAAGGAAATTTGGGGAACCAAGTCGCCTTAGTGTACTGATCATTACCTGAAAGTATCATCCAGTTAGGGTGAAAAAATATTTGCTGAGATTTCTGGAGATTCGTAATTTTGGGCAGCCTGGCAACCCCTTTCCATGAAAGTGTTTCTCGCCAGTCACTGCTTAGGGCTACATTAAGAGGAAAAAAAACGTAGAGATAGAACGTGATACTACTTTATTGTGTCAAGTTTCAAGAAGCTAGCACAAACCGTGTTGGATTTAGAGTTCCAAATACGTCTATCAATATAGGAGAAAACAGAGTGAAACCTAAAAATTCAAACTGTTACTGGAAACGAACGCTTCAACATAGAAGAACGAAATTTGGGGAACCAAGTCGCCTTAGTGTACTGATCATTACCTGAAAGTATCATCCAGTTTTTGTGGAAAAATATTTGCTGAGATTTCGGGAGATTCGTAATTTTGGGAAGCCTGGCAACCCCTTTCCATGAAAGTGTTTCTCGCCAGTCACTGCTTAGGGCTACATCAAGAGGAAACAAAACATAGAGATAGAACGTGAAACTACTTTATTGTGTCAAGTTTCAAGAAGCTAGCACAAACCGTGTTGGATTTAGAGTTCCAAATACATCTATCAATATAGGCGAAAACAGAGTGAAACCTAAAAATTCAAACTGTTACTGGAAACGAACGCTTCAACATAGAAGAACGAAATTTGGGGAACCAAGTCGCTTAGTGTACTTATCATTACCTGAAAGTATCATCCAGTTTGGGTGAAAAAATATTTGCTGAGATTTCTGGAGATTTGTAATTTTGGGAATCCTGGCAACCCCTTTCCATGAAAGTGTTTCTCGCCAGTCACTGCTTAGGGCTATATCAAGAGGAAACAAAACATAGTGATAGAACGTGAAACTACTTTATTGTGTCAAGTTTCAAGAAGCTAGCACAAACCGTGTTGGATTTAGAGTTCCAAATACATCTATCAATATAGGAGAAAACAGAGTGAAACCTAAAAATTCAAACTGTTACAGGAAACGAACGCTTCAACATAGAAGAAGGAAATTTGGGGAACCAAGTCGCCTTAGTGTACTGATCATTACCTGAAAGTATCATCCAGTTTGGGTGAAAAAATATTTGCTGAGATTTCTGGAGATTCGTAATTTTGGGCAGCCTGGCAACTCCTTTCCATGAAAGTGTTTCTCGCCAGTCACTGCTTAGGGCTACATCAAGAGGAAACAAAACGTAGAGATAGAACGTGAAACTACTTTATTGTGTCAAGTTTCAAGAAGCTAGCACAAACCGTGTTGGATTTAGAGTTCCAAATACATCTATCAATATAGGAGAAAACAGAGTGAAACCTAAAAATTCAAACTGTAACTGGAAACGAACGCTTCAACATAGAAGAACGAAATTTGGGGAACCAAGTCGCCTTAGTGTACTGATCATTACCTGAAAGTATCATCCAGTTTGGGTGAAAAAATATTTGCTGAGATTTCTGGAGATTTGTAATTTTGGGAAACCTGGCAACCCCTTTCCATGAAAGTGTTTCTCGCCAGTCACTGCTTAGGGCTATATCAAGAGGAAACAAAACATAGAGATAGAACGTGAAACTACTTTATTGTGTCAAGTTTCAGGAAGCTAGCACAAACCGTGTTGGATTTAGAGTTCCAAATACATCTATCAATATAGGAGAAAAGAGTGAAACCTAAAAATTCAAACTGTTACTGGAAACGAACGCTTCAACATAGAAGAACGAAATTTGGGGAACCAAGTCGCCTTAGTGTACTTATCATTACCTGAAAGTATCATCCAGTTTGGGTGAAAAAATATTTGCTGAGATTTCTGGAGATTTGTAATTTTGGGAAACCTGGCAACCCCTTTCCATGAAAGTGTTTCTCGCCAGTCACTGCTTAGGGCTATATCAAGAGGAAACAAAACATAGAGATAGAACGTGAAACTACTTTATTGTGTCAAGTTTCAAGAAGCTAGCACAAACCGTGTTGGATGTAGAGTTCCAAATACATCTATCAATATAGGAGAAAAGAGTGAAACCTAAAAATTCAAACTGTTACTGGAAACGAACGCTTCAACATAGAAGAACGAAATTTGGGGAACCAAGTCGCCTTAGTGTACTTATCATTACCTGAAAGTATCATCCAGTTTGGGTGAAAAAATATTTGCTGAGATTTCTGGAGATTTGTAATTTTGGGAAACCGGGCAACCCCTTTCCATGAAAGTGTTTCTCGCCAGTCACTGCTTAGGGCTATATCAAGAGGAAACAAAACATAGAGATAGAACGTGAAACTACTTTATTGTGTCAAGTTTCAAGAAACTAGCACAAACCGTGTTGGATGTAGAGTTCCAAATACATCTATCAATATAGGAGAAAACAGAGTGAAACCTAAAAATTCAAACTGTTACTGGAAACGAACGCTTCAACATAGAAGAACGAAATTTGGGGAAACAAGTCGCCTTAGTGTACTTATCATTACCTGAAAGTATCATCCAGTTTGGGTGAAAAAATATTTGCTGAGATTTCTGGAGATTTGTAATTTTGGGAAACCGGGCAACCCCTTTCCATGAAAGTGTTTCTCGCCAGTCACTGCCTAGGGCTATATCAAGAGGAAACAAAACATAGAGATAGAACGTGAAACTACTTTATTGTGTCAAGTTTCAAGAAGCTAGCACAAACCGTGTTGGTTTTAGAGTTCCAAATACATCTATCAATACAGGAGAAAACAGAGTGAAACCTAAAAATTCAAACTGTTACAGGAAACGAACGCTTCAACATAGAATAAGGCAATTTGGGGAACCAAGTCGCCTTAGTGTACTGATCATTACCTGAAAGTATCATCCAGTTTGGGTGAAAAAATATTTGCTGAGATTTCTGGAGATTCGTAATTTTGGGGAGCCTGTCAACCCCTTTCCATGAAAGTGTTTCTCGCCAGTCACTGCTTAGGGCTATATCAAGAGGAAACAAAACATAGAGATAGAACGTGAAACTACTTTATTGTGTCAAGTTTCAAGAAGCTAGCACAAACCATGTTGGATGTAGAGTTCCAAATACATCTATCAATATAGGAGAAAACAGAGTGAAACCTAAAAATTCAAACTGTTACTGGAAACGAACGCTTCAACATAGAAGAACGAAATTTGGGGAACCAAGTCGCCTTAGTGTACTTATCATTACCTGAAAGTATCATCCAGTTTGGGTGAAAAAATATTTGCTGAGATTTCTGGAGATTTGTAATTTTGGGAAACCGGGCAACCCCTTTCCATGAAAGTGTTTCTCGCCAGTCACTGCTTAGGGCTATATCAAGAGGAAACAAAACATAGAGATAGAACGTGAAACTACTTTATTGTGTCAAGTTTCAAGAAGCTAGCACAAACCGTGTTGGATTTAGAGTTCCAAATACATCTATCAATATAGGAGAAAACAGAGTGAAACCTAAAAATTCAAACTGTTACAGGAAACGAACGCTTCAACATAGAAGAAGGAAATTTGGGGAACCAAGTTGCCTTAGTGTACTGATCATTACCTGAAAGTATCATCCAGTTTGGGTGAAATAATATTTGCTGAGATTTCTGGAGATTCGTAATTTTGGGCAGCCTGGCAACTCCTTTCCATGAAAGTGTTTCTCGCCAGTCACTGCTTAGGGCTACATCAAGAGGAAACAAAACGTAGAGATAGAACGTGAAACTACTTTATTGTGTCAAGTTTCAAGAAGCTAGCACAAACCGTGTTGGATTTAGAGTTCCAAATACATCTATCAATATAGGAGAAAACAGAGTGAAACCTAAAAATTCAAACTGTAACTGGAAACGAACGCTTCAACATAGAAGAACGAAATTTGGGGAACCAAGTCGCCTTAGTGTACTGATCATTACCTGAAAGTATCATCCAGTTTGGGTGAAAAAATATTTGCTGAGATTTCTGGAGATTTGTAATTTTGGGAAACCTGGCAACCCCTTTCCATGAAAGTGTTTCTCGCCAGTCACTGCTTAGGGCTATATCAAGAGGAAACAAAACATAGAGATAGAACATGAAACTACTTTATTGTGTCAAGTTTCAAGAAGCTAGCACAAACCGTGTTGGATGTAGAGTTCCAAATACATCTATCAATATAGGAGAAAAGAGTGAAACCTAAAAATTCAAACTGATACTGGAAACGAACGCTTCAACATAGAAGAACGAAATTTGGGGAACCAAGTCGCCTTAGTGTACTTATCATTACCTGAAAGTATCATCCAGTTTGGGTGAAAAAATATTTGCTGAGATTTCTGGAGATTTGTAATTTTGGGAAACCTGGCAACCCCTTTCCATGAAAGTGTTTCTCGCCAGTCACTGCTTAGGGCTATATCAAGAGGAAACAAAACATAGAGATAGAACGTGAAACTACTTTATTGTGTCAAGTTTCAAGAAGCTAGCACAAACCGTGTTGGATTTAGAGTTCCAAATACGTCTATCAATATAGGAGAAAACAGAGTGAAACCTAAAAATTCAAACTGTTACTGGAAACGAACGCTTCAACATAGAAGAACGAAATTTGGGGAACCAAGTCGCCTTAGTGTACTTATCATTACCTGAAAGTATCATCCAGTTTGGGTGAAAAAATATTTGCTGAGATTTCTGGAGATTTGTAATTTTGGGAAACCGGGCAACCCCTTTCCATGAAAGTGTTTCTCGCCAGTCACTGCTTAGGGCTATATCAAGAGGAAACAAAACATAGAGATAGAACGTGAAACTACTTTATTGTGTCAAGTTTCAAGAAGCTAGCACAAACCGTGTTGGTTTTAGAGTTCCAAATACATCTATCAATATAGGAGAAAACAGAGTGAAACCTAAAAATTCAAACTGTTACAGGAAACGAACGCTTCAACATAGAAGAAGGAAATTTGGGGAACCAAGTCGCCTTAGTGTACTGATCATTACCTGAAAGTATCATCCAGTTAGGGTGAAAAAATATTTGCTGAGATTTCTGGAGATTCGTAATTTTGGGCAGCCTGGCAACCCCTTTCCATGAAAGTGTTTCTCGCCAGTCACTGCTTAGGGCTACATTAAGAGGAAAAAAAACGTAGAGATAGAACGTGATACTACTTTATTGTGTCAAGTTTCAAGAAGCTAGCACAAACCGTGTTGGATTTAGAGTTCCAAATACGTCTATCAATATAGGAGAAAACAGAGTGAAACCTAAAAATTCAAACTGTTACTGGAAACGAACGCTTCAACATAGAAGAACGAAATTTGGGGAACCAAGTCGCCTTAGTGTACTGATCATTACCTGAAAGTATCATCCAGTTTTTGTGGAAAAATATTTGCTGAGATTTCGGGAGATTCGTAATTTTGGGAAGCCTGGCAACCCCTTTCCATGAAAGTGTTTCTCGCCAGTCACTGCTTAGGGCTACATCAAGAGGAAACAAAACATAGAGATAGAACGTGAAACTACTTTATTGTGTCAAGTTTCAAGAAGCTAGCACAAACCGTGTTGGATTTAGAGTTCCAAATACATCTATCAATATAGGCGAAAACAGAGTGAAACCTAAAAATTCAAACTGTTACTGGAAACGAACGCTTCAACATAGAAGAACGAAATTTGGGGAACCAAGTCGCTTAGTGTACTTATCATTACCTGAAAGTATCATCCAGTTTGGGTGAAAAAATATTTGCTGAGATTTCTGGAGATTTGTAATTTTGGGAAACCTGGCAACCCCTTTCCATGAAAGTGTTTCTCGCCAGTCACTGCTTAGGGCTATATCAAGAGGAAACAAAACATAGTGATAGAACGTGAAACTACTTTATTGTGTCAAGTTTCAAGAAGCTAGCACAAACCGTGTTGGATTTAGAGTTCCAAATACATCTATCAATATAGGAGAAAACAGAGTGAAACCTAAAAATTCAAACTGTTACAGGAAACGAACGCTTCAACATAGAAGAAGGAAATTTGGGGAACCAAGTCGCCTTAGTGTACTGATCATTACCTGAAAGTATCATCCAGTTTGGGTGAAAAAATATTTGCTGAGATTTCTGGAGATTCGTAATTTTGGGCAGCCTGGCAACTCCTTTCCATGAAAGTGTTTCTCGCCAGTCACTGCTTAGGGCTACATCAAGAGGAAACAAAACGTAGAGATAGAACGTGAAACTACTTTATTGTGTCAAGTTTCAAGAAGCTAGCACAAACCGTGTTGGATTTAGAGTTCCAAATACATCTATCAATATAGGAGAAAACAGAGTGAAACCTAAAAATTCAAACTGTAACTGGAAACGAACGCTTCAACATAGAAGAACGAAATTTGGGGAACCAAGTCGCCTTAGTGTACTGATCATTACCTGAAAGTATCATCCAGTTTGGGTGAAAAAATATTTGCTGAGATTTCTGGAGATTTGTAATTTTGGGAAACCTGGCAACCCCTTTCCATGAAAGTGTTTCTCGCCAGTCACTGCTTAGGGCTATATCAAGAGGAAACAAAACATAGAGATAGAACGTGAAACTACTTTATTGTGTCAAGTTTCAGGAAGCTAGCACAAACCGTGTTGGATTTAGAGTTCCAAATACATCTATCAATATATGAGAAAAGAGTGAAACCTAAAAATTCAAACTGTTACTGGAAACGAACGCTTCAACATAGAAGAACGAAATTTGGGGAACCAAGTCGCCTTAGTGTACTTATCATTACCTGAAAGTATCATCCAGTTTGGGTGAAAAAATATTTGCTGAGATTTCTGGAGATTTGTAATTTTGGGAAACCTGGCAACCCCTTTCCATGAAAGTGTTTCTCGCCAGTCACTGCTTAGGGCTATATCAAGAGGAAACAAAACATAGAGATAGAACGTGAAACTACTTTATTGTGTCAAGTTTCAAGAAGCTAGCACAAACCGTGTTGGATGTAGAGTTCCAAATACATCTATCAATATAGGAGAAAAGAGTGAAACCTAAAAATTCAAACTGTTACTGGAAACGAACGCTTCAACATAGAAGAACGAAATTTGGGGAACCAAGTCGCCTTAGTGTACTTATCATTACCTGAAAGTATCATCCAGTTTGGGTGAAAAAATATTTGCTGAGATTTCTGGAGATTTGTAATTTTGGGAAACCGGGCAACCCCTTTCCATGAAAGTGTTTCTCGCCAGTCACTGCTTAGGGCTATATCAAGAGGAAACAAAACATAGAGATAGAACGTGAAACTACTTTATTGTGTCAAGTTTCAAGAAACTAGCACAAACCGTGTTGGATGTAGAGTTCCAAATACATCTATCAATATAGGAGAAAACAGAGTGAAACCTAAAAATTCAAACTGTTACTGGAAACGAACGCTTCAACATAGAAGAACGAAATTTGGGGAAACAAGTCGCCTTAGTGTACTTATCATTACCTGAAAGTATCATCCAGTTTGGGTGAAAAAATATTTGCTGAGATTTCTGGAGATTTGTAATTTTGGGAAACCGGGCAACCCCTTTCCATGAAAGTGTTTCTCGCCAGTCACTGCCTAGGGCTATATCAAGAGGAAACAAAACATAGAGATAGAACGTGAAACTACTTTATTGTGTCAAGTTTCAAGAAGCTAGCACAAACCGTGTTGGTTTTAGAGTTCCAAATACATCTATCAATACAGGAGAAAACAGAGTGAAACCTAAAAATTCAAACTGTTACAGGAAACGAACGCTTCAACATAGAATAAGGCAATTTGGGGAACCAAGTCGCCTTAGTGTACTGATCATTACCTGAAAGTATCATCCAGTTTGGGTGAAAAAATATTTGCTGAGATTTCTGGAGATTCGTAATTTTGGGGAGCCTGTCAACCCCTTTCCATGAAAGTGTTTCTCGCCAGTCACTGCTTAGGGCTATATCAAGAGGAAACAAAACATAGAGATAGAACGTGAAACTACTTTATTGTGTCAAGTTTCAAGAAGCTAGCACAAACCATGTTGGATGTAGAGTTCCAAATACATCTATCAATATAGGAGAAAACAGAGTGAAACCTAAAAATTCAAACTGTTACTGGAAACGAACGCTTCAACATAGAAGAACGAAATTTGGGGAACCAAGTCGCCTTAGTGTACTTATCATTACCTGAAAGTATCATCCAGTTTGGGTGAAAAAATATTTGCTGAGATTTCTGGAGATTTGTAATTTTGGGAAACCGGGCAACCCCTTTCCATGAAAGTGTTTCTCGCCAGTCACTGCTTAGGGCTATATCAAGAGGAAACAAAACATAGAGATAGAACGTGAAACTACTTTATTGTGTCAAGTTTCAAGAAGCTAGCACAAACCGTGTTGGTTTTAGAGTTCCAAATACATCTATCAATATAGGAGAAAACAGAGTGAAACCTAAAAATTCAAACTGTTACTGGAAACGAACGCTTCAACATAGAAGAACGAAATTTGGGGAACCAAGTCGCCTTAGTGTACTGATCATTACCTGAAAGTATCATCCAGTTTGGGTGGAAAAATATTTGCTGAGATTTCTGGAGATTCGTAATTTTGGGAAGCCTGGCAACCCCTTTCCATGAAAGTGTTTCTCGCCAGTCACTGCTTAGGGCTACATCAAGAGGAAACAAAACATAGAGATAGAACGTGAAACTACTTTATTGTGTCAAGTTTCAAGAAGCTAGCACAAACCGTGTTGGATTTAGAGTTCCAAATACATCTATCAATATAGGAGAAAACAGAGTGAAACCTAAAAATTCAAACTGTTACTGGAAACGAACGCTTCAACATAGAAGAACGAAATTTGGGGAACCAAGTCGCCTTAGTGTACTTATCATTACCTGAAAGTATCATCCAGTTTGGGTGAAAAAATATTTGCTGAGATTTCTGGAGATTTGTAATTTTGGGAAACCTGGCAACCCCTTTCCATGAAAGTGTTTCTCGCCAGTCACTGCTTAGGGCTATATCAAGAGGAAACAAAACATAGATATAGAACGTGAAACTACTTTATTGTGTCAAGTTTCAGGAAGCTAGCACAAACCGTGTTGGATTTAGAGTTCCAAATACATCTATCAATATAGGAGAAAACAGAGTGAAACCTAAAAATTCAAACTGTTACAGGAAACGAACGCTTCAACATAGAATAAGGAAATTTGGGGAACCAAGTCGCCTTAGTGTACTGATCATTACCTGAAAGTATCATCCAGTTTGGGTGAAAAAATATTTGCTGAGATTTCTGGAGATTCGTAATTTTGGGCAGCCTGGCAACTCCTTTCCATGAAAGTGTTTCTCGCCAGTCACTGCTTAGGGCTACATTAAGAGGAAAGAAAACGTAGAGATAGAACGTAAAACTACTTTATTGTGTCAAGTTTCAAGAAGCTAGCACAAACCGTGTTGGATTCAGAGTTCCAAATACATCTATCAATATAGGAGAAAACAAAGTGAAACCTAAAAATTCAAACTGTTACTGGAAACGAACGCTTCAACATAGAAGAACAAAATTTGGGGAACCTAGTCGCCTTAGTGTACTGATCATTACCTGAAAGTATCATCCAGTTTGGGTGAAAAAATATTTGTTGAGATTTCTGGAGATTTGTAATTTTGGGAAGCCTGGCAACCCCTTTCCATGAAAGTTTTTCTCGCCAGTCACTGCTTAGGGCTACATCAAGAGGAAACAAAACATAGAGATAGAACGTGAAACTACTTTATTGTGTCAAGTTTCAAGAAGCTAGCACAAACCGTGTTGGATTTAGAGTTCCAAATACGTCTATCAATATAGGAGAAAACAGAGTGAAACCTAAAAATTCAAACTGTTACTGGAAACGAACGCTTCAACATAGAAGAACGAAATTTGGGGAACCAAGTCGCCTTAGTGTACTTATCATTACCTGAAAGTATCATCCAGTTTGGGTGAAAAAATATTTGCTGAGATTTCTGGAGATTTGTAATTTTGGGAAACCGGGCAACCCCTTTCCATGAAAGTGTTTCTCGCCAGTCACTGCTTAGGGCTATATCAAGAGGAAACAAAACATAGATATAGAACGTGAAACTACTTTATTGTGTCAAGTTTCAGGAAGCTAGCACAAACCATGTTGGATTTAGAGTTCCAAATACATCTATCAATATAGGAGAAAACAGAGTGAAACCTAAAAATTCAAACTGTTACTGGAAACGAACGCTTCAACATAGAATAAGGAAATTTGGGGCACCAAGTCGCCTTAGTGTACTGATCATTACCTGAAAGTATCATCCAGTTTGGGTGAAAAAATATTTGCTGAGATTTCTGGAGATTCGTAATTTTGGGCAGCCTGGCAACTCCTTTCCATGAAAGTGTTTCTCGCCAGTCACTGCTTAGGGCTACATTAAGAGGAAAGAAAACGTAGAGATAGAACGTGAAACTACTTTATTGTGTCAAGTTTCAAGAAGCTAGCACAAACCGTGTTGGATTCAGAGTTCCAAATACATCTATCAATATAGGAGAAAACAGAGTGAAACCTAAAAATTCAAACTGTTACTGGAAACGAACGCTTCAACATAGAAGAACAAAATTTGGGGAACCTAGTCGCCTTAGTGTACTGATCATTACCTGAAAGTATCATCCAGTTTGGGTGAAAAAATATTTGTTGAGATTTCTGGAGATTTGTAATTTTGGGAAGCCTGGCAACCCCTTTCCATGAAAGTTTTTCTCGCCAGTCACTGCTTAGGGCTACATCAAGAGGAAACAAAACATAGAGATAGAACGTGAAACTACTTTATTGTGTCAAGTTTCAAGAAGCTAGCACAAACCGTGTTGGTTTTAGAGTTCCAAATACATCTATCAATATAGGAGAAAACAGAGTGAAACCTAAAAATTCAAACTGTTACAGGAAACGAACGCTTCAACATAGAAGAAGGAAATTTGGGGAACCAAGTCGCCTTAGTGTACTGATCATTACCTGAAAGTATCATCCAGTTAGGGTGAAAAAATATTTGCTGAGATTTCTGGAGATTAGTAATTTTGGGCAGCCTGGCAACCCCTTTCCATGAAAGTGTTTCTCGCCAGTCACTGCTTAGGGCTACATTAAGAGGAAAAAAAACGTAGAGATAGAATGTGATACTACTTTATTGTGTCAAGTTTCAAGAAGCTAGCACAAACCGTGTTGGATTTAGAGTTCCAAATACGTCTATCAATATAGGAGAAAACAGAGTGAAACCTAAAAATTCAAACTGTTACTGGAAACGAACGCTTCAACATAGAAGAACGAAATTTGGGGAACCAAGTCGCCTTAGTGTACTGATCATTACCTGAAAGTATCATCCAGTTTGGGTGGAAAAATATTTGCTGAGATTTCTGGAGATTCGTAATTTTGGGAAGCCTGGCAACCCCTTTCCATGAAAGTGTTTCTCGCCAGTCACTGCTTAGGGCTACATCAAGAGGAAACAAAACATAGAGATAGAACGTGAAACTACTTTATTGTGTCAAGTTTCAAGAAGCTAGCACAAACCGTGTTGGATTTAGAGTTCCAAATACATCTATCAATATAGGAGAAAACAGAGTGAAACCTAAAAATTCAAACTGTTACTGGAAACGAACGCTTCAACATAGAAGAACGAAATTTGGGGAACCAAGTCGCCTTAGTGTACTTATCATTACCTGAAAGTATCATCCAGTTTGGGTGAAAAAATATTTGCTGAGATTTCTGGAGATTTGTAATTTTGGGAAACCTGGCAACTCCTTTCCATGAAAGTGTTTCTCGCCAGTCACTGCTTAGGGCTACATTAAGAGGAAAGAAAACGTAGAGATAGAACGTAAAACTACTTTATTGTGTCAAGTTTCAAGAAGCTAGCACAAACCGTGTTGGATTCAGAGTTCCAAATACATCTATCAATATAGGAGAAAACAAAGTGAAACCTAAAAATTCAAACTGTTACTGGAAACGAACGCTTCAACATAGAAGAACAAAATTTGGGGAACCTAGTCGCCTTAGTGTACTGATCATTACCTGAAAGTATCATCCAGTTTGGGTGAAAAAATATTTGTTGAGATTTCTGGAGATTTGTAATTTTGGGAAGCCTGGCAACCCCTTTCCATGAAAGTTTTTCTCGCCAGTCACTGCTTAGGGCTACATCAAGAGGAAACAAAACATAGAGATAGAACGTGAAACTACTTTATTGTGTCAAGTTTCAAGAAGCTAGCACAAACCGTGTTGGATTTAGAGTTCCAAATACGTCTATCAATATAGGAGAAAACAGAGTGAAACCTAAAAATTCAAACTGTTACTGGAAACGAACGCTTCAACATAGAAGAACGAAATTTGGGGAACCAAGTCGCCTTAGTGTACTTATCATTACCTGAAAGTATCATCCAGTTTGGGTGAAAAAATATTTGCTGAGATTTCTGGAGATTTGTAATTTTGGGAAACCGGGCAACCCCTTTCCATGAAAGTGTTTCTCGCCAGTCACTGCTTAGGGCTATATCAAGAGGAAACAAAACATAGATATAGAACGTGAAACTACTTTATTGTGTCAAGTTTCAGGAAGCTAGCACAAACCGTGTTGGATTTAGAGTTCCAAATACATCTATCAATATAGGAGAAAACAGAGTGAAACCTAAAAATTCAAACTGTTACTGGAAACGAACGCTTCAACATAGAATAAGGAAATTTGGGGCACCAAGTCGCCTTAGTGTACTGATCATTACCTGAAAGTATCATCCAGTTTGGGTGAAAAAATATTTGCTGAGATTTCTGGAGATTCGTAATTTTGGGCAGCCTGGCAACTCCTTTCCATGAAAGTGTTTCTCGCCAGTCACTGCTTAGGGCTACATTAAGAGGAAAGAAAACGTAGAGATAGAACGTGAAACTACTTTATTGTGTCAAGTTTCAAGAAGCTAGCACAAACCGTGTTGGATTCAGAGTTCCAAATACATCTATCAATATAGGAGAAAACAGAGTGAAACCTAAAAATTCAAACTGTTACTGGAAACGAACGCTTCAACATAGAAGAACAAAATTTGGGGAACCTAGTCGCCTTAGTGTACTGATCATTACCTGAAAGTATCATCCAGTTTGGGTGAAAAAATATTTGTTGAGATTTCTGGAGATTTGTAATTTTGGGAAGCCTGGCAACCCCTTTCCATGAAAGTTTTTCTCGCCAGTCACTGCTTAGGGCTACATCAAGAGGAAACAAAACATAGAGATAGAACGTGAAACTACTTTATTGTGTCAAGTTTCAAGAAGCTAGCACAAACCGTGTTGGTTTTAGAGTTCCAAATACATCTATCAATATAGGAGAAAACAGAGTGAAACCTAAAAATTCAAACTGTTACAGGAAACGAACGCTTCAATATAGAAGAAGGAAATTTGGGGAACCAAGTCGCCTTAGTGTACTGATCATTACCTGAAAGTATCATCCAGTTAGGGTGAAAAAATATTTGCTGAGATTTCTGGAGATTAGTAATTTTGGGCAGCCTGGCAACCCCTTTCCATGAAAGTGTTTCTCGCCAGTCACTGCTTAGGGCTACATTAAGAGGAAAAAAAACGTAGAGATAGAATGTGATACTACTTTATTGTGTCAAGTTTCAAGAAGCTAGCACAAACCGTGTTGGATTTAGAGTTCCAAATACGTCTATCAATATAGGAGAAAACAGAGTGAAACCTAAAAATTCAAACTGTTACTGGAAACGAACGCTTCAACATAGAAGAACGAAATTTGGGGAACCAAGTCGCCTTAGTGTACTGATCATTACCTGAAAGTATCATCCAGTTTGGGTGGAAAAATATTTGCTGAGATTTCTGGAGATTCATAATTTTGGGAAGCCTGGCAACCCCTTTCCATGAAAGTGTTTCTCGCCAGTCACTGCTTAGGGCTACATCAAGAGGAAACAAAACATAGAGATAGAACGTGAAACTACTTTATTGTGTCAAGTTTCAAGAAGCTAGCACAAACCGTGTTGGATTTAGAGTTCCAAATACATCTATCAATATAGGAGAAAACAGAGTGAAACCTAAAAATTCAAACTGTTACTGGAAACGAACGCTTCAACATAGAAGAACGAAATTTGGGGAACCAAGTCGCCTTAGTGTACTTATCATTACCTGAAAGTATCATCCAGTTTGGGTGAAAAAATATTTGCTGAGATTTCTGGAGATTTGTAATTTTGGGAAACCTGGCAACCCCTTTCCATGAAAGTGTTTCTCGCCAGTCACTGCTTAGGGCTATATCAAGAGGAAACAAAACATAGATATAGAACGTGAAACTACTTTATTGTGTCAAGTTTCAGGAAGCTAGCACAAACCGTGTTGGATTTAGAGTTCCAAATACATCTATCAATATAGGAGAAAACAGAGTGAAACCTAAAAATTCAAACTGTTACAGGAAACGAACGCTTCAACATAGAATAAGGAAATTTGGGGAACCAAGTCGCCTTAGTGTACTGATCATTACCTGAAAGTATCATCCAGTTTGGGTGAAAAAATATTTGCTGAGATTTCTGGAGATTCGTAATTTTGGGCAGCCTGGCAACTCCTTTCCATGAAAGTGTTTCTCGCCAGTCACTGCTTAGGGCTACATTAAGAGGAAAGAAAACGTAGAGATAGAACGTAAAACTACTTTATTGTGTCAAGTTTCAAGAAGCTAGCACAAACCGTGTTGGATTCAGAGTTCCAAATACATCTATCAATATAGGAGAAAACAAAGTGAAACCTAAAAATTCAAACTGTTACTGGAAACGAACGCTTCAACATAGAAGAACAAAATTTGGGGAACCTAGTCGCCTTAGTGTACTGATCATTACCTGAAAGTATCATCCAGTTTGGGTGAAAAAATATTTGTTGAGATTTCTGGAGATTTGTAATTTTGGGAAGCCTGGCAACCCCTTTCCATGAAAGTTTTTCTCGCCAGTCACTGCTTAGGGCTACATCAAGAGGAAACAAAACATAGAGATAGAACGTGAAACTACTTTATTGTGTCAAGTTTCAAGAAGCTAGCACAAACCGTGTTGGATTTAGAGTTCCAAATACGTCTATCAATATAGGAGAAAACAGAGTGAAACCTAAAAATTCAAACTGTTACTGGAAACGAACGCTTCAACATAGAAGAACGAAATTTGGGGAACCAAGTCGCCTTAGTGTACTTATCATTACCTGAAAGTATCATCCAGTTTGGGTGAAAAAATATTTGCTGAGATTTCTGGAGATTTGTAATTTTGGGAAACCTGGCAACCCCTTTCCATGAAAGTGTTTCTCGCCAGTCACTGCTTAGGGCTATATCAAGAGGAAACAAAACATAGATATAGAACGTGAAACTACTTTATTGTGTCAAGTTTCAGGAAGCTAGCACAAACCGTGTTGGATTTAGAGTTCCAAATACATCTATCAATATAGGAGAAAACAGAGTGAAACCTAAAAATTCAAACTGTTACAAGAAACGAACGCTTCAACATAGAATAAGGAAATTTGGGGAACCAAGTCGCCTTAGTGTACTGATCATTACCTGAAAGTATCATCCAGTTTGGGTGAAAAAATATTTGCTGAGATTTCTGGAGATTCGTAATTTTGGGCAGCCTGGCAACTCCTTTCCATGAAAGTGTTTCTCGCCAGTCACTGCTTAGGGCTACATTAAGAGGAAAGAAAACGTAGAGATAGAACGTGAAACTACTTTATTGTGTCAAGTTTCAAGAAGCTAGCACAAACCGTGTTGGATTCAGAGTTCCAAATACATCTATCAATATAGGAGAAAACAGAGTGAAACCTAAAAATTCAAACTGTTACTGGAAACGAACGCTTCAACATAGAAGAACAAAATTTGGGGAACCTAGTCGCCTTATTGTACTGATCATTACCTGAAAGTATCATCCAGTTTGGGTGAAAAAATATTTGTTGAGATTTCTGGAGATTTGTAATTTTGGGAAGCCTGGCAACCCCTTTCCATGAAAGTTTTTCTCGCCAGTCACTGCTTAGGGCTACATCAAGAGGAAACAAAACATAGAGATAGAACGTGAAACTACTTTATTGTGTCAAGTTTCAAGAAGCTAGCACAAACCGTGTTGGATTTAGAGTTCCAAATACGTCTATCAATATAGGAGAAAACAGAGTGAAACCTAAAAATTCAAACTGTTACTGGAAACGAACGCTTCAACATAGAAGAACGAAATTTGGGGAACCAAGTCGCCTTAGTGTACTTATCATTACCTGAAAGTATCATCCAGTTTCGGTGAAAAAATATTTGCTGAGATTTCTGGAGATTTGTAATTTTGGGAAACCTGGCAACCCCTTTCCATGAAAGTGTTTCTTGCCAGTCACTGCTTAGGGCTATATCAAGAGGAAACAAAACATAGAGATAGAACGTGAAACTACTTTATTGTGTCAAGTTTCAAGAAGCTAGCACAAACCGTGTTGGATGTAGAGTTCCAAATACATCTATCAATATAGGAGAAAACAGAGTGAAACCTAAAAATTCAAACTGTTACTGGAAACGAACGCTTCAACATAGAAGAACGAAATTTGGGGAACCAAGTCGCCTTAGTGTACTTATCATTACCTGAAAGTATCATCCAGTTTGGGTGAAAAATATTTGCTGAGATTTCTGGAGATTTGTAATTTTGGGAAACCGGGCAACCCCTTTCCATGAAAGTGTTTCTCGCCAGTCACTGCTTAGGGCTATATCAAGAGGAAACAAAACATAGAGATAGAACGTGAAACTACTTTATTGTGTCAAGTTTCAAGAAGCTAGCACAAACCGTGTTGGTTTTAGAGTTCCAAATACATCTATCAATATAGGAGAAAACAGAGTGAAACCTAAAAATTCAAACTGTTACAGGAAACGAACGCTTCAACATAGAAGAAGGAAATTTGGGGAACCAAGTCGCCTTAGTGTACTGATCATTACCTGAAAGTATCATCCAGTTAGGGTGAAAAAATATTTGCTGAGATTTCTGGAGATTCGTAATTTTGGGCAGCCTGGCAACCCCTTTCCATGAAAGTGTTTCTCGCCAGTCACTGCTTAGGGCTACATTAAGAGGAAAAAAAACGTAGAGATAGAACGTGATACTACTTTATTGTGTCAAGTTTCAAGAAGCTAGCACAAACCGTGTTGGATTTAGAGTTCCAAATACGTCTATCAATATAGGAGAAAACAGAGTGAAACCTAAAAATTCAAACTGTTACTGGAAACGAACGCTTCAACATAGAAGAACGAAATTTGGGGAACCAAGTCGCCTTAGTGTACTGATCATTACCTGAAAGTATCATCCAGTTTGGGTGAAAAAATATTTGCTGAGATTTCTGGAGATTCGTAATTTTGGGAAGCCTGGCAACCCCTTTCCATGAAAGTGTTTCTCGCCAGTCACTGCTTAGGGCTACATCAAGAGGAAAGAAAACGTAGAGATAGAACGTAAAACTACTTTATTGTGTCAAGTTTCAAGAAGCTAGCACAAACCGTGTTGGATTCAGAGTTCCAAATACATCTATCAATATAGGAGAAAACAAAGTGAAACCTAAAAATTCAAACTGTTACTGGAAACGAACGCTTCAACATAGAAGAACAAAATTTGGGGAACCTAGTCGCCTTAGTGTACTGATCATTACCTGAAAGTATCATCCAGTTTGGGTGAAAAAATATTTGTTGAGATTTCTGGAGATTTGTAATTTTGGGAAGCCTGGCAACCCCTTTCCATGAAAGTTTTTCTCGCCAGTCACTGCTTAGGGCTACATCAAGAGGAAACAAAACATAGAGATAGAACGTGAAACTACTTTATTGTGTCAAGTTTCAAGAAGCTAGCACAAACCGTGTTGGATTTAGAGTTCCAAATACGTCTATCAATATAGGAGAAAACAGAGTGAAACCTAAAAATTCAAACTGTTACTGGAAACGAACGCTTCAACATAGAAGAAGGAAATTTGGGGAACCAAGTCGCCTTAGTGTACTGATCATTACCTGAAAGTATCATCCAGTTTGGGTGAAAAAATATTTGCTGAGATTTCTGGAGATTCGTAATTTTGGGCAGCCTGGCAACTCCTTTCCATGAAAGTGTTTCTCGCCAGTCACTGCTTAGGGCTACATTAAGAGGAAAGAAAACGTAGAGATAGAACGTGAAACTACTTTATTGTGTCAAGTTTCAAGAAGCTAGCACAAACCGTGTTGGATTCAGAGTTCCAAATACATCTATCAATATAGGAGAAAACAGAGTGAAACCTAAAAATTCAAACTGTTACTGGAAACGAACGCTTCAACATAGAAGAACAAAATTTGGGGAACCTAGTCGCCTTAGTGTACTGATCATTACCTGAAAGTATCATCCAGTTTGGGTGAAAAAATATTTGTTGAGATTTCTGGAGATTTGTAATTTTGGGAAGCCTGGCAACCCCTTTCCATGAAAGTTTTTCTCGCCAGTCACTGCTTAGGGCTACATCAAGAGGAAACAAAACATAGAGATAGAACGTGAAACTACTTTATTGTGTCAAGTTTCAAGAAGCTAGCACAAACCGTGTTGGATTTAGAGTTCCAAATACGTCTATCAATATAGGAGAAAACAGAGTGAAACCTAAAAATTCAAACTGTTACTGGAAACGAACGCTTCAACATAGAAGAACGAAATTTGGGGAACCAAGTCGCCTTAGTGTACTTATCATTACCTGAAAGTATCATCCAGTTTGGGTGAAAAAATATTTGCTGGGATTTCTGGAGATTTGTAATTTTGGAAAACCTGGCAACCCCTTTCCATGAAAGTGTTTCTTGCCAGTCACTGCTTAGGGCTATATCAAGAGGAAACAAAACATAGAGATAGAACGTGAAACTACTTTATTGTGTCAAGTTTCAAGAAGCTAGCACAAACCATGTTGGATGTAGAGTTCCAAATACATCTATCAATATAGGAGAAAACAGAGTGAAACCTAAAAATTCAAACTGTTACTGGAAACGAACGCTTCAACATAGAAGAACGAAATTTGGGGAACCAAGTCGCCTTAGTGTACTTATCATTACCTGAAAGTATCATCCAGTTTGGGTGAAAAAATATTTGCTGAGATTTCTGGAGATTTGTAATTTTGGGAAACCGGGCAACCCCTTTCCATGAAAGTGTTTCTCGCCAGGCACTGCTTAGGGCTATATCAAGAGGAAACAAAACATAGAGATAGAACGTGAAACTACTTTATTGTGTCAAGTTTCAAGAAGCTAGCACAAACCGTGTTGGTTTTAGAGTTCCAAATACATCTATCAATATAGGAGAAAACAGAGTGAAACCTAAAAATTCAAACTGTTACAAGAAACGAACGCTTCAACATAGAAGAAGGAAATTTGGGGAACCAAGTCGCCTTAGTGTACTGATCATTACCTGAAAGTATCATCCAGTTAGGGTGAAAAAATATTTGCTGAGATTTCTGGAGATTCGTAATTTTGGGCAGCCTGGCAACCCCTTTCCATGAAAGTGTTTCTCGCCAGTCACTGCTTAGGGCTACATTAAGAGGAAAAAAAACGTAGAGATAGAACGTGATACTACTTTATTGTGTCAAGTTTCAAGAAGCTAGCACAAACCGTGTTGGATTTAGAGTTCCAAATACGTCTATCAATATAGGAGAAAACAGAGTGAAACCTAAAAATTCAAACTGTTACAAGAAACGAACGCTTCAACATAGAAGAAGGAAATTTGGGGAACCAAGTCGCCTTAGTGTACTGATCATTACCTGAAAGTATCATCCAGTTAGGGTGAAAAAATATTTGCTGAGATTTCTGGAGATTCGTAATTTTGGGCAGCCTGGCAACCCCTTTCCATGAAAGTGTTTCTCGCCAGTCACTGCTTAGGGCTACATTAAGAGGAAAAAAAACGTAGAGATAGAATGTGATACTACTTTATTGTGTCAAGTTTCAAGAAGCTAGCACAAACCGTGTTGGATTTAGAGTTCCAAATACGTCTATCAATATAGGAGAAAACAGAGTGAAACCTAAAAATTCAAACTGTTACTGGAAACGAACGCTTCAACATAGAAGAACGAAATTTGGGGAACCAAGTCGCCTTAGTGTACTGATCATTACCTGAAAGTATCATCCAGTTTGGGTGGAAAAATATTTGCTGAGATTTCTGGAGATTCGTAATTTTGGGAAGCCTGGCAACCCCTTTCCATGAAAGTGTTTCTCGCCAGTCACTGCTTAGGGCTACATCAAGAGGAAACAAAACGTAGAGATAGAACGTGAAACTACTTTATTGTGTCAAGTTTCAAGAAGCTAGCACAAACCGTGTTGGATTTAGAGTTCCAAATACGTCTATCAATATAGGAGAAAACAGAGTGAAACCTAAAAATTCAAACTGTTACTGGAAACGAACGCTTCAACATAGAAGAACGAAATTTGGGGAACCAAGTCGCCTTAGTGTACTTATCATTACCTGAAAGTATCATCCAGTTTGGGTGAAAAAATATTTGCTGAGATTTCTGGAGATTCGTAATTTTGGGCAGCCTGGCAACTCCTTTCCATGAAAGTGTTTCTCGCCAGTCACTGCTTAGGGCTACATTAAGAGGAAAGAAAATGTAGAGATAGAACGTAAAACTACTTTATTGTGTCAAGTTTCAAGAAGCTAGCACAAACCGTGTTGGATTCAGAGTTCCAAATACATCTATCAATATAGGAGAAAACAAAGTGAAACCTAAAAATTCAAACTGTTACTGGAAACGAACGCTTCAACATAGAAGAACGAAATTTGGGGAACCTAGTCGCCTTAGTGTACTGATCATTACCTGAAAGTATCATCCAGTTTGGGTGAAAAAATATTTGTTGAGATTTCTGGAGATTTGTAATTTTGGGAAGCCTGGCAACCCCTTTCCATGAAAGTTTTTCTCGCCAGTCACTGCTTAGGGCTACATCAAGAGGAAACAAAACATAGAGATAGAACGTGAAACTACTTTATTGTGTCAAGTTTCAAGAAGCTAGCACAAACCGTGTTGGATTTAGAGTTCCAAATACGTCTATCAATATAGGAGAAAACAGAGTGAAACCTAAAAATTCAAACTGTTACTGGAAACGAACGCTTCAACATAGAAGAACGAAATTTGGGGAACCAAGTCGCCTTAGTGTACTTATCATTACCTGAAAGTATCATCCAGTTTGGGTGAAAAAATATTTGCTGAGATTTCTGGAGATTTGTAATTTTGGGAAACCTGGCAACCCCTTTCCATGAAAGTGTTTCTCGCCAGTCACTGCTTAGGGCTATATCAAGAGGAAACAAAACATAGATATAGAACGTGAAACTACTTTATTGTGTCAAGTTTCAGGAAGCTAGCACAAACCGTGTTGGATTTAGAGTTCCAAATACATCTATCAATATAGGAGAAAACAGAGTGAAACCTAAAAATTCAAACTGTTACAGGAAACGAACGCTTCAACATAGAATAAGGAAATTTGGGGAACCAAGTCGCCTTAGTGTACTGATCATTACCTGAAAGTATCATCCAGTTTGGGTGAAAAAATATTTGCTGAGATTTCTGGAGATTCGTAATTTTGGGCAGCCTGGCAACTCCTTTCCATGAAAGTGTTTCTCGCCAGTCACTGCTTAGGGCTACATTAAGAGGAAAGAAAACGTAGAGATAGAACGTGAAACTACTTTATTGTGTCAAGTTTCAAGAAGCTAGCACAAACCGTGTTGGATTCAGAGTTCCAAATACATCTATCAATATAGGAGAAAACAGAGTGAAACCTAAAAATTCAAACTGTTACTGGAAACGAACGCTTCAACATAGAAGAACAAAATTTGGGGAACCTAGTCGCCTTAGTGTACTGATCATTACCTGAAAGTATCATCCAGTTTGGGTGAAAAAATATTTGTTGAGATTTCTGGAGATTTGTAATTTTGGGAAGCCTGGCAACCCCTTTCCATGAAAGTTTTTCTCGCCAGTCACTGCTTAGGGCTACATCAAGAGGAAACAAAACATAGAGATAGAACGTGAAACTACTTTATTGTGTCAAGTTTCAAGAAGCTAGCACAAACCGTGTTGGATTTAGAGTTCCAAATACGTCTATCAATATAGGAGAAAACAGAGTGAAACCTAAAAATTCAAACTGTTACTGGAAACGAACGCTTCAACATAGAAGAACGAAATTTGGGGAACCAATTCGCCTTAGTGTACTTATCATTACCTGAAAGTATCATCCAGTTTCGGTGAAAAAATATTTGCTGAGATTTCTGGAGATTTGTAATTTTGGGAAACCTGGCAACCCCTTTCCATGAAAGTGTTTCTTGCCAGTCACTGCTTAGGGCTATATCAAGAGGAAACAAAACATAGAGATAGAACGTGAAACTACTTTATTGTGTCAAGTTTCAAGAAGCTAGCACAAACCGTGTTGGATGTAGAGTTCCAAATACATCTATCAATATAGGAGAAAACAGAGTGAAACCTAAAAGTTCAAACTGTTACTGGAAACGAACGCTTCAACATAGAAGAACGAAATTTGGGGAACCAAGTCGCCTTAGTGTACTTATCATTACCTGAAAGTATCATCCAGTTTGGGTGAAAAATATTTGCTGAGATTTCTGGAGATTTGTAATTTTGGGAAACCGGGCAACCCCTTTCCATGAAAGTGTTTCTCGCCAGTCACTGCTTAGGGCTATATCAAGAGGAAACAAAACATAGAGATAGAACGTGAAACTACTTTATTGTGTCAAGTTTCAAGAAGCTAGCACAAACCGTGTTGGTTTTAGAGTTCCAAATACATCTATCAATATAGGAGAAAACAGAGTGAAACCTAAAAATTCAAACTGTTACAGGAAACGAACGCTTCAACATAGAAGAAGGAAATTTGGGGAACCAAGTCGCCTTAGTGTACTGATCATTACCTGAAAGTATCATCCAGTTAGGGTGCAAAAATATTTGCTGAGATTTCTGGAGATTCGTAATTTTGGGCAGCCTGGCAACCCCTTTCCATGAAAGTGTTTCTCGCCAGTCACTGCTTAGGGCTACATTAAGAGGAAAAAAAACGTAGAGATAGAACGTGATACTACTTTATTGTGTCAAGTTTCAAGAAGCTAGCACAAACCGTGTTGGATTTAGAGTTCCAAATACGTCTATCAATATAGGAGAAAACAGAGTGAAACCTAAAAATTCAAACTGTTACTGGAAACGAACGCTTCAACATAGAAGAACGAAATTTGGGGAACCAAGTCGCCTTAGTGTACTGATCATTACCTGAAAGTATCATCCAGTTTGGGTGAAAAAATATTTGCTGAGATTTCTGGAGATTCGTAATTTTGGGAAGCCTGGCAACCCCTTTCCATGAAAGTGTTTCTCGCCAGTCACTGCTTAGGGCTACATCAAGAGGAAACAAAACATAGAGATAGAACGTGAAACTACTTTATTGTGTCAAGTTTCAAGAAGCTAGCACAAACCGTGTTGGATTTAGAGTTCCAAATACATCTATCAATATAGGAGAAAACAGAGTGAAACCTAAAAATTCAAACTGTTACTGGAAACGAACGCTTCAACATAGAAGAACAAAATTTGGGGAACCTAGTCGCCTTAGTGTACTGATCATTACCTGAAAGTATCATCCAGTTTGGGTGAAAAAATATTTGTTGAGATTTCTGGAGATTTGTAATTTTGGGAAGCCTGGCAACCCCTTTCCATGAAAGTTTTTCTCGCCAGTCACTGCTTAGGGCTACATCAAGAGGAAACAAAACATAGATATAGAACGTGAAACTACTTTATTGTGTCAAGTTTCAGGAAGCTAGCACAAACCGTGTTGGATTTAGAGTTCCAAATACATCTATCAATATAGGAGAAAACAGAGTGAAACCTAAAAATTCAAACTGTTACTGGAAACGAACGCTTCAACATAGAAGAACGAAATTTGGGGAACCAAGTCGCCTTAGTGTACTTATCATTACCTGAAAGTATCATCCAGTTTGGGTGAAAAAATATTTGCTGAGATTTCTGGAGATTTGTAATTTTGGGAAACCGGGCAACCCCTTTCCATGAAAGTGTTTCTCGCCAGTCACTGCTTAGGGCTATATCAAGAGGAAACAAAACATAGATATAGAACGTGAAACTACTTTATTGTGTCAAGTTTCAGGAAGCTAGCACAAACCGTGTTGGATTTAGAGTTCCAAATACATCTATCAATATAGGAGAAAACAGAGTGAAACCTAAAAATTCAAACTGTTACTGGAAACGAACGCTTCAACATAGAATAAGGAAATTTGGGGCACCAAGTCGCCTTAGTGTACTGATCATTACCTGAAAGTATCATCCAGTTTGGGTGAAAAAATATTTGCTGAGATTTCTGGAGATTCGTAATTTTGGGCAGCCTGGCAACTCCTTTCCATGAAAGTGTTTCTCGCCAGTCACTGCTTAGGGCTACATTAAGAGGAAAGAAAACGTAGAGATAGAACGTGAAACTACTTTATTGTGTCAAGTTTCAAGAAGCTAGCACAAACCGTGTTGGATTCAGAGTTCCAAATACATCTATCAATATAGGAGAAAACAGAGTGAAACCTAAAAATTCAAACTGTTACTGGAAACGAACGCTTCAACATAGAAGAACAAAATTTGGGGAACCTAGTCGCCTTAGTGTACTGATCATTACCTGAAAGTATCATCCAGTTTGGGTGAAAAAATATTTGTTGAGATTTCTGGAGATTTGTAATTTTGGGAAGCCTGGCAACCCCTTTCCATGAAAGTTTTTCTCGCCAGTCACTGCTTAGGGCTACATCAAGAGGAAACAAAACATAGAGATAGAACGTGAAACTGCTTTATTGTGTCAAGTTTCAAGAAGCTAGCACAAACCGTGTTGGATTTAGAGTTCCAAATACGTCTATCAATATAGGAGAAAACAGAGTGAAACCTAAAAATTCAAACTGTTACTGGAAACGAACGCTTCAACATAGAAGAACGAAATTTGGGGAACCAAGTCGCCTTAGTGTACTTATCATTACCTGAAAGTATCATCCAGTTTCGGTGAAAAAATATTTGCTGAGATTTCTGGAGATTTGTAATTTTGGGAAACCTGGCAACCCCTTTCCATGAAAGTGTTTCTTGCCAGTCACTGCTTAGGGCTATATCAAGAGGAAACAAAACATAGAGATAGAACGTGAAACTACTTTATTGTGTCAAGTTTCAAGAAGCTAGCACAAACCGTGTTGGATGTAGAGTTCCAAATACATCTATCAATATAGGAGAAAACAGAGTGAAACCTAAAAATTCAAACTGTTACTGGAAACGAACGCTTCAACATAGAAGAACGAAATTTGGGGAACCAAGTCGCCTTAGTGTACTTATCATTACCTGAAAGTATCATCCAGTTTGGGTGAAAAATATTTGCTGAGATTTCTGGAGATTTGTAATTTTGGGAAACCGGGCAACCCCTTTCCATGAAAGTGTTTCTCGCCAGTCACTGCTTAGGGCTATATCAAGAGGAAACAAAACATAGAGATAGAACGTGAAACTACTTTATTGTGTCAAGTTTCAAGAAGCTAGCACAAACCGTGTTGGTTTTAGAGTTCCAAATACATCTATCAATATAGGAGAAAACAGAGTGAAACCTAAAAATTCAAACTGTTACAGGAAACGAACGCTTCAACATAGAAGAAGGAAATTTGGGGAACCAAGTCGCCTTAGTGTACTGATCATTACCTGAAAGTATCATCCAGTTAGGGTGAAAAAATATTTGCTGAGATTTCTGGAGATTCGTAATTTTGGGCAGCCTGGCAACCCCTTTCCATGAAAGTGTTTCTCGCCAGTCACTGCTTAGGGCTACATTAAGAGGAAAAAAAACGTAGAGATAGAACGTGATACTACTTTATTGTGTCAAGTTTCAAGAAGCTAGCACAAACCGTGTTGGATTTAGAGTTCCAAATACGTCTATCAATATAGGAGAAAACAGAGTGAAACCTAAAAATTCAAACTGTTACTGGAAACGAACGCTTCAACATAGAAGAACGAAATTTGGGGAACCAAGTCGCCTTAGTGTACTGATCATTACCTGAAAGTATCATCCAGTTTGGGTGAAAAAATATTTGCTGAGATTTCTGGAGATTCGTAATTTTGGGAAGCCTGGCAACCCCTTTCCATGAAAGTGTTTCTCGCCAGTCACTGCTTAGGGCTACATCAAGAGGAAACAAAACATAGAGATAGAACGTGAAACTACTTTATTGTGTCAAGTTTCAAGAAGCTAGCACAAACCGTGTTGGATTTAGAGTTCCAAATACATCTATCAATATAGGAGAAAACAGAGTGAAACCTAAAAATTCAAACTGTTACTGGAAACGAACGCTTCAACATAGAAGAACAAAATTTGGGGAACCTAGTCGCCTTAGTGTACTGATCATTACCTGAAAGTATCATCCAGTTTGGGTGAAAAAATATTTGCTGAGATTTCTGGAGATTTGTAATTTTGGGAAACCGGGCAACCCCTTTCCATGAAAGTGTTTCTCGCCAGTCACTGCTTAGGGCTATATCAAGAGGAAACAAAACTTAGAGATAGAACGTGAAACTACTTTATTGTGTCAAGTTTCAAGAAGCTAGCACAAACCGTGTTGGTTTTAGAGTTCCAAATACATCTATCAATATAGGAGAAAACAGAGTGAAACCTAAAAATTCAAACTGTTACAGGAAACGAACGCTTCAACATAGAAGAAGGAAATTTGGGGAACCAAGTCGCCTTAGTGTACTGATCATTACCTGAAAGTATCATCCAGTTAGGGTGAAAAAATATTTGCTGAGATTTCTGGAGATTCGTAATTTTGGGCAGCCTGGCAACCCCTTTCCATGAAAGTGTTTCTCGCCAGTCACTGCTTAGGGCTACATTAAGAGGAAAAAAAACGTAGAGATAGAATGTGATACTACTTTATTGTGTCAAGTTTCAAGAAGCTAGCACAAACCGTGTTTGATTTACAGTTCCAAATACGTCTATCAATATAGGAGAAAACAGAGTGAAACCTAAAAATTCAAACTGTTACTGGAAACGAACGCTTCAACATAGAAGAACGAAATTTGGGGAACCAAGTCTCCTTAGTGTACTGATCATTACCTGAAAGTATCATCCAGTTTGGGTGGAAAAATATTTGCTGAGATTTCTGGAGATTCGTAATTTTGGGAAGCCTGGCAACCCCTTTCCATGAAAGTGTTTCTCGCCAGTCACTGCTTAGGGCTACATCAAGAGGAAACAAAACATAGAGATAGAACGTGAAACTACTTTATTGTGTCAAGTTTCAAGAAGCTAGCACAAACCGTGTTGGATTTAGAGTTCCAAATACATCTATCAATATAGGAGAAAACAGAGTGAAACCTAAAAATTCAAACTGTTACTGGAAACGAACGCTTCAACATAGAAGAACGAAATTTGGGGAACCAAGTCGCCTTAGTGTACTTATCATTACCTGAAAGTATCATCCAGTTTGGGTGAAAAAATATTTGCTGAGATTTCTGGAGATTTGTAATTTTGGGAAACCTGGCAACCCCTTTCCATGAAAGTGTTTCTCGCCAGTCACTGCTTAGGGCTATATCAAGAGGAAACAAAACATAGATATAGAACGTGAAACTACTTTATTGTGTCAAGTTTCAGGAAGCTAGCACAAACCGTGTTGGATTTAGAGTTCCAAATACATCTATCAATATAGGAGAAAACAGAGTGAAACCTAAAAATTCAAACTGTTACAGGAAACGAACGCTTCAACATAGAATAAGGAAATTTGGGGAACCAAGTCGCCTTAGTGTACTGATCATTACCTGAAAGTATCATCCAGTTTGGGTGAAAAAATATTTGCTGAGATTTCTGGAGATTCGTAATTTTGGGCAGCCTGGCAACTCCTTTCCATGAAAGTGTTTCTCGCCAGTCACTGCTTAGGGCTACATTAAGAGGAAAGAAAACGTAGAGATAGAACGTAAAACTACTTTACTGTGTCAAGTTTCAAGAAGCTAGCACAAACAGTGTTGGATTCAGAGTTCCAAATACATCTACCAATATAGGAGAAAACAAAGTGAAACCTAAAAATTCAAACTGTTACTGGAAACGAACGCTTCAACATAGAAGAACAAAATTTGGGGAACCTAGTCGCCTTAGTGTACTGATCATTACCTGAAAGTATCATCCAGTTTGGGTGAAAAAATATTTGTTGAGATTTCTGGAGATTTGTAATTTTGGGAAGCCTGGCAACCCCTTTCCATGAAAGTTTTTCTCGCCAGTCACTGCTTAGGGCTACATCAAGAGGAAACAAAACATAGAGATAGAACGTGAAACTACTTTATTGTGTCAAGTTTCAAGAAGCTAGCACAAACCGTGTTGGATTTAGAGTTCCAAATACGTCTATCAATATAGGAGAAAACAGAGTGAAACCTAAAAATTCAAACTGTTACTGGAAACGAACGCTTCAACATAGAAGAACGAAATTTGGGGAACCAAGTCGCCTTAGTGTACTTATCATTACCTGAAAGTATCATCCAGTTTGGGTGAAAAAATATTTGCTGAGATTTCTGGAGATTTGTAATTTTGGGAAACCTGGCAACCCCTTTCCATGAAAGTGTTTCTCGCCAGTCACTGCTTAGGGCTATATCAAGAGGAAACAAAACATAGATATAGAACGTGAAACTACTTTATTGTGTCAAGTTTCAGGAAGCTAGCACAAACCGTGTTGGATTTAGAGTTCCAAATACATCTATCAATATAGGAGAAAACAGAGTGAAACCTAAAAATTCAAACTGTTACAGGAAACGAACGCTTCAACATAGAATAAGGAAATTTGGGGAACCAAGTCGCCTTAGTGTACTGATCATTACCTGAAAGTATCATCCAGTTTGGGTGAAAAAATATTTGCTGAGATTTCTGGAGATTCGTAATTTTGGGCAGCCTGGCAACTCCTTTCCATGAAAGTGTTTCTCGCCAGTCACTGCTTAGGGCTACATTAAGAGGAAAGAAAACGTAGAGATAGAACGTGAAACTACTTTATTGTGTCAAGTTTCAAGAAGCTAGCACAAACCGTGTTGGATTCAGAGTTCCAAATACATCTATCAATATAGGAGAAAACAGAGTGAAACCTAAAAATTCAAACTGTTACTGGAAACGAACGCTTCAACATAGAAGAACAAAATTTGGGGAACCTAGTCGCCTTAGTGTACTGATCATTACCTGAAAGTATCATCCAGTTTGGGTGAAAAAATATTTGTTGAGATTTCTGGAGATTTGTAATTTTGGGAAGCCTGGCAACCCCTTTCCATGAAAGTTTTTCTCGCCAGTCACTGCTTAGGGCTACATCAAGAGGAAACAAAACATAGAGATAGAACGTGAAACTACTTTATTGTGTCAAGTTTCAAGAAGCTAGCACAAACCGTGTTGGATTTAGAGTTCCAAATACGTCTATCAATATAGGAGAAAACAGAGTGAAACCTAAAAATTCAAACTGTTACTGGAAACGAACGCTTCAACATAGAGGAACGAAATTTGGGGAACCAAGTCGCCTTAGTGTACTTATCATTACCTGAAAGTATCATCCAGTTTCGGTGAAAAAATATTTGCTGAGATTTCTGGAGATTTGTAATTTTGGGAAACCTGGCAACCCCTTTCCATGAAAGTGTTTCTTGCCAGTCACTGCTTAGGGCTATATCAAGAGGAAACAAAACATAGAGATAGAACGTGAAACTACTTTATTGTGTCAAGTTTCAAGAAGCTAGCACAAACCGTGTTGGATGTAGAGTTCCAAATACATCTATCAATATAGGAGAAAACAGAGTGAAACCTAAAAATTCAAACTGTTACTGGAAACGAACGCTTCAACATAGAAGAACGAAATTTGGGGAACCAAGTCGCCTTAGTGTACTTATCATTACCTGAAAGTATCATCCAGTTTGGGTGAAAAATATTTGCTGAGATTTCTGGAGATTTGTAATTTTGGGAAACCGGGCAACCCCTTTCCATGAAAGTGTTGCTCGCCAGTCACTGCTTAGGGCTATATCAAGAGGAAACAAAACATAGAGATAGAACGTGAAACTACTTTATTGTGTCAAGTTTCAAGAAGCTAGCACAAACCGTGTTGGTTTTAGAGTTCCAAATACATCTATCAATATAGGAGAAAACAGAGTGAAACCTAAAAATTCAAACTGTTACAGGAAACGAACGCTTCAACATAGAAGAAGGAAATTTGGGGAACCAAGTCGCCTTAGTGTACTGATCATTACCTGAAAGTATCATCCAGTTAGGGTGAAAAAATATTTGCTGAGATTTCTGGAGATTCGTAATTTTGGGCAGCCTGGCAACCCCTTTCCATGAAAGTGTTTCTCGCCAGTCACTGCTTAGGGCTACATTAAGAGGAAAAAAAACGTAGAGATAGAACGTGATACTACTTTATTGTGTCAAGTTTCAAGAAGCTAGCACAAACCGTGTTGGATTTAGAGTTCCAAATACGTCTATCAATATAGGAGAAAACAGAGTGAAACCTAAAAATTCAAACTGTTACTGGAAACGAACGCTTCAACATAGAAGAACGAAATTTGGGGAACCAAGTCGCCTTAGTGTACTGATCATTACCTGAAAGTATCATCCAGTTTTTGTGGAAAAATATTTGCTGAGATTTCTGGAGATTCGTAATTTTGGGAACCTTGGCAACCCCTTTCCATGAAAGTGTTTCTCGCCAGTCACTGCTTAGGGCTACATCAAGAGGAAACAAAACATAGAGATAGAACGTGAAACTACTTTATTGTGTCAAGTTTCAAGAAGCTAGCACAAACCGTGTTGGATTTAGAGTTCCAAATACGTCTATCAATATAGGAGAAAACAGAGTGAAACCTAAAAATTCAAACTGTTACTGGAAACGAACGCTTCAACATAGAAGAAGGAAATTTGGGGAACCAAGTCGCCTTAGTGTACTGATCATTACCTGAAAGTATCATCCAGTTTGGGTGAAAAAATATTTGCTGAGATTTCTGGAGATTCGTAATTTTGGGCAGCCTGGCAACCCCTTTCCATGAAAGTGTTTCTCGCCAGTCACTGCTTAGGGCTACATCAAGAGGAAACAAAACATAGAGATAGAACGTGAAACTACTTTATTGTGTCAAGTTTCAAGAAGCTAGCACAAACCGTGTTGGATGTAGAGTTCCAAATACATCTATCAATATAGGAGAAAACAGAGTGAAACCTAAAAATTCAAACTGTTACTGGAAACGAACGCTTCAACATAGAAGAACGAAATTTGGGGAACCAAGTCGCCTTAGTGTACTTATCATTACCTGAAAGTATCATCCAGTTTGGGTGAAAAAATATTTGCTGAGATTTCTGGAGATTTGTAATTTTGGGAAACCGGGCAACCCCTTTCCATGAAAGTGTTTCTCGCCAGTCACTGCTTAGGGCTATATCAAGAGGAAACAAAACATAGAGATAGAACGTGAAACTACTTTATTGTGTCAAGTTTCAAGAAGCTAGCACAAACCGTGTTGGATGTAGAGTTCCAAATACATCTATCAATATAGGAGAAAACAGAGTGAAACCTAAAAATTCAAACTGTTACAGGAAACGAACGCTTCAACATAGAAGAAGGAAATTTTTTGGAACCAAGTCGCCTTAGTGTACTGATCATTACCTGAAAGTATCATCCAGTTAGGGTGAAAAAATATTTGCTGAGATTTCTGGAGATTCGTAATTTTGGGCAGCCTGGCAACCCCTTTCCATGAAAGTGTTTCTCGCCAGTCACTGCTTAGGGCTACATTAAGAGGAAAAAAAACGTAGAGATAGAAAGTGATACTACTTTATTGTGTCAAGTTTCAAGAAGCTAGCACAAACCGTGTTGGATTTAGAGTTCCAAATACGTCTATCAATATAGGAGAAAACAGAGTGAAACCTAAAAATTCAAACTGTTACTGGAAACGAACGCTTCAACATAGAAGAACGAAATTTGGGGAACCAAGTCGCCTTAGTGTACTGATCATTACCTGAAAGTATCATCCAGTTTGGGTGGAAAAATATTTGCTGAGATTTCTGGAGATTCGTAATTTTGGGAAGCCTGGCAACCCCTTTCCATGAAAGTGTTTCTCGCCAGTCACTGCTTAGGGCTACATCAAGAGGAAACAAAACATAGAGATAGAACGTGAAACTACTTTATTGTGTCAAGTTTCAAGAAGCTAGCACAAACCGTGTTGGATTTAGAGTTCCAAATACATCTATCAATATAGGAGAAAACAGAGTGAAACCTAAAAATTCAAACTGTTACTGGAAACGAACGCTTCAACATAGAAGAACGAAATTTGGGGAACCAAGTCGCCTTAGTGTACTTATCATTACCTGAAAGTATCATCCAGTTTGGGTGAAAAAATATTTGCTGAGATTTCTGGAGATTTGTAATTTTGGGAAACCTGGCAACCCCTTTCCATGAAAGTGTTTCTCGCCAGTCACTGCTTAGGGCTATATCAAGAGGAAACAAAACATAGAGATAGAACGTGAAACTACTTTATTGTGTCAAGTTTCAGGAAGCTAGCACAAACCGTGTTGGATTTAGAGTTCCAAATACATCTATCAATATAGGAGAAAACAGAGTGAAACCTAAAAATTCAAACTGTTACTGGAAACGAACGCTTCAACATAGAAGAACGAAATTTGGGGAATCAAGTCGCCTTAGTGTACTTATCATTACCTGAAAGTATCATCCAGTTTGGGTGAAAAATATTTGCTGAGATTTCTGGAGATTTGTAATTTTGGGAAACCGGGCAACCCCTTTCCATGAAAGTGTTTCTCGCCAGTCACTGCTTAGGGCTATATCAAGAGGAAACAAAACATAGAGATAGAACGTGAAACTACTTTATTGTGTCAAGTTTCAAGAAGCTAGCACAAACCGTGTTGGTTTTAGAGTTCCAAATACATCTATCAATATAGGAGAAAACAGAGTGAAACCTAAAAATTCAAACTGTTACAGGAAACGAACGCTTCAACATAGAAGAAGGAAATTTGGGGAACCAAGTCGCCTTAGTGTACTGATCATTACCTGAAAGTATCATCCAGTTAGGGTGAAAAAATATTTGCTGAGATTTCTGGAGATTCGTAATTTTGGGCAGCCTGGCAACCCCTTTCCATGAAAGTGTTTCTCGCCAGTCACTGCTTAGGGCTACATTAAGAGGAAAAAAAACGTAGAGATAGAACGTGATACTACTTTATTGTGTCAAGTTTCAAGAAGCTAGCACAAACCGTGTTGGATTTAGAGTTCCAAATACGTCTATCAATATAGGAGAAAACAGAGTGAAACCTAAAAATTCAAACTGTTACTGGAAACGAACGCTTCAACATAGAAGAACGAAATTTGGGGAACCAAGTCGCCTTAGTGTACTGATCATTACCTGAAAGTATCATCCAGTTTGGGTGAAAAAATATTTGCTGAGATTTCTGGAGATTCGTAATTTTGGGAAGCCTGGCAACCCCTTTCCATGAAAGTGTTTCTCGCCAGTCACTGCTTAGGGCTACATCAAGAGGAAACAAAACATAGAGATAGAACGTGAAACTACTTTATTGTGTCAAGTTTCAAGAAGCTAGCACAAACCGTGTTGGATTTAGAGTTCCAAATACATCTATCAATATAGGAGAAAACAGAGTGAAACCTAAAAATTCAAACTGTTACTGGAAACGAACGCTTCAACATAGAAGAACGAAATTTGGGGAACCAAGTCGCTTAGTGTACTTATCATTATCTGAAAGTATCATCCAGTTTGGGTGAAAAAATATTTGCTGAGATTTCTGGTGATTTGTAATTTTGGGAAACCTGGCAACCCCTTTCCATGAAAGTGTTTCTCGCCAGTCACTGCTTAGGGCTATATCAAGAGGAAACAAAACATAGAGATAGAACGTGAAACTACTTTATTGTGTCAAGTTTCAAGAAGCTAGCACAAACCGTGTTGGATTTAGAGTTCCAAATACATCTATCAATATAGGAGAAATCAGAGTGAAACCTAAAAATTCAAACTGTTACAGGAAACGAACGCTTCAACATAGAAGAAGGAAATTTGGGGAACCAAGTCGCCTTAGTGTACTGATCATTACCTGAAAGTATCATCCAGTTTGGGTGAAAAAATATTTGCTGAGATTTCTGGAGATTCGTAATTTTGGGCAGCCTGGCAACTCCTTTCCATGAAAGTGTTTCTCGCCAGTCACTGCTTAGGGCTACATTAAGAGGAAAGAAAACGTAGAGATAGAACGTGAAACTACTTTATTGTGTCAAGTTTCAAGAAGCTAGCACAAACCGTGTTGGATTCAGAGTTCCAAATACATCTATCAATATAGGAGAAAACAGAGTGAAACCTAAAAATTCAAACAGTTACTGGAAACGAACGCTTCAACATAGAAGAACAAAATTTGGGGAACCTAGTCGCCTTAGTGTACTGATCATTACCTGAAAGTATCATCCAGTTTGGGTGAAAAAATATTTGCTGAGATTTCTGGAGATTCGTAATTTTGGGCAGCCTGGCAACCCCTTTCCATGAAAGTGTTTCTCGCCAGTCACTGCTTAGGGCTACATCAAGAGGAAACAAAACATAGAGATAGAACGTGAAACTACTTTATTGTGTCAAGTTTCAAGAAGCTAGCACAAACCGTGTTGGATGTAGAGTTCCAAATACATCTATCAATATAGGAGAAAACAGAGTGAAACCTAAAAATTCAAACTGTTACTGGAAACGAACGCTTCAACATAGAAGAACGAAATTTGGGGAACCAAGTCGCCTTAGTGTACTTATCATTACCTGAAAGTATCATCCAGTTTGGGTGAAAAAATATTTGCTGAGATTTCTGGAGATTTGTAATTTTGGGAAACCGGGCAACCCCTTTCCATGAAAGTGTTTCTCGCCAGTCACTGCTTAGGGCTATATCAAGAGGAAACAAAACATAGAGATAGAACGTGAAACTACTTTATTGTGTCAAGTTTCAAGAAGCTAGCACAAACCGTGTTGGTTTTAGAGTTCCAAATACATCTATCAATATAGGAGAAAACAGAGTGAAACCTAAAAATTCAAACTGTTACAGGAAACGAACGCTTCAACATAGAAGAAGGAAATTTGGGGAACCAAGTCGCCTTAGTGTACTGATCATTACCTGAAAGTATCATCCAGTTAGGGTGAAAAAATATTTGCTGAGATTTCTGGAGATTCGTAATTTTGGGCAGCCTGGCAACCCCTTTCCATGAAAGTGTTTCTCGCCAGTCACTGCTTAGGGCTACATTAAGAGGAAAAAAAAACGTAGAGATAGAACGTGATACTACTTTATTGTGTCAAGTTTCAAGAAGCTAGCACAAACCGTGTTGGATTTAGAGTTCCAAATACGTCTATCAATATAGGAGAAAACAGAGTGAAACCTAAAAATTCAAACTGTTACTGGAAACGAACGCTTCAACATAGAAGAACGAAATTTGGGGAACCAAGTCGCCTTAGTGTACTGATCATTACCTGAAAGTATCATCCAGTTTTTGTGGAAAAATATTTGCTGAGATTTCTGGAGATTCGTAATTTTGGGAACCTTGGCAACCCCTTTCCATGAAAGTGTTTCTCGCCAGTCACTGCTTAGGGCTACATCAAGAGGAAACAAAACATAGAGATAGAACGTGAAACTACTTTATTGTGTCAAGTTTCAAGAAGCTAGCACAAACCGTGTTGGATTTAGAGTTCCAAATACATCTATCAATATAGGAGAAAACAGAGTGAAACCTAAAAATTCAAACTGTTACTGGAAACGAACGCTTCAACATAGAAGAACAAAATTTGGGGAACCTAGTCGCCTTAGTGTACTGATCATTACCTGAAAGTATCATCCAGTTTGGGTGAAAAAATATTTGTTGAGATTTCTGGAGATTTGTAATTTTGGGAAGCCTGGCAACCCCTTTCCATGAAAGTTTTTCTCGCCAGTCACTGCTTAGGGCTACATCAAGAGGAAACAAAACATAGAGATAGAACGTGAAACTACTTTATTGTGTCAAGTTTCAAGAAGCTAGCACAAACCGTGTTGGATTTAGAGTTCCAAATACGTCTATCAATATAGGAGAAAACAGAGTGAAACCTAAAAATTCAAACTGTTACTGGAAACGAACGCTTCAACATAGAAGAAGGAAATTTGGGGAACCAAGTCGCCTTAGTGTACTGATCATTACCTGAAAGTATCATCCAGTTTGGGTGAAAAAATATTTGCTGAGATTTCTGGAGATTCGTAATTTTGGGCAGCCTGGCAACCCCTTTCCATGAAAGTGTTTCTCGCCAGTCACTGCTTAGGGCTACATCAAGAGGAAACAAAACATAGAGATAGAACGTGAAACTACTTTATTGTGTCAAGTTTCAAGAAGCTAGCACAAACCGTGTTGGATGTAGAGTTCCAAATACATCTATCAATATAGGAGAAAACAGAGTGAAACCTAAAAATTCAAACTGTTACTGGAAACGAACGCTTCAACATAGAAGAACGAAATTTGGGGAACCAAGTCGCCTTAGTGTACTTATCATTACCTGAAAGTATCATCCAGTTTGGGTGAAAAAATATTTGCTGAGATTTCTGGAGATTTGTAATTTTGGGAAACCGGGCAACCCCTTTCCATGAAAGTGTTTCTCGCCAGTCACTGCTTAGGGCTATATCAAGAGGAAACAAAACATAGAGATAGAACGTGAAACTACTTTATTGTGTCAAGTTTCAAGAAGCTAGCACAAACCGTGTTGGATGTAGAGTTCCAAATACATCTATCAATATAGGAGAAAACAGAGTGAAACCTAAAAATTCAAACTGTTACAGGAAACGAACGCTTCAACATAGAAGAAGGAAATTTTTTGGAACCAAGTCGCCTTAGTGTACTGATCATTACCTGAAAGTATCATCCAGTTAGGGTGAAAAAATATTTGCTGAGATTTCTGGAGATTCGTAATTTTGGGCAGCCTGGCAACCCCTTTCCATGAAAGTGTTTCTCGCCAGTCACTGCTTAGGGCTACATTAAGAGGAAAAAAAACGTAGAGATAGAAAGTGATACTACTTTATTGTGTCAAGTTTCAAGAAGCTAGCACAAACCGTGTTGGATTTAGAGTTCCAAATACGTCTATCAATATAGGAGAAAACAGAGTGAAACCTAAAAATTCAAACTGTTACTGCAAACGAACGCTTCAACATAGAAGAACGAAATTTGGGGAACCAAGTCGCCTTAGTGTACTGATCATTACCTGAAAGTATCATCCAGTTTGGGTGGAAAAATATTTGCTGAGATTTCTGGAGATTCGTAATTTTGGGAAGCCTGGCAACCCCTTTCCATGAAAGTGTTTCTCGCCAGTCACTGCTTAGGGCTACATCAAGAGGAAACAAAACATAGAGATAGAACGTGAAACTACTTTATTGTGTCAAGTTTCAAGAAGCTAGCACAAACCGTGTTGGATTTAGAGTTCCAAATACATCTATCAATATAGGAGAAAACAGAGTGAAACCTAAAAATTCAAACTGTTACTGGAAACGAACGCTTCAACATAGAAGAACGAAATTTGGGGAACCAAGTCGCCTTAGTGTACTTATCATTACCTGAAAGTATCATCCAGTTTGGGTGAAAAAATATTTGCTGAGATTTCTGGAGATTTGTAATTTTGGGAAACCTGGCAACCCCTTTCCATGAAAGTGTTTCTCGCCAGTCACTGCTTAGGGCTATATCAAGAGGAAACAAAACATAGAGATAGAACGTGAAACTACTTTATTGTGTCAAGTTTCAGGAAGCTAGCACAAACCGTGTTGGATTTAGAGTTCCAAATACATCTATCAATATAGGAGAAAACAGAGTGAAACCTAAAAATTCAAACTGTTACTGGAAACGAACGCTTCAACATAGAAGAACGAAATTTGGGGAATCAAGTCGCCTTAGTGTACTTATCATTACCTGAAAGTATCATCCAGTTTGGGTGAAAAATATTTGCTGAGATTTCTGGAGATTTGTAATTTTGGGAAACCGGGCAACCCCTTTCCATGAAAGTGTTTCTCGCCAGTCACTGCTTAGGGCTATATCAAGAGGAAACAAAACATAGAGATAGAACGTGAAACTACTTTATTGTGTCAAGTTTCAAGAAGCTAGCACAAACCGTGTTGGTTTTAGAGTTCCAAATACATCTATCAATATAGGAGAAAACAGAGTGAAACCTAAAAATTCAAATTGTTACAGGAAACGAACGCTTCAACATAGAAGAAGGAAATTTGGGGAACCAAGTCGCCTTAGTGTACTGATCATTACCTGAAAGTATCATCCAGTTAGGGTGAAAAAATATTTGCTGAGATTTCTGGAGATTCGTAATTTTGGGCAGCCTGGCAACCCCTTTCCATGTAAGTGTTTCTCGCCAGTCACTGCTTAGGGCTACATTAAGAGGAAAAAAAACGTAGAGATAGAACGTGATACTACTTTATTGTGTCAAGTTTCAAGAAGCTAGCACAAACCGTGTTGGATTTAGAGTTCCAATTACGTCTATCAATATAGGAGAAAACAGAGTGAAACCTAAAAATTCAAACTGTTACTGGAAACGAACGCTTCAACATAGAAGAACGAAATTTGGGGAACCAAGTCGCCTTAGTGTACTGATCATTACCTGAAAGTATCATCCAGTTTGGGTGAAAAAATATTTGCTGAGATTTCTGGAGATTCGTAATTTTGGGAAGCCTGGCAACCCCTTTCCATGAAAGTGTTTCTCGCCAGTCACTGCTTAGGGCTACATCAAGAGGAAACAAAACATAGAGATAGAACGTGAAACTACTTTATTGTGTCAAGTTTCAAGAAGCTAGCACAAACCGTGTTGGATGTAGAGTTCCAAATACATCTATCAATATAGGAGAAAACAGAGTGAAACCTAAAAATTCAAACTGTTACTGGAAACGAACGCTTCAACATAGAAGAACGAAATTTGGGGAACCAAGTCGCCTTAGTGTACTTATCATTACCTGAAAGTATCATCCAGTTTGGGTGAAAAAATATTTGCTGAGATTTCTGGAGATTTGTAATTTTGGGAAACCGGGCAACCCCTTTCCATGAAAGTGTTTCTCGCCAGTCACTGCTTAGGGCTATATCAAGAGGAAACAAAACATAGAGATAGAACGTGAAACTACTTTATTGTGTCAAGTTTCAAGAAGCTAGCACAAACCGTGTTGGTTTTAGAGTTCCAAATACATCTATCAATATAGGAGAAAACAGAGTGAAACCTAAAAATTCAAACTGTTACAGGAAACGAACGCTTCAACATAGAAGAAGGAAATTTGGGGAACCAAGTCGCCTTAGTGTACTGATCATTACCTGAAAGTATCATCCAGTTAGGGTGAAAAAATATTTGCTGAGATTTCTGGAGATTCGTAATTTTGGGCAGCCTGGCAACCCCTTTCCATGAAAGTGTTTCTCGCCAGTCACTGCTTAGGGCTACATTAAGAGGAAAAAAAACGTAGAGATAGAACGTGATACTACTTTATTGTGTCAAGTTTCAAGAAGCTAGCACAAACCGTGTTGGATTTAGAGTTCCAAATACGTCTATCAATATAGGAGAAAACAGAGTGAAACCTAAAAATTCAAACTGTTACTGGAAACGAACGCTTCAACATAGAAGAACGAAATTTGGGGAACCAAGTCGCCTTAGTGTACTGATCATTACCTGAAAGTATCATCCAGTTTTTGTGGAAAAATATTTGCTGAGATTTCTGGAGATTCGTAATTTTGGGAAGCCTGGCAACCCCTTTCCATGAAAGTGTTTCTCGCCAGTCACTGCTTAGGGCTACATCAAGAGGAAACAAAACATAGAGATAGAACGTGAAACTACTTTATTGTGTCAAGTTTCAAGAAGCTAGCACAAACCGTGTTGGATTTAGAGTTCCAAATACATCTATCAATATAGGAGAAAACAGAGTGAAACCTAAAAATTCAAACTGTTACTGGAAACGAACGCTTCAACATAGAAGAACGAAATTTGGGGAACCAAGTCGCTTAGTGTACTTATCATTATCTGAAAGTATCATCCAGTTTGGGTGAAAAAATATTTGCTGAGATTTCTGGAGATTTGTAATTTTGGGAAACCTGGCAACCCCTTTCCATGAAAGTGTTTCTCGCCAGTCACTGCTTAGGGCTATATCAAGAGGAAACAAAACATAGAGATAGAACGTGAAACTACTTTATTGTGTCAAGTTTCAAGAAGCTAGCACAAACCGTGTTGGACTTAGAGTTCCAAATACATCTATCAATATAGGAGAAAACAGAGTGAAACCTAAAAATTCAAACTGTTACAGGAAACGAACGCTTCAACATAGAAGAAGGAAATTTGGGGAACCAAGTCGCCTTAGTGTACTGATCATTACCTGAAAGTATCATCCAGTTTGGGTGAAAAAATATTTGCTGAGATTTCTGGAGATTCGTAATTTTGGGCAGCCTGGCAACTCCTTTCCATGAAAGTGTTTCTCGCCAGTCACTGCTTAGGGCTACATTAAGAGGAAAGAAAACGTAGAGATAGAACGTGAAACTACTTTATTGTGTCAAGTTTCAAGAAGCTAGCACAAACCGTGTTGGATTCAGAGTTCCAAATACATCTATCAATATAGGAGAAAACAGAGTGAAACCTAAAAATTCAAACTGTTACTGGAAACGAACGCTTCAACATAGAAGAACAAAATTTGGGGAACCTAGTCGCCTTAGTGTACTGATCATTACCTGAAAGTATCATCCAGTTTGGGTGAAAAAATATTTGTTGAGATTTCTGGAGATTTGTAATTTTGGGAAGCCTGGCAACCCCTTTCCATGAAAGTTTTTCTCGCCAGTCACTGCTTAGGGCTACATCAAGAGGAAACAAAACATAGAGATAGAACGTGAAACTACTTTATTGTGTCAAGTTTCAAGAAGCTAGCACAAACCGTGTTGGATTTAGAGTTCCAAATACGTCTATCAATATAGGAGAAAACAGAGTGAAACCTAAAAATTCAAACTGTTACTGGAAACGAACGCTTCAACATAGAAGAAGGAAATTTGGGGAACCAAGTCGCCTTAGTGTACTGATCATTACCTGAAAGTATCATCCAGTTTGGGTGAAAAAATATTTGCTGAGATTTCTGGAGATTCGTAATTTTGGGCAGCCTGGCAACCCCTTTCCATGAAAGTGTTTCTCGCCAGTCACTGCTTAGGGCTACATCAAGAGGAAACAAAACATAGAGATAGAACGTGAAACTACTTTATTGTGTCAAGTTTCAAGAAGCTAGCACAAACCGTGTTGGATGTAGAGTTCCAAATACATCTATCAATATAGGAGAAAACAGAGTGAAACCTAAAAATTCAAACTGTTACTGGAAACGAACGCTTCAACATAGAAGAACGAAATTTGGGGAACCAAGTCGCCTTAGTGTACTTATCATTACCTGAAAGTATCATCCAGTTTGGGTGAAAAAATATTTGCTGAGATTTCTGGAGATTTGTAATTTTGGGAAACTGGGCAACCCCTTTCCATGAAAGTGTTTCTCGCCAGTCACTGCTTAGGGCTATATCAAGAGGAAACAAAACATAGAGATAGAACGTGAAACTACTTTATTGTGTCAAGTTTCAAGAAGCTAGCACAAACCGTGTTGGTTTTAGAGTTCCAAATACATCTATCAATATAGGAGAAAACAGAGTGAAACCTAAAAATTCAAACTGTTACAGGAAACGAACGCTTCAACATAGAAGAAGGAAATTTGGGGAACCAAGTCGCCTTAGTGTACTGATCATTACCTGAAAGTATCATCCAGTTAGGGTGAAAAAATATTTGCTGAGATTTCTGGAGATTCGTAATTTTGGGCAGCCTGGCAACCCCTTTCCATGAAAGTGTTTCTCGCCAGTCACTGCTTAGGGCTACATTAAGAGGAAAAAAAACGTAGAGATAGAACGTGATACTACTTTATTGTGTCAAGTTTCAAGAAGCTAGCACAAACCGTGTTGGATTTAGAGTTCCAAATACGTCTATCAATATAGGAGAAAACAGAGTGAAACCTAAAAATTCAAACTGTTACTGGAAACGAACGCTTCAACATAGAAGAACGAAATTTGGGGAACCAAGTCGCCTTAGTGTACTGATCATTACCTGAAAGTATCATCCAGTTTTTGTGGAAAAATATTTGCTGAGATTTCTGGAGATTCGTAATTTTGGGAAGCCTGGCAACCCCTTTCCATGAAAGTGTTTCTCGCCAGTCACTGCTTTGGGCTACATCAAGAGGAAACAAAACATAGAGATAGAACGTGAAACTACTTTATTGTGTCAAGTTTCAAGAAGCTAGCACAAACCGTGTTGGATTTAGAGTTCCAAATACATCTATCAATATAGGCGAAAACAGAGTGAAACCTAAAAATTCAAACTGTTACTGGAAACGAACGCTTCAACATAGAAGAACGAAATTTGGGGAACCAAGTCGCTTAGTGTACTTATCATTACCTGAAAGTATCATCCAGTTTGGGTGAAAAAATATTTGCTGAGATTTCTGGAGATTTGTAATTTTGGGAAACCTGGCAACCCCTTTCCATGAAAGTGTTTCTCGCCAGTCACTGCTTAGGGCTATATCAAGAGGAAACAAAACATAGAGATAGAACGTGAAACTACTTTATTGTGTCAAGTTTCAAGAAGCTAGCACAAACCGTGTTGGATTTAGAGTTCCAAATACATCTATCAATATAGGAGAAAACAGAGTGAAACCTAAAAATTCAAACTGTTACAGGAAACGAACGCTTCAACATAGAAGAAGGAAATTTGGGGAACCAAGTCGCCTTAGTGTACTGATCATTACCTGAAAGTATCATCCAGTTTGGGTGAAAAAATATTTGCTGAGATTTCTGGAGATTCGTAATTTTGGGCAGCCTGGCAACTCCTTTCCATGAAAGTGTTTCTCGCCAGTCACTGCTTAGGGCTACATCAAGAGGAAACAAAACGTAGAGATAGAACGTGAAACTACTTTATTGTGTCAAGTTTCAAGAAGCTAGCACAAACCATGTTGGATTTAGAGTTCCAAATACATCTATCAATATAGGAGAAAACAGAGTGAAACCTAAAAATTCAAACTGTAACTGGAAACGAACGCTTCAACATAGAAGAACGAAATTTGGGGAACCAAGTCGCCTTAGTGTACTGATCATTACCTGAAAGTATCATCCAGTTTGGGTGAAAAAATATTTGCTGAGATTTCTGGAGATTTGTAATTTTGGGAAACCTGGCAACCCCTTTCCATGAAAGTGTTTCTCGCCAGTCACTGCTTAGGGCTATATCAAGAGGAAACAAAACATAGAGATAGAACGTGAAACTACTTTATTGTGTCAAGTTTCAGGAAGCTAGCACAAACCGTGTTGGATTTAGAGTTCCAAATACATCTATCAATATAGGAGAAAAGAGTGAAACCTAAAAATTCAAACTGTTACTGGAAACGAACGCTTCAACATAGAAGAACGAAATTTGGGGAACCAAGTCGCCTTAGTGTACTTATCATTACCTGAAAGTATCATCCAGTTTGGGTGAAAAAATATTTGCTGAGATTTCTGGAGATTTGTAATTTTGGGAAACCTGGCAACCCCTTTCCATGAAAGTGTTTCTCGCCAGTCACTGCTTAGGGCTATATCAAGAGGAAACAAAACATAGAGATAGAACATGAAACTACTTTATTGTGTCAAGTTTCAAGAAGCTAGCACAAACCGTGTTGGATGTAGAGTTCCAAATACATCTATCAATATAGGAGAAAAGAGTGAAACCTAAAAATTCAAACTGTTACTGGAAACGAACGCTTCAACATAGAAGAACGAAATTTGGGGAACCAAGTCGCCTTAGTGTACTTATCATTACCTGAAAGTATCATCCAGTTTGGGTGAAAAAATATTTGCTGAGATTTCTGGAGATTTGTAATTTTGGGAAACCGGGCAACCCCTTTCCATGAAAGTGTTTCTCGCCAGTCACTGCTTAGGGCTATATCAAGAGGAAACAAAACATAGAGATAGAACGTGAAACTACTTTATTGTGTCAAGTTTCAAGAAACTAGCACAAACCGTGTTGGATGTAGAGTTCCAAATACATCTATCAATATAGGAGAAAACAGAGTGAAACCTAAAAATTCAAACTGTTACTGGAAACGAACGCTTCAACATAGAAGAACGAAATTTGGGGAAACAAGTCGCCTTAGTGTACTTATCATTACCTGAAAGTATCATCCAGTTTGGGTGAAAAAATATTTGCTGAGATTTCTGGAGATTTGTAATTTTGGGAAACCGGGCAACCCCTTTCCATGAAAGTGTTTCTCGCCAGTCACTGCCTAGGGCTATATCAAGAGGAAACAAAACATAGAGATAGAACGTGAAACTATTTTATTGTGTCAAGTTTCAAGAAGCTAGCACAAACCGTGTTGGTTTTAGAGTTCCAAATACATCTATCAATACAGGAGAAAACAGAGTGAAACCTAAAAATTCAAACTGTTACAGGAAACGAACGCTTCAACATAGAAGAAGGCAATTTGGGGAACCAAGTCGCCTTAGTGTACTGATCATTACCTGAAAGTATCATCCAGTTTGGGTGAAAAAATATTTGCTGAGATTTCTGGAGATTCGTAATTTTGGGGAGCCTGTCAACCCCTTTCCATGAAAGTGTTTCTCGCCAGTCACTGCTTAGGGCTACATCAAGAGGAAACAAAACATAGAGATAGAACGTGAAACTACTTTATTGTGTCAAGTTTCAAGAAGCTAGCACAAACCGTGTTGGATGTAGAGTTCCAAATACATCTATCAATATAGGAGAAAACAGAGTGAATCCTAAAAATTCAAACTGTTACTGGAAACGAACGCTTCAACATAGAAGAACGAAATTTGGGGAACCAAGTCGCCTTAGTGTACTTATCATTACCTGAAAGTATCATCCAGTTTGGGTGAAAAAATATTTGCTGAGATTTCTGGAGATTTGTAATTTTGGGAAACCTGGCAACCCCTTTCCATGAAAGTGTTTCTCGCCAGTCACTGCTTAGGGCTATATCAAGAGGAAACAAAACATAGAGATAGAACATGAAACTACTTTATTGTGTCAAGTTTCAAGAAGCTAGCACAAACCGTGTTGGATATAGAGTTCCAAATACATCTATCAATATAGGAGAAAAGAGTGAAACCTAAAAATTCAAACTGATACTGGAAACGAACGCTTCAACATAGAAGAACGAAATTTGGGGAACCAAGTCGCCTTAGTGTACTTATCATTACCTGAAAGGATCATCCAGTTTGGGTGAAAAAATATTTGCTGAGATTTCTGGAGATTTGTAATTTTGGGAAACCTGGCAACCCCTTTCCATGAAAGTGTTTCTCGCCAGTCACTGCTTAGGGCTATATCAAGAGGAAACAAAACATAGAGATAGAACGTGAAACTACTTTATTGTGTCAAGTTTCAAGAAGCTAGCACAAACCGTGTTGGATTTAGAGTTCCAAATACGTCTATCAATATAGGAGAAAACAGAGTGAAACCTAAAAATTCAAACTGTTACTGGAAACGAACGCTTCAACATAGAAGAACGAAATTTGGGGAACCAAGTCGCCTTAGTGTACTGATCATTACCTGAAAGTATCATCCAGTTTGGGTGGAAAAATATTTGCTGAGATTTCTGGAGATTCGTAATTTTGGGAAGCCTGGCAACCCCTTTCCATGAAAGTGTTTCTCGCCAGTCACTGCTTAGGGCTACATCAAGAGGAAACAAAACATAGAGATAGAACGTGAAACTACTTTATTGTGTCAAGTTTCAAGAAGCTAGCACAAACCGTGTTGGATTTAGAGTTCCAAATACATCTATCAATATAGGAGAAAACAGAGTGAAACCTAAAAATTCAAACTGTTACTGGAAACGAACGCTTCAACATAGAAGAACGAAATTTGGGGAACCAAGTCGCCTTAGTGTACTGATCATTACCTGAAAGTATCATCCAGTTTGGGTGAAAAAATATTTGCTGAGATTTCTGGAGATTTGTAATTTTGGGAAACCTGGCAACCCCTTTCCATGAAAGTGTTTCTCGCCAGTCACTGCTTAGGGCTATATCAAGAGGAAACAAAACATAGAGATAGAACGTGAAACTACTTTATTGTGTCAAGTTTCAGGAAGCTAGCACAAACCGTGTTGGATTTAGAGTTCCAAATACATCTATCAATATAGGAGAAAAGAGTGAAACCTAAAAATTCAAACTGTTACTGGAAACGAACGCTTCAACATAGAAGAAGGAAATTTGGGGAACCAAGTCGCCTTAGTGTACTTATCATTACCTGAAAGTATCATCCAGTTTGGGTGAAAAAATATTTGCTGAGATTTCTGGAGATTTGTAATTTTGGGAAACCGGGCAACCCCTTTCCATGAAAGTGTTTCTCGCCAGTCACTGCTTAGGGCTATATCAAGAGGAAACAAAACATAGAGATAGAACGTGAAACTACTTTATTGTGTCAAGTTTCAAGAAACTAGCACAAACCGTGTTGGATGTAGAGTTCCAAATACATCTATCAATATAGGAGAAAACAGAGTGAAACCTAAAAATTCAAACTGTTACTGGAAACGAACGCTTCAACATAGAAGAACGAAATTTGGGGAAACAAGTCGCCTTAGTGTACTTATCATTACCTGAAAGTATCATCCAGTTTGGGTGAAAAAATATTTGCTGAGATTTCTGGAGATTTGTAATTTTGGGAAACCGGGCAACCCCTTTCCATGAAAGTGTTTCTCGCCAGTCACTGCCTAGGGCTATATCAAGAGGAAACAAAACATAGAGATAGAACGTGAAACTATTTTATTGTGTCAAGTTTCAAGAAGCTAGCACAAACCGTGTTGGTTTTAGAGTTCCAAATACATCTATCAATACAGGAGAAAACAGAGTGAAACCTAAAAATTCAAACTGTTACAGGAAACGAACGCTTCAACATAGAAGAAGGCAATTTGGGGAACCAAGTCGCCTTAGTGTACTGATCATTACCTGAAAGTATCATCCAGTTTGGGTGAAAAAATATTTGCTGAGATTTCTGGAGATTCGTAATTTTGGGGAGCCTGTCAACCCCTTTCCATGAAAGTGTTTCTCGCCAGTCACTGCTTAGGGCTACATCAAGAGGAAACAAAACATAGAGATAGAACGTGAAACTACTTTATTGTGTCAAGTTTCAAGAAGCTAGCACAAACCGTGTTGGATGTAGAGTTCCAAATACATCTATCAATATAGGAGAAAACAGAGTGAATCCTAAAAATTCAAACTGTTACTGGAAACGAACGCTTCAACATAGAAGAACGAAATTTGGGGAACCAAGTCGCCTTAGTGTACTTATCATTACCTGAAAGTATCATCCAGTTTGGGTGAAACAATATATGCTGAGATTTCTGGAGATTTGTAATTTTGGGAAACCTGGCAACCCCTTTCCATGAAAGTGTTTCTCGCCAGTCACTGCTTAGGGCTATATCAAGAGGAAACAAAACATAGAGATAGAACATGAAACTACTTTATTGTGTCAAGTTTCAAGAAGCTAGCACAAACCGTGTTGGATATAGAGTTCCAAATACATCTATCAATATAGGAGAAAAGAGTGAAACCTAAAAATTCAAACTGATACTGGAAACGAACGCTTCAACATAGAAGAACGAAATTTGGGGAACCAAGTCGCCTTAGTGTACTTATCATTACCTGAAAGTATCATCCAGTTTGGGTGAAAAAATATTTGCTGAGATTTCTGGAGATTTGTAATTTTGGGAAACCTGGCAACCCCTTTCCATGAAAGTGTTTCTCGCCAGTCACTGCTTAGGGCTACATCAAGAGGAAACAAAACATAGAGATAGAACGTGAAACTACTTTATTGTGTCAAGTTTCAAGAAGCTAGCACAAACCGTGTTGGATTTAGAGTTCCAAATACATCTATCAATATAGGAGAAAACAGAGTGAAACCTAAAAATTAAAACTGTTACTGGAAACGAACGCTTCAACATAGAAGAACGAAATTTGGGGAACCAAGTCGCCTTAGTGTACTGATCATTACCTGAAAGTATCATCCAGTTTGGGTGAAAAAATATTTGCTGAGATTTCTGGAGATTTGTAATTTTGGGAAACCTGGCAACCCCTTTCCATGAAAGTGTTTCTCGCCAGTCACTGCTTAGGGCTATATCAAGAGGAAACAAAACATAGAGATAGAACGTGAAACTACTTTATTGTGTCAAGTTTCAGGAAGCTAGCACAAACCGTGTTGGATTTAGAGTTCCAAATACATCTATCAATATAGGAGAAAAGAGTGAAACCTAAAAATTCAAACTGTTACTGGAAACGAACGCTTCAACATAGAAGAACGAAATTTGGGGAACCAAGTCGCCTTAGTGTACTGATCATTACCTGAAAGTATCATCCAGTTTGGGTGAAAAAATATTTGCTGAGATTTCTGGAGATTTGTAATTTTGGGAAACCTGGCAACCCCTTTCCATGAAAGTGTTTCTCGCCAGTCACTGCTTAGGGCTATATCAAGAGGAAACAAAACATAGAGATAGAACGTGAAACTACTTTATTGTGTCAAGTTTCAAGAAGCTAGCACAAACCGTGTTGGATGTAGAGTTCCAAATACATCTATCAATATAGGAGAAAAGAGTGAAACCTAAAAATTCAAACTGTTACTGGAAACGAACGCTTCAACATAGAAGAACGAAATTTGGGGAACCAAGTCGCCTTAGTGTACTTATCATTACCTGAAAGTATCATCCAGTTTGGGTGAAAAAATATTTGCTGAGATTTCTTGAGATTTGTAATTTTGGGAAACCGGGCAACCCCTTTCCATGAAAGTGTTTCTCGCCAGTCACTGCTTAGGGCTATATCAAGAGGAAACAAAACATAGAGATAGAACGTGAAACTACTTTATTGTGTCAAGTTTCAAGAAACTAGCACAAACCGTGTTGGATGTAGAGTTCCAAATACATCTATCAATATAGGAGAAAACAGAGTGAAACCTAAAAATTCAAACTGTTACTGGAAACGAACGCTTCAACATAGAAGAACGAAATTTGGGGAACCAAGTCGCCTTAGTGTACTTATCATTACCTGAAAGTATCATCCAGTTTGGGTGTAAAAATATTTGCTGAGATTTCTGGAGATTTGTAATTTTGGGAAACCGGGCAACCCCTTTCCATGAAAGTGTTTCTCGCCAGTCACTGCCTAGGGCTATATCAAGAGGAAACAAAACATAGAGATAGAACGTGAAACTACTTTATTGTGTCAAGTTTCAAGAAGCTAGCACAAACCGTGTTGGATTTAGAGTTCCAAATACATCTATCAATATAGGAGAAAACAGAGTGAAACCTAAAAATTCAAACTGTTACTGGAAACGAACGCTTCAACATAGAAGAACAAAATTTGGGGAACCTAGTCGCCTTAGTGTACTGATCATTACCTGAAAGTATCATCCAGTTTGGGTGAAAAAATATTTGTTGAGATTTCTGGAGATTCGTAATTTTGGGCAGCCTGGCAACCCCTTTCCATGAAAGTGTTTCTCGCCAGTCACTGCTTAGGGCTACATCAAGAGGAAACAAAATATAGAGATAGAACGTGAAACTACTTTATTGTGTCAAGTTTCAAGAAGCTAGCACAAACCGTGTTGGATTTAGAGTTCCAAATACATCTATCAATATAGGAGAAAACAGAGTGAAACCTAAAAATTCAAACTGTTAGAGGAAACGAACGCTTCAACATAGAAGAACGAAATTTGGGGAACCAAGTCGCCTTAGTGTACTGATCATTACCTGAAAGTATCATCCAGTTTGGGTGAAAAAATATTTGCTGAGATTTCTGGAGATTCGTAATTTTGGGCAGCCTGGCAACTCCTTTCCATGAAAGTGTTTCTCGCCAGTCACTGCTTAGGGCTACATTAAGAGGAAAGAAAACGTAGAGATAGAACGTGAAACTACTTTATTGTGTCAAGTTTCAAGAAGCTAGCACAAACCGTGTTGGATTCAGAGTTCCAAATACATCTATCAATATAGGAGAAAACAGAGTGAAACCTAAAAATTCAAACAGTTACTGGAAACGAACGCTTCAACATAGAAGAACAAAATTTGGGGAACCTAGTCGCCTTAGTGTACTGATCATTACCTGAAAGTATCATCCAGTTTGGGTGAAAAAATATTTGTTGAGATTTCTGGAGATTCGTAATTTTGGGCAGCCTGGCAACCCCTTTCCATGAAAGTGTTTCTCGCCAGTCACTGCTTAGGGCTACATCAAGAGGAAACAAAATATAGAGATAGAACGTGAAACTACTTTATTGTGTCAAGTTTCAAGAAGCTAGCACAAACCGTGTTGGATGTAGAGTTCCAAATACATCTATCAATATAGGAGAAAACAGAGTGAAACCTAAAAATTCAAACTGTTACTGGAAACGAACGCTTCAACATAGAAGAACGAAATTTGGGGAACCAAGTCGCCTTAGTGTACTTATCATTACCTGAAAGTATCATCCAGTTTGGGTGAAAAAATATTTGCTGAGATTTCTGCAGATTTGTAATTTTGGGAAACCTGGCAACCCCTTTCCATGAAAGTGTTTCTCGCCAGTCACTGCTTAGGGCTATATCAAGAGGAAACAAAACATAGAGATAGAACGTGAAACTACTTTATTGTGTCAAGTTTCAAGAAGCTAGCACAAACCGTGTTGGATGTAGAGTTCCAAATACATCTATCAATATAGGAGAAAAGAGTGAAACCTAAAAATTCAAACTGATACTGGAAACGAACGCTTCAACATAGAAGAACGAAATTTGGGGAACCAAGTCGCCTTAGTGTACTGATCATTACCTGAAAGTATCATCCAGTTTGGGTGAAAAAATATTTGCTGAGATTTCTGGAGATTTGTAATTTTGGGAAACCTGGCAACCCCTTTCCATGAAAGTGTTTCTCGCCAGTCACTGCTTAGGGCTATATCAAGAGGAAACAAAACATAGAGATAGAACATGAAACTACTTTATTGTGTCAAGTTTCAAGAAGCTAGCACAAACCGTGTTGGATGTAGAGTTCCAAATACATCTATCAATATAGGAGAAAAGAGTGAAACCTAAAAATTCAAACTGATACTGGAAACGAACGCTTCAACATAGAAGAACGAAATTTGGGGAACCAAGTCGCCTTAGTGTACTTATCATTACCTGAAAGTATCATCCAGTTTGGGTGAAAAAATATTTGCTGAGATTTCTGGAGATTTGTAATTTTGGGAAACCTGGCAACCCCTTTCCATGAAAGTGTTTCTCGCCAGTCACTGCTTAGGGCTATATCAAGAGGAAACAAAACATAGAGATAGAACGTGAAACTACTTTATTGTGTCAAGTTTCAAGAAGCTAGCACAAACCGTGTTGGATTTAGAGTTCCAAATACGTCTATCAATATAGGAGAAAACAGAGTGAAACCTAAAAATTCAAACTGTTACTGGAAACGAACGCTTCAACATAGAAGAACGAAATTTGGGGAACCAAGTCGCCTTAGTGTACTTATCATTACCTGAAAGTATCATCCAGTTTGGGTGAAAAAATATTTGCTGAGATTTCTGGAGATTTGTAATTTTGGGAAACCGGGCAACCCCTTTCCATGAAAGTGTTTCTCGCCAGTCACTGCTTAGGGCTATATCAAGAGGAAACAAAACATAGAGATAGAACGTGAAACTACTTTATTGTGTCAAGTTTCAAGAAGCTAGCACAAACCGTGTTGGTTTTAGAGTTCCAAATACATCTATCAATATAGGAGAAAACAGAGTGAAACCTAAAAATTCAAACTGTTACAGGAAACGAACGCTTCAACATAGAAGAAGGAAATTTGGGGAACCAAGTCGCCTTAGTGTACTGATCATTACCTGAAAGTATCATCCAGTTAGGGTGAAAAAATATTTGCTGAGATTTCTGGAGATTCGTAATTTTGGGCAGCCTGGCAACCCCTTTCCATGAAAGTGTTTCTCGCCAGTCACTGCTTAGGGCTACATTAAGAGGAAAAAAAACGTAGAGATAGAACGTGATACTACTTTATTGTGTCAAGTTTCAAGAAGCTAGCACAAACCGTGTTGGATTTAGAGTTCCAAATACGTCTATCAATATAGGAGAAAACAGAGTGAAACCTAAAAATTCAAACTGTTACTGGAAACGAACGCTTCAACATAGAAGAACGAAATTTGGGGAACCAAGTCGCCTTAGTGTACTGATCATTACCTGAAAGTATCATCCAGTTTTTGTGGAAAAATATTTGCTGAGATTTCGGGAGATTCGTAATTTTGGGAAGCCTGGCAACCCCTTTCCATGAAAGTGTTTCTCGCCAGTCACTGCTTAGGGCTACATCAAGAGGAAACAAAACATAGAGATAGAACGTGAAACTACTTTATTGTGTCAAGTTTCAAGAAGCTAGCACAAACCGTGTTGGATTTAGAGTTCCAAATACATCTATCAATATAGGCGAAAACAGAGTGAAACCTAAAAATTCAAACTGTTACTGGAAACGAACGCTTCAACATAGAAGAACGAAATTTGGGGAACCAAGTCGCTTAGTGTACTTATCATTACCTGAAAGTATCATCCAGTTTGGGTGAAAAAATATTTGCTGAGATTTCTGGAGATTTGTAATTTTGGGAAACCTGGCAACCCCTTTCCATGAAAGTGTTTCTCGCCAGTCACTGCTTAGGGCTATATCAAGAGGAAACAAAACATAGAGATAGAACGTGAAACTACTTTATTGTGTCAAGTTTCAAGAAGCTAGCACAAACCGTGTTGGATTTAGAGTTCCAAATACATCTATCAATATAGGAGAAAACAGAGTGAAACCTAAAAATTCAAACTGTTACAGGAAACGAACGCTTCAACATAGAAGAAGGAAATTTGGGGAACCAAGTCGCCTTAGTGTACTGATCATTACCTGAAAGTATCATCCAGTTTGGGTGAAAAAATATTTGCTGAGATTTCTGGAGATTCGTAATTTTGGGCAGCCTGGCAACTCCTTTCCATGAAAGTGTTTCTCGCCAGTCACTGCTTAGGGCTACATCAAGAGGAAACAAAACGTAGAGATAGAACGTGAAACTACTTTATTGTGTCAAGTTTCAAGAAGCTAGCACAAACCGTGTTGGATTTAGAGTTCCAAATACATCTATCAATATAGGAGAAAACAGAGTGAAACCTAAAAATTCAAACTGTAACTGGAAACGAACGCTTCAACATAGAAGAACGAAATTTGGGGAACCAAGTCGCCTTAGTGTACTGATCATTACCTGAAAGTATCATCCAGTTTGGGTGAAAAAATATTTGCTGAGATTTCTGGAGATTTGTAATTTTGGGAAACCTGGCAACCCCTTTCCATGAAAGTGTTTCTCGCCAGTCACTGCTTAGGGCTATATCAAGAGGAAACAAAACATAGAGATAGAACGTGAAACTACTTTATTGTGTCAAGTTTCAGGAAGCTAGCACAAACCGTGTTGGATTTAGAGTTCCAAATACATCTATCAATATAGGAGAAAAGAGTGAAACCTAAAAATTCAAACTGTTACTGGAAACGAACGCTTCAACATAGAAGAACGAAATTTGGGGAACCAAGTCGCCTTAGTGTACTTATCATTACCTGAAAGTATCATCCAGTTTGGGTGAAAAAATATTTGCTGAGATTTCTGGAGATTTGTAATTTTGGGAAACCTGGCAACCCCTTTCCATGAAAGTGTTTCTCGCCAGTCACTGCTTAGGGCTATATCAAGAGGAAACAAAACATAGAGATAGAACGTGAAACTACTTTATTGTGTCAAGTTTCAAGAAGCTAGCACAAACCGTGTTGGATGTAGAGTTCCAAATACATCTATCAATATAGGAGAAAAGAGTGAAACCTAAAAATTCAAACTGTTACTGGAAACGAACGCTTCAACATAGAAGAACGAAATTTGGGGAACCAAGTCGCCTTAGTGTACTTATCATTACCTGAAAGTATCATCCAGTTTGGGTGAAAAAATATTTGCTGAGATTTCTGCAGATTTGTAATTTTGGGAAACCTGGCAACCCCTTTCCATGAAAGTGTTTCTCGCCAGTCACTGCTTAGGGCTATATCAAGAGGAAACAAAACATAGAGATAGAACGTGAAACTACTTTATTGTGTCAAGTTTCAAGAAGCTAGCACAAACCGTGTTGGATGTAGAGTTCCAAATACATCTATCAATATAGGAGAAAACAGAGTGAAACCTAAAAATTCAAACTGTTACTGGAAACGAACGCTTCAACATAGAAGAACGAAATTTGGGGAAACAAGTCGCCTTAGTGTACTTATCATTACCTGAAAGTATCATCCAGTTTGGGTGAAAAAATATTTGCTGAGATTTCTGGAGATTTGTAATTTTGGGAAACCGGGCAACCCCTTTCCATGAAAGTGTTTCTCGCCAGTCACTGCCTAGGGCTATATCAAGAGGAAACAAAACATAGAGATAGAACGTGAAACTACTTTATTGTGTCAAGTTTCAAGAAGCTAGCACAAACCGTGTTGGTTTTAGAGTTCCAAATACATCTATCAATACAGGAGAAAACAGAGTGAAACCTAAAAATTCAAACTGTTACAGGAAACGAACGCTTCAACATAGAAGAAGGCAATTTGGGGAACCAAGTCGCCTTAGTGTACTGATCATTACCTGAAAGTATCATCCAGTTTGGGTGAAAAAATATTTGCTGAGATTTCTGGAGATTCGTAATTTTGGGGAGCCTGTCAACCCCTTTCCATGAAAGTGTTTCTCGCCAGTCACTGCTTAGGGCTACATCAAGAGGAAACAAAACATAGAGATAGAACGTGAAACTACTTTATTGTGTCAAGTTTCAAGAAGCTAGCACAAACCGTGTTGGATGTAGAGTTCCAAATACATCTATCAATATAGGAGAAAACAGAGTGAATCCTAAAAATTCAAACTGTTACTGGAAACGAACGCTTCAACATAGAAGAACGAAATTTGGGGAACCAAGTCGCCTTAGTGTACTTATCATTACCTGAAAGTATCATCCAGTTTGGGTGAAAAAATATTTGCTGAGATTTCTGGAGATTTGTAATTTTGGGAAACCTGGCAACCCCTTTCCATGAAAGTGTTTCTCGCCAGTCACTGCTTAGGGCTATATCAAGAGGAAACAAAACATAGAGATAGAACATGAAACTACTTTATTGTGTCAAGTTTCAAGAAGCTAGCACAAACCGTGTTGGATATAGAGTTCCAAATACATCTATCAATATAGGAGAAAAGAGTGAAACCTAAAAATTCAAACTGATACTGGAAACGAACGCTTCAACATAGAAGAACGAAATTTGGGGAACCAAGTCGCCTTAGTGTACTTATCATTACCTGAAAGTATCATCCAGTTTGGGTGAAAAAATATTTGCTGAGATTTCTGGAGATTTGTAATTTTGGGAAACCTGGCAACCCCTTTCCATGAAAGTGTTTCTCGCCAGTCACTGCTTAGGGCTATATCAAGAGGAAACAAAACATAGAGATAGAACGTGAAACTACTTTATTGTGTCAAGTTTCAAGAAGCTAGCACAAACCGTGTTGGATTTAGAGTTCCAAATACGTCTATCAATATAGGAGAAAACAGAGTGAAACCTAAAAATTCAAACTGTTACTGGAAACGAACGCTTCAACATAGAAGAACGAAATTTGGGGAACCAAGTCGCCTTAGTGTACTGATCATTACCTGAAAGTATCATCCAGTTTGGGTGGAAAAATATTTGCTGAGATTTCTGGAGATTCGTAATTTTGGGAAGCCTGGCAACCCCTTCCATGAAAGTGTTTCTCGCCAGTCACTGCTTAGGGCTACATCAAGAGGAAACAAAACATAGAGATAGAACGTGAAACTACTTTATTGTGTCAAGTTTCAAGAAGCTAGCACAAACCGTGTTGGATTTAGAGTTCCAAATACATCTATCAATATAGGAGAAAACAGAGTGAAACCTAAAAATTCAAACTGTTACTGGAAACGAACGCTTCAACATAGAAGAACGAAATTTGGGGAACCAAGTCGCCTTAGTGTACTGATCATTACCTGAAAGTATCATCCAGTTTGGGTGAAAAAATATTTGCTGAGATTTCTGGAGATTTGTAATTTTGGGAAACCTGGCAACCCCTTTCCATGAAAGTGTTTCTCGCCAGTCACTGCTTAGGGCTATATCAAGAGGAAACAAAACATAGAGATAGAACGTGAAACTACTTTATTGTGTCAAGTTTCAGGAAGCTAGCACAAACCGTGTTGGATTTAGAGTTCCAAATACATCTATCAATATAGGAGAAAAGAGTGAAACCTAAAAATTCAAACTGTTACTGGAAACGAACGCTTCAACATAGAAGAACGAAATTTGGGGAACCAAGTCGCCTTAGTGTACTTATCATTACCTGAAAGTATCATCCAGTTTGGGTGAAAAAATATTTGCTGAGATTTCTGGAGATTTGTAATTTTGGGAAACCTGGCAACCCCTTTCCATGAAAGTGTTTCTCGCCAGTCACTGCTTAGGGCTATATCAAGAGGAAACAAAACATAGAGATAGAACGTGAAACTACTTTATTGTGTCAAGTTTCAAGAAGCTAGCACAAACCGTGTTGGATGTAGAGTTCCAAATACATCTATCAATATAGGAGAAAAGAGTGAAACCTAAAAACTCAAACTGTTACTGGAAACGAACGCTTCAACATAGAAGAACGAAATTTGGGGAACCAAGTCGCCTTAGTGTACTTATCATTACCTGAAAGTATCATCCAGTTTGGGTGAAAAAATATTTGCTGAGATTTCTGGAGATTTGTAATTTTGGGAAACCGGGCAACCCCTTTCCATGAAAGTGTTTCTCGCCAGTCACTGCTTAGGGCTATATCAAGAGGAAACAAAACATAGAGATAGAACGTGAAACTACTTTATTGTGTCAAGTTTCAAGAAACTAGCACAAACCGTGTTGGATGTAGAGTTCCAAATACATCTATCAATATAGGAGAAAACAGAGTGAAACCTAAAAATTCAAACTGTTACTGGAAACGAACGCTTCAACATAGAAGAACGAAATTTGGGGAACCAAGTCGCCTTAGTGTACTTATCATTACCTGAAAGTATCATCCAGTTTGGGTGAAAAAATATTTGCTGAGATTTCTGGAGATTTGTAATTTTGGGAAACCGGGCAACCCCTTTCCATGAAAGTGTTTCTCGCCAGTCACTGCCTAGGGCTATATCAAGAGGAAACAAAACATAGAGATAGAACGTGAAACTACTTTATTGTGTCAAGTTTCAAGAAGCTAGCACAAACCGTGTTGGTTTTAGAGTTCCAAATACATCTATCAATACAGGAGAAAACAGAGTGAAACCTAAAAATTCAAACTGTTACAGGAAACGAACGCTTCAACATAGAAGAAGGCAATTTGGGGAACCAAGTCGCCTTAGTGTACTGATCATTACCTGAAAGTATCATCCAGTTTGGGTGAAAAAATATTTGCTGAGATTTCTGGAGATTCGTAATTTTGGGCAGCCTGTCAACCCCTTTCCATGAAAGTGTTTCTCGCCAGTCACTGCTTAGGGCTACATCAAGAGGAAACAAAACATAGAGATAGAACGTGAAACTACTTTATTGTGTCAAGTTTCAAGAAGCTAGCACAAACCGTGTTGGATGTAGAGTTCCAAATACATCTATCAATATAGGAGAAAACAGAGTGAAACCTAAAAATTCAAACTGTTACTGGAAACGAACGCTTCAACATAGAAGAACGAAATTTGGGGAACCAAGTCGCCTTAGTGTACTTATCATTACCTGAAAGTATCATCCAGTTTGGGTGAAAAAATATTTGCTGAGATTTCTGCAGATTTGTAATTTTGGGAAACCTGGCAACCCCTTTCCATGAAAGTGTTTCTCGCCAGTCACTGCTTAGGGCTATATCAAGAGGAAACAAAACATAGAGATAGAACGTGAAACTACTTTATTGTGTCAAGTTTCAAGAAGCTAGCACAAACCGTGTTGGATGTAGAGTTCCAAATACATCTATCAATATAGGAGAAAAGAGTGAAACCTAAAAATTCAAACTGATACTGGAAACGAACGCTTCAACATAGAAGAACGAAATTTGGGGAACCAAGTCGCCTTAGTGTACTTATCATTACCTGAAAGTATCATCCAGTTTGGGTGAAAAAATATTTGCTGAGATTTCTGGAGATTTGTAATTTTGGGAAACCTGGCAACCCCTTTCCATGAAAGTGTTTCTCGCCAGTCACTGCTTAGGGCTATATGAAGAGGAAACAAAACATAGAGATAGAACGTGAAACTACTTTATTGTGTCAAGTTTCAAGAAGCTAGCACAAACCGTGTTGGATTTAGAGTTCCAAATACGTCTATCAATATAGGAGAAAACAGAGTGAAACCTAAAAATTCAAACTGTTACTGGAAACGAACGCTTCAACATAGAAGAACGAAATTTGGGGAACCAAGTCGCCTTAGTGTACTGATCATTACCTGAAAGTATCATCCAGTTTGGGTGGAAAAATATTTGCTGAGATTTCTGGAGATTTGTAATTTTGGGAAGCCTGGCAACCCCTTTCCATGAAAGTGTTTCTCGCCAGTCACTGCTTAGGGCTACATCAAGAGGAAACAAAACATAGAGATAGAACGTGAAACTACTTTATTGTGTCAAGTTTCAAGAAGCTAGCACAAACCGTGTTGGATTTAGAGTTCCAAATACATCTATCAATATAGGAGAAAACAGAGTGAAACCTAAAAATTCAAACTGTTACTGGAAACGAACGCTTCAACATAGAAGAACAAAATTTGGGGAACCTAGTCGCCTTAGTGTACTGATCATTACCTGAAAGTATCATCCAGTTTGGGTGAAAAAATATTTGTTGAGATTTCTGGAGATTCGTAATTTTGGGCAGCCTGGCAACCCCTTTCCATGAAAGTGTTTCTCGCCAGTCACTGCTTAGGGCTCCATCAAGAGGAAACAAAATATAGAGATAGAACGTGAAACTACTTTATTGTGTCAAGTTTCAAGAAGCTAGCACAAACCGTGTTGGATTTAGAGTTCCAAATACATCTATCAATATAGGAGAAAACAGAGTGAAACCTAAAAATTCAAACTGTTAGAGGAAACGAACGCTTCAACATAGAAGAACGAAATTTGGGGAACCAAGTCGCCTTAGTGTACTGATCATTACCTGAAAGTATCATCCAGTTTGGGTGAAAAAATATTTGCTGAGATTTCTGGAGATTCGTAATTTTGGGCAGCCTGGCAACTCCTTTCCATGAAAGTGTTTCTCGCCAGTCACTGCTTAGGGCTACATTAAGAGGAAAGAAAACGTAGAGATAGAACGTGAAACTACTTTATTGTGTCAAGTTTCAAGAAGCTAGAACAAACCGTGTTGGATTCAGAGTTCCAAATACATCTATCAATATAGGAGAAAACAGAGTGAAACCTAAAAATTCAAACAGTTACTGGAAACGAACGCTTCAACATAGAAGAACAAAATTTGGGGAACCTAGTTGCCTTAGTGTACTGATCATTACCTGAAAGTATCATCCAGTTTGGGTGAAAAAATATTTGTTGAGATTTCTGGAGATTCGTAATTTTGGGCAGCCTGGCAACCCCTTTCCATGAAAGTGTTTCTCGCCAGTCACTGCTTAGGGCTACATCAAGAGGAAACAAAATATAGAGATAGAACGTGAAACTACTTTATTGTGTCAAGTTTCAAGAAGCTAGCACAAACCGTGTTGGATGTAGAGTTCCAAATACATCTATCAATATAGGAGAAAACAGAGTGAAACCTAAAAATTCAAACTGTTACTGGAAACGAACGCTTCAACATAGAAGAACGAAATTTGGGGAACCAAGTCGCCTTAGTGTACTTATCATTACCTGAAAGTATCATCCAGTTTGGGTGAAAAAATATTTGCTGAGATTTCTGCAGATTTGTAATTTTGGGAAACCTGGCAACCCCTTTCCATGAAAGTGTTTCTCGCCAGTCACTGCTTAGGGCTATATCAAGAGGAAACAAAACATAGAGATAGAACGTGAAACTACTTTATTGTGTCAAGTTTCAAGAAGCTAGCACAAACCGTGTTGGATGTAGAGTTCCAAATACATCTATCAATATAGGAGAAAAGAGTGAAACCTAAAAATTCAAACTGATACTGGAAACGAACGCTTCAACATAGAAGAACGAAATTTGGGGAACCAAGTCGCCTTAGTGTACTTATCATTACCTGAAAGTATCATCCAGTTTGGGTGAAAAAATATTTGCTGAGATTTCTGGAGATTTGTAATTTTGGGAAACCTGGCAACCCCTTTCCATGAAAGTGTTTCTCGCCAGTCACTGCTTAGGGCTATATCAAGAGGAAACAAAACATAGAGATAGAACGTGAAACTACTTTATTGTGTCAAGTTTCAAGAAGCTAGCACAAACCGTGTTGGATTTAGAGTTCCAAATACGTCTATCAATATAGGAGAAAACAGAGTGAAACCTAAAAATTCAAACTGTTACTGGAAACGAACGCTTCAACATAGAAGAACGAAATTTGGGGAACCAAGTCGCCTTAGTGTACTGATCATTACCTGAAAGTATCATCCAGTTTGGGTGGAAAAATATTTGCTGAGATTTCTGGAGATTCGTAATTTTGGGAAGCCTGGGAACCCCTTTCCATGAAAGTGTTTCTCGCCAGTCACTGCTTAGGGCTACATCAAGAGGAAACAAAACATAGAGATAGAACGTGAAACTACTTTATTGTGTCAAGTTTCAAGAAGCTAGCACAAACCGTGTTGGATTTAGAGTTCCAAATACATCTATCAATATAGGAGAAAACAGAGTGAAACCTAAAAATTCAAACTGTTACTGGAAACGAACGCTTCAACATAGAAGAACGAAATTTGGGGAACCAAGTCGCCTTAGTGTACTTATCATTACCTGAAAGTATCATCCAGTTTGGGTGAAAAAATATTTGCTGAGATTTCTGGAGATTTGTAATTTTGGGAAACCTGGCAACCCCTTTCCATGAAAGTGTTTCTCGCCAGTCACTGCTTAGGGCTATATCAAGAGGAAACAAAACATAGAGATAGAACGTGAAACTACTTTATTGTGTCAAGTTTCAGGAAGCTAGCCCAAACCGTGTTGGATTTAGAGTTCCAAATACATCTATCAATATAGGAGAAAACAGAGTGAAACCTAAAAATTCAAACTGTTACAGGAAACGAACGCTTCAACATAGAAGAAGGAAATTTGGGGAACCAAGTCGCCTTAGTGTACTGATCATTACCTGAAAGTATCATCCAGTTTGGGTGAAAAAATATTTGCTGAGATTTCTGGAGATTCGTAATTTTGGGCAGCCTGGCAACTCCTTTCCATGAAAGTGTTTCTCGCCAGTCACTGCTTAGGGCTACATTAAGAGGAAAGAAAACGTAGAGATAGAACGTGAAACTACTTTATTGTGTCAAGTTTCAAGAAGCTAGCACAAACCGTGTTGGATTCAGAGTTCCAAATACATCTATCAATATAGGAGAAAACAGAGTGAAACCTAAAAATTCAAACTGTTACTGGAAACGAACGCTTCAACATAGAAGAACAAAATTTGGGGAACCTAGTCGCCTTAGTGTACTGATCATTACCTGAAAGTATCATCCAGTTTGGGTGAAAAAATATTTGTTGAGATTTCTGGAGATTCGTAATTTTGGGCAGCCTGGCAACCCCTTTCCATGAAAGTGTTTCTCGCCAGTCACTGCTTAGGGCTCCATCAAGAGGAAACAAAATATAGAGATAGAACGTGAAACTACTTTATTGTGTCAAGTTTCAAGAAGCTAGCACAAACCGTGTTGGATTTAGAGTTCCAAATACATCTATCAATATAGGAGAAAACAGAGTGAAACCTAAAAATTCAAACTGTTAGAGGAAACGAACGCTTCAACATAGAAGAACGAAATTTGGGGAACCAAGTCGCCTTAGTGTACTGATCATTACCTGAAAGTATCATCCAGTTTGGGTGAAAAAATATTTGCTGAGATTTCTGGAGATTCGTAATTTTGGGCAGCCTGGCAACTCCTTTCCATGAAAGTGTTTCTCGCCAGTCACTGCTTAGGGCTACATTAAGAGGAAAGAAAACGTAGAGATAGAACGTGAAACTACTTTATTGTGTCAAGTTTCAAGAAGCTAGAACAAACCGTGTTGGATTCAGAGTTCCAAATACATCTATCAATATAGGAGAAAACAGAGTGAAACCTAAAAATTCAAACAGTTACTGGAAACGAACGCTTCAACATAGAAGAACAAAATTTGGGGAACCTAGTTGCCTTAGTGTACTGATCATTACCTGAAAGTATCATCCAGTTTGGGTGAAAAAATATTTGTTGAGATTTCTGGAGATTCGTAATTTTGGGCAGCCTGGCAACCCCTTTCCATGAAAGTGTTTCTCGCCAGTCACTGCTTAGGGCTACATCAAGAGGAAACAAAATATAGAGATAGAACGTGAAACTACTTTATTGTGTCAAGTTTCAAGAAGCTAGCACAAACCGTGTTGGATGTAGAGTTCCAAATACATCTATCAATATAGGAGAAAACAGAGTGAAACCTAAAAATTCAAACTGTTACTGGAAACGAACGCTTCAACATAGAAGAACGAAATTTGGGGAACCAAGTCGCCTTAGTGTACTTATCATTACCTGAAAGTATCATCCAGTTTGGGTGAAAAAATATTTGCTGAGATTTCTGCAGATTTGTAATTTTGGGAAACCTGGCAACCCCTTTCCATGAAAGTGTTTCTCGCCAGTCACTGCTTAGGGCTATATCAAGAGGAAACAAAACATAGAGATAGAACGTGAAACTACTTTATTGTGTCAAGTTTCAAGAAGCTAGCACAAACCGTGTTGGATGTAGAGTTCCAAATACATCTATCAATATAGGAGAAAAGAGTGAAACCTAAAAATTCAAACTGATACTGGAAACGAACGCTTCAACATAGAAGAACGAAATTTGGGGAACCAAGTCGCCTTAGTGTACTTATCATTACCTGAAAGTATCATCCAGTTTGGGTGAAAAAATATTTGCTGAGATTTCTGGAGATTTGTAATTTTGGGAAACCTGGCAACCCCTTTCCATGAAAGTGTTTCTCGCCAGTCACTGCTTAGGGCTATATCAAGAGGAAACAAAACATAGAGATAGAACGTGAAACTACTTTATTGTGTCAAGTTTCAAGAAGCTAGCACAAACCGTGTTGGATTTAGAGTTCCAAATACGTCTATCAATATAGGAGAAAACAGAGTGAAACCTAAAAATTCAAACTGTTACTGGAAACGAACGCTTCAACATAGAAGAACGAAATTTGGGGAACCAAGTCGCCTTAGTGTACTGATCATTACCTGAAAGTATCATCCAGTTTGGGTGGAAAAATATTTGCTGAGATTTCTGGAGATTCGTAATTTTGGGAAGCCTGGCAACCCCTTTCCATGAAAGTGTTTCTCGCCAGTCACTGCTTAGGGCTACATCAAGAGGAAACAAAACATAGAGATAGAACGTGAAACTACTTTATTGTGTCAAGTTTCAAGAAGCTAGCACAAACCGTGTTGGATTTAGAGTTCCAAATACATCTATCAATATAGGAGAAAACAGAGTGAAACCTAAAAATTCAAACTGTTACTGGAAACGAACGCTTCAACATAGAAGAACGAAATTTGGGGAACCAAGTCGCCTTAGTGTACTTATCATTACCTGAAAGTATCATCCAGTTTGGGTGAAAAAATATTTGCTGAGATTTCTGGAGATTTGTAATTTTGGGAAACCTGGCAACCCCTTTCCATGAAAGTGTTTCTCGCCAGTCACTGCTTAGGGCTATATCAAGAGGAAACAAAACATAGAGATAGAACGTGAAACTACTTTATTGTGTCAAGTTTCAGGAAGCTAGCCCAAACCGTGTTGGATTTAGAGTTCCAAATACATCTATCAATATAGGAGAAAACAGAGTGAAACCTAAAAATTCAAACTGTTACAGGAAACGAACGCTTCAACATAGAAGAAGGAAATTTGGGGAACCAAGTCGCCTTAGTGTACTGATCATTACCTGAAAGTATCATCCAGTTTGGGTGAAAAAATATTTGCTGAGATTTCTGGAGATTCGTAATTTTGGGCAGCCTGGCAACTCCTTTCCATGAAAGTGTTTCTCGCCAGTCACTGCTTAGGGCTACATTAAGAGGAAAGAAAACGTAGAGATAGAACGTGAAACTACTTTATTGTGTCAAGTTTCAAGAAGCTAGCACAAACCGTGTTGGATTCAGAGTTCCAAATACATCTATCAATATAGGAGAAAACAGAGTGAAACCTAAAAATTCAAACTGTTACTGGAAACGAACGCTTCAACATAGAAGAACAAAATTTGGGGAACCTAGTCGCCTTAGTGTACTGATCATTACCTGAAAGTATCATCCAGTTTGGGTGAAAAAATATTTGTTGAGATTTCTGGAGATTTGTAATTTTGGGAAGCCTGGCAACCCCTTTCCATGAAAGTTTTTCTCGCCAGTCACTGCTTAGGGCTACATCAAGAGGAAACAAAACATAGAGATAGAACGTGAAACTACTTTATTGTGTCAAGTTTCAAGAAGCTAGCACAAACCGTGTTGGATTTAGAGTTCCAAATACGACTATCAATATAGGAGAAAACAGAGTGAAACCTAAAAATTCAAACTGTTACTGGAAACGAACGCTTCAACATAGAAGAACGAAATTTGGGGAACCAAGTCGCCTTAGTGTACTTATCATTACCTGAAAGTATCATCCAGTTTGGGTGAAAAAATATTTGCTGAGATTTCTGGAGATTTGTAATTTTGGAAAACCTGGCAACCCCTTTCCATGAAAGTGTTTCTTGCCAGTCACTGCTTAGGGCTATATCAAGAGGAAACAAAACATAGAGATAGAACGTGAAACTACTTTATTGTGTCAAGTTTCAAGAAGCTAGCACAAACCGTGTTGGATGTAGAGTTCCAAATACATCTATCAATATAGGAGAAAACAGAGTGAAACCTAAAAATTCAAACTGTTACAGGAAACGAACGCTTCAACATAGAAGAAGGAAATTTGGGGAACCAAGTCGCCTTAGTGTACTGATCATTACCTGAAAGTATCATCCAGTTAGGGTGAAAAAATATTTGCTGAGATTTCTGGAGATTCGTAATTTTGGGCAGCCTGGCAACCCCTTTCCATGAAAGTGTTTCTCGCCAGTCACTGCTTAGGGCTACATTAAGAGGAAAAAAAACGTAGAGATAGAACGTGATACTACTTTATTGTGTCAAGTTTCAAGAAGCTAGCACAAACCGTGTTGGATTTAGAGTTCCAAATGCGTCTATCAATATAGGAGAAAACAGAGTGAAACCTAAAAATTCAAACTGTTACTGGAAACGAACGCTTCAACATAGAAGAACGAAATTTGGGGAACCAAGTCGCCTTAGTGTACTGATCATTACCTGAAAGTATCATCCAGTTTGGGTGGAAAAATATTTGCTGAGATTTCTGGAGATTCGTAATTTTGGGAAGCCTGGCAACCCCTTTCCATGAAAGTGTTTCTCGCCAGTCACTGCTTAGGGCTACATCAAGAGGAAACAAAACATAGAGATAGAACGTGAAACTACTTTATTGTGTCAAGTTTCAAGAACCTAGCACAAACCGTGTTGGATGTAGATTTCCAAATACATCTATCAATATAGGAGAAAACAGAGTGAAACCTAAAAATTCAAACTGTTACTGGAAACGAACGCTTCAACATAGAAGAAGGAAATTTGGGGAACCAAGTCGCCTTAGTGTACTGATCATTACCTGAAAGTATCATCCAGTTTGGGTGAAAAAATATTTGCTGAGATTTCTGGAGATTCATAATTTTGGGCAGCCTGGCAACTCCTTTCCATGAAAGTGTTTCTCGCCAGTCACTGCTTAGGGCTACATTAAGAGGAAAGAAAACGTAGAGATAGAACGTGAAACTACTTTATTGTGTCAAGTTTCAAGAAGCTAGCACAAACCGTGTTGGATTCAGAGTTCCAAATACATCTATCAATATAGGAGAAAACAGAGTGAAACCTAAAAATTCAAACTGTTACTGGAAACGAACGCTTCAACATAGAAGAACAAAATTTGGGGAACCTAGTCGCCTTAGTGTACTGATCATTACCTGAAAGTATCATCCAGTTTGGGTGAAAAAATATTTGTTGAGATTTCTGGAGATTTGTAATTTTGGGAAGCCTGGCAACCCCTTTCCATGAAAGTTTTTCTCGCCAGTCACTGCTTAGGGCTACATCAAGAGGAAACAAAACATAGAGATAGAACGTGAAACTACTTTATTGTGTCAAGTTTCAAGAAGCTAGCACAAACCGTGTTGGATTTAGAGTTCCAAATACGTCTATCAATATAGGAGAAAACAGAGTGAAACCTAAAAATTCAAACTGTTACTGGAAACGAACGCTTCAACATAGAAGAACGAAATTTGGGGAACCAAGTCGCCTTAGTGTACTTATCATTACCTGAAAGTATCATCCAGTTTGGGTGAAAAAATATTTGCTGAGATTTCTGGAGATTTGTAATTTTGGGAAACCTGGCAACCCCTTTCCATGAAAGTGTTTCTTGCCAGTCACTGCTTAGGGCTATATCAAGAGGAAACAAAACATAGAGATAGAACGTGAAACTACTTTATTGTGTCAAGTTTCAAGAAGCTAGCACAAACCGTGTTGGATGTAGAGTTCCAAATACATCTATCAATATAGGAGAAAACAGAGTGAAACCTAAAAATTCAAACTGTTACTGGAAACGAACGCTTCAACATAGAAGAACGAAATTTGGGGAACCAAGTCGCCTTAGTGTACTGATCATTACCTGAAAGTATCATCCAGTTTGGGTGGAAAAATATTTGCTGAGATTTCTGGAGATTCGTAATTTTGGGAAGCCTGGCAACCCCTTTCCATGAAAGTGTTTCTCGCCAGTCACTGCTTAGGGCTACATCAAGAGGAAACAAAACATAGAGATAGAACGTGAAACTACTTTATTGTGTCAAGTTTCAAGAAGCTAGCACAAACCGTGTTGGATTTAGAGTTCCAAATGCGTCTATCAATATAGGAGAAAACAGAGTGAAACCTAAAAATTCAAACTGTTACTGGAAACGAACGCTTCAACATAGAAGAACGAAATTTGGGGAACCAAGTCGCCTTAGTGTACTTATCATTACCTGAAAGTATCATCCAGTTTGGGTGAAAAAATATTTGCTGAGATTTCTGGAGATTTGTAATTTTGGGAAACCTGGCAACCCCTTTCCATGAAAGTGTTTCTCGCCAGTCACTGCTTAGGGCTATATCAAGAGGAAACAAAACATAGAGATAGAACGTGAAACTACTTTATTGTGTCAAGTTTCAAGAAGCTAGCACAAACCGTGTTGGTTTTAGAGTTCCAAATACATCTATCAATATAGGAGAAAACAGAGTGAAACCTAAAAATTCAAACTGTTACAGGAAACGAACGCTTCAACATAGAAGAAGGAAATTTGGGGAACCAAGTCGCCTTAGTGTACTGATCATTACCTGAAAGTATCATCCAGTTAGGGTGAAAAAATATTTGCTGAGATTTCTGGAGATTCGTAATTTTGGGCAGCCTGGCAACCCCTTTCCATGAAAGTGTTTCTCGCCAGTCACTGCTTAGGGCTACATTAAGAGGAAAAAAAAGTAGAGATAGAACGTGATACTACTTTATTGTGTCAAGTTTCAAGAAGCTAGCACAAACCGTGTTGGATGTAGAGTTCCAAATACATCTATCAATATAGGAGAAAACAGAGTGAAACCTAAAAATTCAAACTGTTACTGGAAACGAACGCTTCAACATAGAAGAAGGAAATTTGGGGAACCAAGTCGCCTTAGTGTACTGATCATTACCTGAAAGTATCATCCAGTTTGGGTGAAAAAATATTTGCTGAGATTTCTGGAGATTCGTAATTTTGGGCAGCCTGGCAACTCCTTTCCATGAAAGTGTTTCTCGCCAGTCACTGCTTAGGGCTACATTAAGAGGAAAGAAAACGTAGAGATAGAACGTGAAACTACTTTATTGTGTCAAGTTTCAAGAAGCTAGCACAAACCGTGTTGGATTCAGAGTTCCAAATACATCTATCAATATAGGAGAAAACAGAGTGAAACCTAAAAATTCAAACTGTTACTGGAAACGAACGCTTCAACATAGAAGAACAAAATTTGGGGAACCTAGTCGCCTTAGTGTACTGATCATTACCTGAAAGTATCATCCAGTTTGGGTGAAAAAATATTTGTTGAGATTTCTGGAGTTTTGTAATTTTGGGAAGCCTGGCAACCCCTTTCCATGAAAGTTTTTCTCGCCAGTCACTGCTTACGGCTACATCAAGAGGAAACAAAACATAGAGATAGAACGTGAAACTACTTTATTGTGTCAAGTTTCAAGAAGCTAGCACAAACCCTGTTGGATTTAGAGTTCCAAATACGTCTATCAATATAGGAGAAAACAGAGTGAATCCTAAAAATTCAAACTGTTACTGGAAACGAACGCTTCAACATAGAAGAAGGAAATTTGGGGAACCAAGTCGCCTTAGTGTACTGATCATTACCTGAAAGTGTTATCCAGTTTGGGTGAAAAAATATTTGCTGAGATTTCTGGAGATTCGTAATTTTGGGCAGCCTGGCAACCCCTTTCCATGAAAGTGTTTCTCGCCAGTCACTGCTTAGGGCTACATCAAGAGGAAACAAAACATAGAGATAGAACATGAAACTACTTTATTGTGTCAAGTTTCAAGAAGCTAGCACAAACCGTGTTGGATGTAGAGTTCCAAATACATCTATCAATATAGGAGAAAACAGAGTGAAACCTAAAAATTCAAACTGTTACTGGAAACGAACGCTTCAACATAGAAGAACGAAATTTGGGGAACCAAGTCGCCTTAGTGTACTTATCATTACCTGAAAGTATCATCCAGTTTGGGTGAAAAAATATTTGCTGGGATTTCTGGAGATTTGTAATTTTGGGAAACCTGGCAACCCCTTTCCATGAAAGTGTTTCTCGCCAGTCACTGCTTAGGGCTATATCAAGAGGAAACAAAACATAGAGATAGAACGTGAAACTACTTTATTGTGTCAAGTTTCAAGAAGCTAGCACAAACCGTGTTGGATTTAGAGTTCCAAATACATCTATCAATATAGGAGAAACAGAGTGAAACCTAAAAATTCAAACTGTTACAGAAAAAGAACGCTTCAACATAGAAGAAGGAAATTTGGGGAACCAAGTTGCCTTAGTGTACTGATCATTACCTGAAAGTATCATCCAGTTTGGGTGAAAAAATATTTGCTGAGATTTCTGGAGATTCGTAATTTTGGGCAGCCTGGCAACCCCTTTCCATGAAAGTGTTTCTCGCCAGTCACTGCTTAGGGCTACATTAAGAGGAACGAAAACGTAGAGATAGAACGTGAAACTACTTTATTGTGTCAAGTTTCAAGAAGCTAGCACAAACCGTGTTGGATTTAGAGTTCCAAATACGACTATCAATATAGGAGAAAACAGAGTGAAACCTAAAAATTCAAACTGTTACTGGAAACGAACGCTTCAACATCGAAGAACAAAATTTGGGGAACCTAGTCGCCTTAGTGTACTGATCATTACCTGAAAGTATCATCCAGTTTGGGTGAAAAAATATTTGCTGAGATTTCTGGAGATTTGTAATTTTGGGCAGCCTGGCAACCCCTTTCCATGAAAGTGTTTCTCGCCAGTCACTGCTTAGGGCTACATCAAGAGGAAACAAAACATAGAGATAGAACGTGAAACTACTTTATTGTGTCAAGTTTCAAGAAGCTAGCACAAACCGTGTTGGATGTAGAGTTCCAAATACATCTATCAATATAGGAGAAAAGATTGAAACCTAAAAATTCAAACTGTTACTGGAAACGAACGCTTCAACATAGAAGAACGAAATTTGGGGAACCAAGTCGCCTTAGTGTACTTATCATTACCTGAAAGTATCATCCAGTTTGGGTGAAAAAATATTTGCTGAGATTTCTGGAGATTTGTAATTTTGGGAAACCGGGCAACCCCTTTCCATGAAAGTGTTTCTCGCCAGTCACTGCTTAGGGCTATATCAAGAGGAAACAAAACATAGAGATAGAACGTGAAACTACTTTATTGTGTCAAGTTTCAAGAAACTAGCACAAACCGTGTTGGATGTAGAGTTCCAAATACATCTATCAATATAGGAGAAAACAGAGTGAAACCTAAAAATTCAAACTGTTACTGGAAACGAACGCTTCAACATAGAAGAACGAAATTTGGGGAACCAAGTCGCCTTAGTGTACTTATCATTACCTGAAAGTATCATCCAGTTTGGGTGAAAAAATATTTGCTGAGATTTCTGGAGATTTGTAATTTTGGGAAACCGGGCAACCCCTTTCCATGAAAGTGTTTCTCGCCAGTCACTGCCTAGGGCTATATCAAGAGGAAACAAAACATAGAGATAGAACGTGAAACTACTTTATTGTGTCAAGTTTCAAGAAGCTAGCACAAACCCTGTTGGTTTTAGAGTTCCAAATACATCTATCAATATAGGAGAAAACAGAGTGAAACCTAAAAATTCAAACTGTTACAGGAAACGAACGCTTCAACATAGAAGAAGGAAATTTGGGGAACCAAGTCGCCTTAGTGTACTGATCATTACCTGAAAGTATCATACAGTTTGGGTGAAAAAATATTTGCTGAGATTTCTGGAGATTCGTAATTTTGGGCAGCCTGGCAACCCCTTTCCATGAAAGTGTTTCTCGCCAGTCACTGCTTAGGGCTACATCAAGAGGAAACAAAACATAGAGATAGAACGTGAAACTACTTTATTGTGTCAAGTTTCAAGAAGCTAGCACAAACCGTGTTGGATGTAGAGTTCCAAATACATCTATCAATATAGGAGAAAACAGAGTGAAACCTAAAAATTCAAACTGTTACTGGAAATGAACGCTTCAACATAGAAGAACGAAATTTGGGGAACCAAGTCGCCTTAGTGTACTGATCATTACCTGAAAGTATCATCCAGTTTGGATGAAAAAATATTTGCTGAGATTTCTGGAGATTTGTAATTTTGGGAAACCTGGCAACCCCTTTCCATGAAAGTGTTTCTCGCCAGTCACTGCTTAGGGCTATATCAAGAGGAAACAAAACATAGAGATAGAACGTGAAACTACTTTATTGTGTCAAGTTTCAAGAAGCTAGCACAAACCGTGTTGGATGTAGAGTTCCAAATACATCTATCAATATAGGAGAAAAGAGTGAAACCTAAAAATTCAAACTGTTACTGGAAACGAACGCTTCAACATAGAAGAACGAAATTTGGGGAACCAAGTCGCCTTAGTGTACTTATCATTACCTGAAAGTATCATCCAGTTTGGGTGAAAAAATATTTGCTGAGATTTCTGGAGATTTGTAATTTTGGGAAACCTGGCAACCCCTTTCCATGAAAGTGTTTCTCGCCAGTCACTGCTTAGGGCTATATCAAGAGGAAACAAAACATAGAGATAGAACGTGAAACTACTTTATTGTGTCAAGTTTCAAGAAGCTAGCACAAACCGTGTTGGATGTAGAGTTCCAAATACATCTATCAATATAGGAGAAAAGAGTGAAACCTAAAAATTCAAACTGTTACTGGAAACGAACGCTTCAACATAGAAGAACGAAATTTGGGGAACCAAGTCGCCTTAGTGTACTTATCATTACCTGAAAGTATCATCCAGTATGGGTGAAAAAATATTTGCTGAGATTTCTGGAGATTTGTAATTTTGGGAAACCGGGCAACCCCTTTCCATGAAAGTGTTTCTCGCCAGTCACTGCTTAGGGCTATATCAAGAGGAAACAAAACATAGAGATAGAACGTGAAACTACTTTATTGTGTCAAGTTTCAAGAAACTAGCACAAACCGTGTTGGATGTAGAGTTCCAAATACATCTATCAATATAGGAGAAAACAGAGTGAAACCTAAAAATTCAAACTGTTACTGGAAACGAACGCTTCAACATAGAAGAACGAAATTTGGGGAACCAAGTCGCCTTAGTGTACTTATCATTACCTGAAAGTATCATCCAGTTTGGGTGAAAAAATATTTGCTGAGATTTCTGGAGATTTGTAATTTTGGGAAACCGGGCAACCCCTTTCCATGAAAGTGTTTCTCGCCAGTCACTGCCTAGGGCTATATCAAGAGGAAACAAAACATAGAGATAGAACGTGAAACTACTTTATTGTGTCAAGTTTCAAGAAGCTAGCACAAACCGTGTTGGTTTTAGAGTTCCAAATACATCTATCAATACAGGAGAAAACAGAGTGAAACCTAAAAATTCAAACTGTTACAGGAAACGAACGCTTCAACATAGAAGAAGGAAATTTGGGGAACCAAGTCGCCTTAGTGTACTGATCATTACCTGAAAGTATCATCCAGTATGGGTGAAAAAATATTTGCTGAGATTTCTGGAGATTCGTAATTTTGGGCAGCCTGGCAACCCCTTTCCATGAAAGTGTTTCTCGCCAGTCACTGCTTAGGGCTACATTAAGAGGAAACAAAACATAGAGATAGAACGTGAAACTACTTTATTGTGTCAAGTTTCAAGAAGCTAGCACAAACCGCGTTGGATGTAGAGTTCCAAATACATCTATCAATATAGGAGAAAACAGAGTGAAACCTAAAAATTCAAACTGTTACAGGAAACGAACGCTTCAACATAGAAGAACGAAATTTGGGGAACCAAGTCGCCTTAGTGTACGTATCATTACCTGAAAGTATCATCCAGTTTGGGTGAAAAAATATTTGCTGAGTTTTCTGGAGATTTGTAATTTTGGGAAACCTGGCAACCCCTTTCCATGAAAGTGTTTCTCGCCAGTCACTGCTTAGGGCTATATCAAGAGGAAACAAAACATAGAGATAGAACGTGAAACTACTTTATTGTGTCAAGTTTCAAGAAGCTAGCACAAACCGTGTTGGATGTAGAGTTCCAAATACATCTATCAATATAGGAGAAAAGAGTGAAACCTAAAAATTCAAACTGTTACTGGAAACGAACGCTTCAACATAGAAGAACGAAATTTGGGGAACCAAGTCGCCTTAGTGTACTTATCATTACCTGAAAGTATCATCCAGTTTGGGTGAAAAAATATTTGCTGAGATTTCTGGAGATTTGTAATTTTGGGAAACCTGGCAACCCCTTTCCATGAAAGTGTTTCTCGCCAGTCACTGCTTAGGGCTATATCAAGAGGAAACAAAACATAGAGATAGAACGTGAAACTACTTTATTGTGTCAAGTTTCAAGAAGCTAGCACAAACCGTGTTGGATGTAGAGTTCCAAATACATCTATCAATATAGGAGAAAAGAGTGAAACCTAAAAATTCAAACTGTTACTGGAAACGAACGCTTCAACATAGAAGAACGAAATTTGGGGAACCAAGTCGCCTTAGTGTACTTATCATTACCTGAAAGTATCATCCAGTTTGGGTGAAAATATATTTGCTGAGAATTCTGGAGATTTGTAATTTTGGGAAACCGGGCAACCCCTTTCCATGAAAGTGTTTCTCGCCAGTCACTGCTTAGGGCTATATCAAGAGGAAACAAAACATAGAGATAGAACGTGAAACTTCTTTATTGTGTCAAGTTTCAAGAAACTAGCACAAACCGTGTTGGATGTAGAGTTCCAAATACATCTATCAATATAGGAGAAAACAGAGTGAAACCTAAAAATTCAAACTGTTACTGGAAAAGAACGCTTCAACATAGAAGAACGAAATTTGGGGAACCAAGTCGCCTTAGTGTACTTATCATTACCTGAAAGTATCATCCAGTTTGGGTGAAAAAATATTTGCTGAGATTTCTGGAGATTTGTAATTTTGGGAAACCGGGCAACACCTTTCCATGAAAGTGTTTCTCGCCAGTCACTGCCTAGGGCTATATCAAGAGGAAACAAAATATAGAGATAGAACGTGAAACTACTTTATTGTGTCAAGTTTCAAGAAGCTAGCACAAACCGTGTTGGTTTTAGAGTTCCAAATACATCTATCAATACAGGAGAAAACAGAGTGAAACCTAAAAATTCAAACTGTTACAGGAAACGAACGCTTCAACATAGAAGAAGGAAATTTGGGGAACCAAGTCGCCTTAGTGTACTGATCATTACCTGAAAGTATCATCCAGTATGGGTGAAAAAATATTTGCTGAGATTTCTGGAGATTCGTAATTTTGGGCAGCCTGGCAACCCCTTTCCATGAAAGTGTTTCTCGCCAGTCACTGCTTAGGGCTACATTAAGAGGAAACAAAACATAGAGATAGAACGTGAAACTACTTTATTGTGTCAAGTTTCAAGAAGCTAGCACAAACCGCGTTGGATGTAGAGTTCCAAATACATCTATCAATATAGGAGAAAACAGAGTGAAACCTAAAAATTCAAACTGTTACAGGAAACGAACGCTTCAACATAGAAGAACGAAATTTGGGGAACCAAGTCGCCTTAGTGTACTTATCATTACCTGAAAGTATCATCCAGTTTGGGTGAAAAAATATTTGCTGAGATTTCTGGAAATTTGTAATTTTGGGAAACCTGGCAACCCCTTTCCATGAAAGTGTTTCTCGCCAGTCACTGCTTAGGGCTATATCAAGTGGAAACAAAACATAGAGATAGAACGTGAAACTACTTTATTGTGTCAAGTTTCAAGAAGCTAGCACAAACCGTGTTGGATTTAGAGTTCCAAATACATCTATCAATATAGGAGAAACAGAGTGAAACCTAAAAATTCAAACTGTTACAGGAAAAGAACGCTTCAACATAGAAGAAGGAAATTTGGGGAACCAAGTTGCCTTAGTGTACTGATCATTACCTGAAAGTATCATCCAGTTTGGGTGAAAAAATATTTATGAGATTTCTGGAGATTCGTACTTTTGGGCAGCCTGGCAACCCCTTTCCATGAAAGTGTTTCTCGCCAGTCACTGCTTAGGGCTACATTAAGAGGAACGAAAACGTAGAGATAGAACGTGAAACTACTTTATTGTGTCAAGTTTCAAGAAGCTAGCACAAACCGTGTTGGATGTAGAGTTCCAAATACATCTATCAATATAGGAGAAAACAGAGTGAAACCTAAAAATTCAAACTGTTACTGGAAACGAACGCTTCAACATAGAAGAACGAAATTTGGGGAACCAAGTCGCCTTAGTGTACTTATCATTACCTGAAAGTATCATCCAGTTTGGGTGAAAAAATATTTGCTGAGATTTCTGGAGATTTGTAATATTGGGAAACCTGGCAACCCCTTTCCATGAAAGTGTTTCTCGCCAGTCACTGCCTAGGGCTATATCAAGAGGAAACAAAACATAGAGATAGAACGTGAAACTACTTTATTGTGTCAAGTTTCAAGAAGCTAGCACAAACCGTGTTGGTTTTAGAGTTCCAAATACATCTATCAATATAGGAGAAAACAGAGTGAAACCTAAAAATTCAAACTGTTACAGGAAACGAACGCTTCAACATAGAAGAAGGAAATTTGGGGAACCAAGTCGCCTTAGTGTACTGATCATTACCTGAAAGTATCATGCAGTTAGGGTGAAAAAATATTTGCTGAGATTTCTGGAGATTCGTAATTTTGGGCAGCCTGGCATCCCCTTTCCATGAAAGTGTTTCTCGCCAGTCACTGCTTAGGGCTACATTAAGAGGAAACAAAACGTAGAGATAGAACGTGATACTACTTTATTGTGTCAAGTTTCAAGAAGCTAGCACAAACCGTGTTGGATTTAGAGTTCCAAATACGTCTATCAATATAGGAGAAAACAGAGTGAAACCTAAAAATTCAAACTGTTACTGGAAATGAACGCTTCAACATAGAAGAACGAAATTTGGGGAACCAAGTCGCCTTAGTGTACTGATCATTACCTGAAAGTATCATCCAGTTTGGGTGGAAAAATATTTGCTGAGATTTCTGGAGATTCGTAATTTTGGGAAGCCTGGCAACCCCTTTTCATGAAAGTGTTTCTCGCCAGTCACTGCTTAGGGCTACATCAAGAGGAAACAAAACGTAGAGATAGAATGTGAAACTACTTTATTGTGTCAAGTTTCAAGAAGCTAGCACAAACCGTGTTGGATTTAGAGTTCCAAATACATCTATCAATATAGGAGAAAACAGAGTGAAACCTAAAAATTCAAAGTGTTACTGGAAACGAACGCTTCAACATAGAAGAACGAAATTTGGGGAACCAAGTCGCCTTAGTGTACGTATCATTACCTGAAAATATCATCCAGTTTGGGTGAAAAAATATTTGCTGAGATTTTTGGAGATTTGTAATTTTGGGAAACCTGCCAACCCCTTTCCATGAAAGTGTTTCTTGCCAGTCACTGCTTAGGGCTATATCAAGAGGAAACAAAACATAGAGATAGAACGTGAAACTACTTTATTGTGTCAAGTTTCAAGAAGCTAGCACAAACCGTGTTGGATTTAGAGTTCCAAATACATCTATCAATATAGGAGAAACAGAGTGAAACCTAAAAATTCAAACTGTTACAGGAAAAGAACGCTTCAACATAGAAGAAGGAAATTTGGGGAACCAAGTTGCCTTAGTGTACTGATCATTACCTGAAAGTATCATACAGTTTGGGTGAAAAAATATTTTCTGAGATTTCTGGAGATTCGTAATTTTGGGCAGCCTGGCAACCCCTTTCCATGAAAGTGTTTCTCGCCAGTCACTGCTTAGGGCTACATTAAGAGGAACGAAAACGTAGAGATAGAACGTGAAACTACTTTATTGTGTCAAGTTTCAAGAAGCTAGCACAAACCGTGTTGGATTTAGAGTTCCAAATACATCTATCAATATAGGAGAAAACAGAGTGAAACCTAAAAATTCAAACTGTTACTGGAAACGAACGCTTCAACATAGAAGAACGAAATTTGGGGAACCAAGTCGCCTTAGTGTACGTATCATTACCTGAAAGTATCATCCAGTTTGGGTGAAAAAATATTTGCTGAGATTTCTGGAGATTCGTAATTTTGGGCAGCCTGGCAACCCCTTTCCATGAAAGTGTTTCTCGCCAGTCACTGCTTAGGGCTACATCAAGAGGAAACAAAACATAGAGATAGAACGTGAAACTACTTTATTGTGTCAAGTTTCAAGAAGCTAGCACAAACCGTGTTGGATTTAGAGTTCCAAATACATCTATCAATATAGGAGAAAACAGAGTGAAACCTAAAAATTCAAACTGTTACTGGAAACGAACGCTTCAACATAGAAGAACGAAATTTGGGGAACCAAGTCGCCTTAGTGTACTTATCATTACCTGAAAGTATCATCCAGTTTGGGTGAAAAAATATTTGCTGAGATTTCTGGAGATTTGTAATTTTGGGAAACCGGGCAACCCCTTTCCATGAAAGTGTTTCTCGCCAGTCACTGCTTAGGGCTATATCAAGAGGAAACAAAACATAGAGATAGAACGTGAAACTACTTTATTGTGTCGAGTTTCAAGAAGCTAGCACAAACCGTGTTGGTTTTAGAGTTCCAAATACATCTATCAATATAGGAGAAAACAGAGTGAAACCTAAAAATTCAAACTGTTACAGGAAACGAACGCTTCAACATAGAAGAAGGAAATTTGGGGAACCAAGTCGCCTTAGTGTACTGATCATTACCTGAAAGTATCATCCAGTTAGGGTGAAAAAATATTTGCTGAGATTTCTGGAGATTCGTAATTTTGGGCAGCCTGGCAACCCCTTTCCATGAAAGTGTTTCTCGCCAGTCACTGCTTAGGGCTACATTAAGAGGAAACAAAACGTAGAGATAGAACGTGATACTACTTTATTGTGTCAAGTTTCAAGAAGCTAGCACAAACCGTGTTGGATTTAGAGTTCCAAATACGTCTATCAATATAGGAGAAAACAGAGTGAAACCTAAAAATTCAAACTGTTACTGGAAACGAACGCTTCAACATAGAAGAACGAAATTTGGGGAACCAAGTCGCCTTAGTGTACTGATCATTACCTGAAAGTATCATCCAGTTTGGGTGGAAAAATATTTGCTGAGATTTCTGGAGATTCGTAATTTTGGGAAGCCTGGCAACCCCTTTCCATGAAAGTGTTTCTCGCCAGTCACTGCTTAGGGCTACATCAAGAGGAAACAAAACATAGAGATAGAACGTGAAACTACTTTATTGTGTCAAGTTTCAAGAAGCTAGCACAAACCGTGTTGGATTTAGAGTTCCAAATACATCTATCAATATAGGAGAAAACAGAGTGAAACCTAAAAATTCAAACTGTTACTGGAAACGAACGCTTCAACATAGAAGAACGAAATTTGGGGAACCAAGTCGCCTTAGTGTACTTATCATTACCTGAAAGTATCATCCAGTTTGGGTGAAAAAATATTTGCTGAGATTTCTGGAGATTTGTAATTTTGGGAAACCTGGCAACCCCTTTCCATGAAAGTGTTTCTCGCCAGTCACTGCTTAGGGCTATATCAAGAGGAAACAAAACATAGAGATAGAACGTGAAACTACTTTATTGGGTCAAGTTTCAAGAAGCTAGCACAAACCGTGTTGGATTTAGAGTTCCAAATACATCTATCAATATAGGAGAAAACAGAGTGAAACCTAAAAATTCAAACTGTTACAGGAAACGAACGCTTCAACATAGAAGAAGGAAATTTGGGGAACCTAGTCGCCTTAGTGTACTGATCATTACCTGAAAGTATCATCCAGTTTGGGTGAAAAAATATTTGCTGAGATTTCTGGAGATTCGTAATTTTGGGCAGCCTGGCAACCCCTTTCCATGAAAGTGTTTCTCGCCAGTCACTGCTTAGGGCTATATCAAGAGGAAACAAAACATAGAGATAGAACGTGAAACTACTTTATTGTGTCAAGTTTCAAGAAACTAGCACAAACCGTGTTGGATGTAGAGTTCCAAATACATCTATCAATATAGGAGAAAACAGAGTGAAACCTAAAAATTCAAACTGTTACTGGAAACGAACGCTTCAACATAGAAGAACGAAATTTGGGGAACCAAGTCGCCTTAGTGTACTTATCATTACCTGAAAGTATCATCCAGTTTGGGTGAAAAAATATTTGCTGAGATTTCTGGAGATTTGTAATTTTGGGAAACCGGGCAACCCCTTTCCATGAAAGTGTTTCTCGCCAGTCACTGCCTAGGGCTATATCAAGAGGAAACAAAACTTAGAGATAGAACGTGAAACTACTTTATTGTGTCAAGTTTCAAGAAGCTAGCACAAACCGTGTTGGTTTTAGAGTTCCAAATACATCTATCAATACAGGAGAAAACAGAGTGAAACCTAAAAATTCAAACTGTTACAGGAAACGAACGCTTCAACATAGAAGAAGGAAATTTGGGGAACCAAGTCGCCTTAGTGTACTGATCATTACCTGAAAGTATCATCCAGTTTCGGTGAAAAAATATTTGCTGAGATTTCTGGAGATTCGTAATTTTGGGCAGCCTGGCAACCCCTTTCCATGAAAGTGTTTCTCGCCAGTCACTGCTTAGGGCTACATTAAGAGGAAACAAAACATAGAGATAGAACGTGAAACTACTTTATTGTGTCAAGTTTCAAAAAGCTAGCACAAACCGCGTTGGATGTAGAGTTCCAAATACATCTATCAATATAGGAGAAAACAGAGTGAAACCTAAAAATTCAAACTGTTACAGGAAACGAACGCTTCAACATAGAAGAACGAAATTTGGGGAACCAAGTCGCCTTAGTGTACTTATCATTACCTGAAAGTATCATCCAGTTTGGGTGAAAAAATATTTGCTGAGATTTCTGGAAATTTGTAATTTTGGGAAACCTGGCAACCCCTTTCCATGAAAGTGTTTCTCGCCAGTCACTGCTTAGGGCTATATCAAGAGGAAACAAAACATAGAGATAGAACGTGAAACTACTTTATTGTGTCAAGTTTCAAGAAGCTAGCACAAACCGTGTTGGATTTAGAGTTCCAAATACATCTATCAATATAGGAGAAACAGAGTGAAACCTAAAAATTCAAACTGTTACAAGAAAAGAACGCTTCAACATAGAAGAAGGAAATTTGGGGAACCAAGTTGCCTTAGTGTACTGATCATTACCTGAAAGTATCATCCAGTTTGGGTGAAAAAATATTTGCTGAGATTTCTGGAGATTCGTAATTTTGGGCAGCCTGGCAACCACTTTCCATGAAAGTGTTTCTCGCCAGTCACTGCTTAGGGCTACATTAAGAGGAACGAAAACGTAGAGATAGAACGTGAAACTACTTTATTGTGTCAAGTTTCAAGAAGCTAGCACAAACCGTGTTGGATGTAGAGTTCCAAATACGTCTATCAATATAGGAGAAAACAGAGTGAAACCTAAAAATTCAAACTGTTACTGGAAACGAACGCTTCAACATAGTAGAACGAAATTTGGGGAACCAAGTCGCCTTAGTGTACTTATCATTATCTGAAAGTATCATCCAGTTTGGGTGAAAAAATATTTGCTGAGATTTCTGGAGATTTGTAATTTTGGGAAACCGGGCAACCCCTTTCCATGAAAGTGTTTCTCGCCAGTCACTGCCTAGGGCTATATCAAGAGGAAACAAAACATAGAGATAGAACGTGAAACTACTTTATTGTGTCAAGTTTCAAGAAGCTAGCACAAACCGTGTTGGATTTAGAGTTCCAAATACATCTATCAATATAGGAGAAAACAGAGTGAAACCTAAAAATTCAAACTGTTACAGGAAACGAACGCTTCAACATAGAAGAAGGAAATTTGGGGAACCAAGTCGCCTTAGTGTACTGATCATTACCTGAAAGTATCATCCAGTTTGGGTGAAAAAATATTTGCTGAGATTTCTGGAGATTCGTAATTTTGGGCAGCCTGGCAACCCCTTTCCATGAAAGTGTTTCTCGCCAGTCACTGCTTAGGGCTACATTAAGAGGAACGAAAACGTAGAGATAGAACGTGAAACTACTTTATTGTGTCAAGTTTCAAGAAGCTAGCACAAACCGTGTTGGATGTAGAGTTCCAAATACATCTATCAATATAGGAGAAAACAGAGTGAAACCTAAAAATTCAAACTGTTACTGGAAACGAACGCTTCAACATAGTAGAACGAAATTTGGGGAACCAAGTCGCCTTAGTGTACTTATCATTACCTGAAAGTATCATCCAGTTTGGGTGAAAAAATATTTGCTGAGATTTCTGGAGATTTGTAATTTTGGGAAACCGGGCAACCCCTTTCCATGAAAGTGTTTCTCGCCAGTCACTGCTTAGGGCTATATCAAGAGGAAACAAAACATAGAGATAGAACGTGAAACTACTTTATTGTGTCAAGTTTCAAGAAGCTAGCACAAACCGTGTTGGTTTTAGAGTTCCAAATACATCTATCAATACAGGAGAAAACAGAGTGAAACCTAAAAATTCAAATTGTTACAGGAAACGAACGCTTCAACATAGAAGAAGGAAATTTGGGGAACCAAGTCGCCTTAGTGTACTGATCATTAACTGAAAGTATCATCCAGTTTGGGTGAAAAAATATTTGCTGAGATTTCTGGAGATTCGTAATTTTGGGCAGCCTGGCAACCCCTTTCGATGAAAGTGTTTCTCGCCAGTCACTGCTTAGGGCTACATTAAAAGGAAACAAAACGTAGAGATAGAACGTGAAACTACTTTATTGTGTCAAGTTTCAAGAAGCTAGCACAAACCGTGTTGGATTTAGAGTTCCAAATACGTCTATCAATATAGGAGAAAACAGAGTGAAACCTAAAAATTCAAACTGTTACTGGAAACGAACGCTTCAACATAGCAGAACGAAATTTGGGGAACCAAGTCGCCTTAGTGTGCGTATCATTACCTGAAAGTATCATCCAGTTTGGGTGAAAAAATATTTGCTGAGATTTCTGGAGATTCGTAATTTTGGGCAGCCTGGCAACCCCTTTCCATGAAAGTGTTTCTCGCCAGTCACTGCTTAGGGCTACATCAAGAGGAAACAAAACATAGAGATAGAACGTGAAACTACTTTATTGTGTCAAGTTTCAAGAAGCTAGCACAAACTGTGTGGGATGTAGAGTTCCAAATACATCTATCAATATAGGAGAAAACAGAGTGAAACCTAAAAATTCAAACTGTTACTGGAAACGAACGCTTCAACATAGAAGAACGAAATTTGGGGAACCAAGTCGCCTTAGTGTACTTATCATTACCTGAAAGTATCATCCAGTTTGGGTGAAAAAATATTTGCTGAGATTTCTGGAGATTTGTAATTTTGGGAAACCTGGCAACCCCTTTCCATGAAAGTGTTTCTTGCCAGTCACTGCTTAGGGCTATATCAAGAGGAAACAAAACATAGAGATAGAACGTGAAACTACTTTATTGTGTCAAGTTTCAAGAAGCTAGCACAAACCGTGTTGGATTTAGAGTTCCAAATACATCTATCAATATAGGAGAAACAGAGTGAAACCTAAAAATTCAAACTGTTACAGGAAAAGAACGCTTCAACATAGAAGAAGGAAATTTGGGGAACCAAGTTGCCTTAGTGTACTGATCATTACCTGAAAGTATCATCCAGTTTGGGTGAAAAAATATTTGCTGAGATTTCTGGAGATTCGTAATTTTGGGCAGCCTGGCAACCCCTTTCCATGAAAGTGTTTCTCGCCAGTCACTGCTTAGGGCTACATTAAGAGGAACGAAAACGTAGAGATAGAACGTGAAACTACTTTATTGTGTCAAGTTTCAAGAAGCTAGAACAAACCGTGTTGGATTTAGAGTTCCAAATACATCTATCAATATAGGAGAAAACAGAGTGAAACCTAAAAATTCAAACTGTTACTGGAAACGAACGCTTCAACATAGAAGAACGAAATTTGGGGAACCAAGTCGCCTTAGTGTACGTATCATTACCTGAAAGTATCATCCAGTTTGGGTGAAAAAATATTTGCTGAGATTTCTGGAGATTCGTAATTTTGGGCAGCCTGGCAACCCCTTTCCATGAAAGTGTTTCTCGCCAGTCACTGCTTAGGGCTATATCAAGAGGAATCAAAACATAGAGATAGAACGTGAAACTACTTTATTGTGTCAAGTTTCAAGAAGCTAGCACAAACCGTGTTGGTTTTAGAGTTCCAAATACATCTATCAATATAGGAGAAAACAGAGTGAAACCTAAAAATTCAAACTGTTAGAGGAAACGAACGCTTCAACATAGAAGAAGGAAATTTGGGGAACCAAGTCGCCTTAGTGTACTGATCATTACCTGAAAGTATCATCCAGTTAGGGTGAAAAAATATTTGCTGAGATTTCTGGAGATTCGTAATTTTGGGAAGCCTGGCAACCCCTTTCCATGAAAGTGTTTCTCGCCAGTCACTGCTTAGGGCTACATTAAGAGGAAACAAAACGTAGAGATAGAACGTGATACTACTTTATTGTGTCAAGTTTCAAGAAGCTAGCACAAACCGTGTTGGATTTAGAGTTCCAAATACGTCTATCAATATAGGAGAAAACAGAGTGAAACCTAAAAATTCAAACTGTTACTGGAAACGAACGCTTCAACATAGAAGAAGGAAATTTGGGGAACCAAGTCGCCTTAGTGTACTGATCATTACCTGAAAGTATCATCCAGTTTGGGTGAAAAAATATTTGCTGAGATTTCTGGAGATTCGTAATTTTGGGCAGCCCGGCAACCCCTTTCCATGAAAGTGTTTCTCGCCAGTCACTGCTTACGGCTACATCAAGAGGAAACAAAACATAGAGATAGAACGTGATACTACTTTATTGTGTCAAGTTTCAAGAAGCTAGCACAAACCGTGTTGGATTTAGAGTTCCAAATACATCTATCAATATAGGAGAAAACAGAGTGAAACCTAAAAATTCAAACTGTTACTGGAAACGAACGCTTCAACATAGAAGAACGAAATTTGGGGAACCAAGTCGCCTTAGTGTACTTATCATTACCTGAAAGTATCATCCAGTTTGGGTGAAAAAATATTTGCTGAGATTTCTGGAGATTTGTAATTTTGGGAAACCGGGCAACCCCTTTCCATGAAAGTGTTTCTCGCCAGTCACTGCTTAGGGCTATATCAAGAGGAAACAAAACCTAGAGATAGAACGTGAAACTACTTTATTGTGTCAAGTTTCAAGAAGCTAGCACAAACCGTGTTGGTTTTAGAGTTCCAAATACATCTATCAATATAGGAGAAAACAGAGTGAAACCTAAAAATTCAAACTGTTACAGGAAACGAACGCTTCAACATAGAAGAAGGAAATTTGGGGAACCAAGTCGCCTTAGTGTACTGATCATTACCTGAAAGTATCATCCAGTTAGGGTGAAAAAATATTTGCTGAGATTTCTGGAGATTCGTAATTTTGGGCAGCCTGGCAACCCCTTTCCATGAAAGTGTTTCTCGCCAGTCACTGCTTAGGGCTACATTAAGAGGAAACAAAACGTAGAGATAGAACATGATACTACTTTATTGTGTCAAGTTTCAAGAAGCTAGCACAAACCGTGTTGGATTTAGAGTTCCAAATACGTCTATCAATATAGGAGAAAACAGAGTGAAACCTAAAAATTCAAACTGTTACTGGAAACGAACGCTTCAACATAGAAGAACGAAATTTGGGGAACCAAGTCGCCTTAGTGTACTGATCATTACCTGAAAGTATCATCCAGTTTGGGTGGAAAAATATTTGCTGAGATTTCTGGAGATTCGTAATTTTGGGAAGCCTGGCAACCCCTTTCCATGAAAGTGTTTCTCGCCAGTCACTGCTTAGGGCTACATCAAGAGGAAACAAAACATAGAGATAGAACGTGAAACTACTTTATTGTGTCAAGTTTCAAGAAGCTAGCACAAACCGTGTTGGATTTAGAGTTCCAAATACATCTATCAATATAGGAGAAAACAGAGTGAAACCTAAAAATTCAAACTGTTACTGGAAACGAACGCTTCAACATAGAAGAACGAAATTTGGGGAACCAAGTCGCCTTAGTGTACTGATCATTACCTGAAAGTATCATCCAGTTTGGGTGGAAAAATATTTGCTGAGATTTCTGGAGATTCGTAATTTTGGGAAGCCTGGCAACCCCTTTCCATGAAAGTGTTTCTCGCCAGTCACTGCTTAGGGCTACATCAAGAGGAAACAAAACATAGAGATAGAACGTGAAACTACTTTATTGTGTCAAGTTTCAAGAAGCTAGCACAAACTGTGTTGGATTTAGAGTTCCAAATACATCTATCAATATAGGAGAAAACAGAGTGAAACCTAAAAATTCAAACTGTTACTGGAAACGAACGCTTCAACATAGAAGAACGAAATTTGGGGAACCAAGTCGCCTTAGTGTACGTATCATTACCTGAAAGTATCATCCAGTTTGGGTGAAAAAATATTTGCTGAGATTTCTGGAGATTTGTAATTTTGGGAAACCTGGCAACCCCTTTCCATGAAAGTGTTTCTCGCCAGTCACTGCCTAGGGCTATATCAAGAGGAAACAAAACATAGAGATACAACGTGAAACTACTTTATTGTGTCAAGTTTCAAGAAGCTAGCACAAACCGTGTTGGATGTAGAGTTCCAAATACGTCTATCAATATAGGAGAAAACAGAGTGAAACCTAAAAATTCAAACTGTTACTGGAAACGAACGCTTCAACATAGAAGAACGAAATTTGGGGAACCAAGTCGCCTTAGTGTACTGATCATTACCTGAAAGTATCATCCAGTTTGGGTGGAAAAATATTTGCTGAGATTTCTGGAGATTCGTAATTTTGGGAAGCCTGGCAACCCCTTTCCATGAAAGTGTTTCTCGCCAGTCACAGCTTAGGGCTACATCAAGAGGAAACAAAACATAGAGATAGAACGTGAAACTACTTTATTGTGTCAAGTTTCAAGAAGCTAGCACAAACCGTGTTGGATTTAGAGTTCCAAATACATCTATCAATATAGGAGAAAACAGAGTGAAACCTAAAAATTCAAACTGTTACTGGAAACGAACGCTTCAACATAGAAGAACGAAATTTGGGGAACCAAGTCGCCTTAGTGTACTGATCATTACCTGAAAGTATCATCCAGTTTGGGTGAAAAAATATTTGCTGAGATTTCTGGAGATATGTAATTTTGGGAAACCTGGCAACCCCTTTCCATGAAAGTGTTTCTTGCCAGTCACTGCTTAGGGCTATATCAAGAGGAAACAAAACATAGAGATAGAACGTGAAACTACTTTATTGTGTCAAGTTTCAAGAAGCTAGCACAAACCGTGTTGGATTTAGAGTTCCAAATACATCTATCAATATAGGAGAAACAGAGTGAAACCTAAAAATTCATACTGTTACAGGAAAAGAACGCTTCAACATAGAAGAAGGAAATTTGGGGAACCAAGTTGCCTTAGTGTACTGATCATTACCTGAAAGTATCATACAGTTTGGGTGAAAAAATATTTGCTGAGATTTCTGGAGATTCGTAATTTTGGGAAGCCTGGCAACCCCTTTCCATGAAAGTGTTTCTCGCCAGTCACTGCTTAGGGCTACATTAAGAGGAACGAAAACGTAGAGATAGAACGTGAAACTACTTTATTGTGTCAAGTTTCAAGAAGCTAGCACAAACCGTGTTGGGTTTAGAGTTCCAAATACATCTATCAATATAGGAGAAAACAGAGTGAAACCTAAAAATTCAAACTGTTACTGGAAACGAACGCTTCAACATAGAAGAACGAAATTTGGGGAACCAAGTCGCCTTAGTGTACTTATCATTACCTGAAAGTATCATCCAGTTTGGGTGAAAAAATATTTGCTGAGATTTCTGGAGATTTGTAATTTTGGGAAACCGGGCAACCCCTTTCCATGAAAGTGTTTCTCGCCAGTCACTGCCTAGGGCTATATCAAGAGGAAACAAAACCTAGAGATAGAACGTGAAACTACTTTATTGTGTCAAGTTTCACGAAGCTAGCACAAACCGTGTTGGATTTAGAGTTCCAAATACATCTATCAATATAGGAGAAAACAGAGTGAAACCTAAAAATTCAAACTGTTACTGGAAACGAACGCTTCAACATAGAAGAACGAAATTTGGGGAACCAAGTCGCCTTAGTGTACTGATCATTACCTGAAAGTATCATCCAGTTTGGGTGGAAAAATATTTGCTGAGATTTCTGAAGATTCGTAATTTTGGGAAGCCTGGCAACCCCTTTCCATGAAAGTGTTTCTCGCCAGTCACTGCTTAGGGCTACATCAAGAGGAAACAAAACATAGAGATAGAACGTGAAACTACTTTATTGTGTCAAGTTTCAAGAAGCTAGCACAAACTGTGTTGGATTTAGAGTTCCAAATACATCTATCAATATAGGAGAAAACAGAGTGAAACCTAAAAATTCAAACTGTTACTGGAAACGAACGCTTCAACATAGAAGAACGAAATTTGGGGAACCAAGTCGCCTTAGTGTACGTATCATTACCTGAAAGTATCATCCAGTTTGGGTGAAAAAATATTTGCTGAGATTTCTGGAGATTTGTAATTTTGGGAAACCTGGCAACCCCTTTCCATGAAAGTGTTTCTTGCCAGTCACTGCTTAGGGCTATATCAAGAGGAAACAAAACATAGAGATAGAACATGAAACTACTTTATTGTGTCAAGTTTCAAGAAGCTAGCACAAACCGTGTTGGATTTAGAGTTCCAAATACGTCTATCAATATAGGAGAAAACAGAGTGAAACCTAAAAATTCAAACTGTTACTGGAAACGAACGCTTCAACATAGAAGAACGAAATTTGGGGAACCAAGTCGCCTTAGTGTACTGATCATTACCTGAAAGTATCATCCAGTTTGGGTGGAAAAATATTTGCTGAGATTTCTGGAGATTCGTAATTTTGGGAAGCCTGGCAACCCCTTTCCATGAAAGTGTTTCTCGCCAGTCACTGCTTAGGGCTACATCAAGAGGAAACAAAACATAGAGATAGAACGTGAAACTACTTTATTGTGTCAAGTTTCAAGAAGCTAGCACAAACCGTGTTGGATTTAGAGTTCCAAATACATCTATCAATATAGGAGAAAACAGAGTGAAACCTAAAAATTCAAACTGTTACTGGAAACGAACGCTTCAACATAGAAGAACGAAATTTGGGGAACCAAGTCGCCTTAGTGTGCGTATCATTACATGAAAGTATCATCCAGTTTGGGTGAAAAAATATTTGCTGAGATTTCTGGAGATTCGTAATTTTGGGCAGCCTGGCAACCCCTTTAAATGAAAGTGTTTCTCGCCAGTCACTGCTTAGGGCTACATCAAGAGGAAACAAAACATAGAGATAGAACGTGAAACTACTTTATTGTGTCAAGTTTCAAGAAGCTAGCACAAACTGTGTTGGATGTAGAGTTCCAAATATATCTATCAATATAGGAGAAAACAAAGTGAAACCTAAAAATTCAAACTGTTACTGGAAACGAACGCTTCAACATAGAAGAACGAAATTTGGGGAACCAAGTTGCCTTAGTGTACTGATCATTACCTGAAAGTATCATCCAGTTTGGGTGAAAAAATATTTGCTGAGATTTCTGGAGATTCGTAATTTTGGGCAGCCTGGCAACCCCTTTCCATGAAAGTGTTTCTCGCCAGTCACTGCTTAGGGCTACATTAAGAGGAACGAAAACGTAGAGATAGAACGTGAAACTACTTTATTGTGTCAAGTTTCAAGAAGCTAGCACAAACCGTGTTGGATGTAGAGTTCCAAATACATCTATCAATATAGGAGAAAACAGAGTGAAACCTAAAAATTCAAACTGTTACTGGAAACGAACGCTTCAACATAGTAGAACGAAATTTGGGGAACCAAGTCGCCTTAGTGTACTTATCATTACCTGAAAGTATCATCCAGTTTGGGTGAAAAAATATTTGCTGAGATTTCTGGAGATTTGTAATTTTGGGAAACCGGGCAACCCCTTTCCATGAAAGTGTTTCTCGCCAGTCACTGCCTAGGGCTATATCAAGAGGAAACAAAACATAGAGATAGAACGTGAAACTACTTTATTGTGTCAAGTTTCAAGAAGCTAGCACAAACCGTGTTGGATTTAGAGTTCCAAATACATCTATCAATATAGGAGAAAACAGAGTGAAACCTAAAAATTCAAACTGTTACAGGAAACGAACGCTTCAACATAGAAGAAGGAAATTTGGGGAACCAAGTCGCCTTAGTGTACTGATCATTACCTGAAAGTATCATCCAGTTAGGGTGAAAAAATATTTGCTGAGATATCTGGAGATTCGTAATTTTGGGCAGCCTGGCAACCACTTTCCATGAAAGTGTTTCTCGCCAGTCACTGCTTAGGGCTACATTAAGAGGAACGAAAACGTAGAGATAGAACGTGAAACTACTTTATTGTGTCAAGTTTCAAGAAGCTAGCACAAACCGTGTTGGATGTAGAGTTCCAAATACGTCTATCAATATAGGAGAAAACAGAGTGAAACCTAAAAATTCAAACTGTTACTGGAAACGAACGCTTCAACATAGTAGAACGAAATTTGGGGAACCAAGTCGCCTTAGTGTACTTATCATTACCTGAAAGTATCATCCAGTTTGGGTGAAAAAATATTTGCTGAGATTTCTGGAGATTTGTAATTTTGGGAAACCGGGCAACCCCTTTCCATGAAAGTGTTTCTCGCCAGTCACTGCCTAGGGCTATATCAAGAGGAAACAAAACATAGAGATAGAACGTGAAACTACTTTATTGTGTCAAGTTTCAAGAAGCTAGCACAAACCGTGTTGGATTTAGAGTTCCAAATACATCTATCAATATAGGAGAAAACAGAGTGAAACCTAAAAATTCAAACTGTTACAGGAAACGAACGCTTCAACATAGAAGAAGGAAATTTGGGGAACCAAGTCGCCTTAGTGTACTGATCATTACCTGAAAGTATCATCCAGTTTGGGTGAAAAAATATTTGCTGAGATTTCTGGAGATTCGTAATTTTGGGCAGCCTGGCAACCCCTTTCCATGAAAGTGTTTCTCGCCAGTCACTGCTTAGGGCTACATTAAGAGGAACGAAAACGTAGAGATAGAACGTGAAACTACTTTATTGTGTCAAGTTTCAAGAAGCTAGCACAAACCGTGTTGGATGTAGAGTTCCAAATACATCTATCAATATAGGAGAAAACAGAGTGAAACCTAAAAATTCAAACTGTTACTGGAAACGAACGCTTCAACATAGTAGAACGAAATTTGGGGAACCAAGTCGCCTTAGTGTACTTATCATTACCTGAAAGTATCATCCAGTTTGGGTGAAAAAATATTTGCTGAGATTTCTGGAGATTTGTAATTTTGGGAAACCGGGCAACCCCTTTCCATGAAAGTGTTTCTCGCCAGTCACTGCTTAGGGCTATATCAAGAGGAAACAAAACATAGAGATAGAACGTGAAACTACTTTATTGTGTCAAGTTTCAAGAAGCTAGCACAAACCGTGTTGGTTTTAGAGTTCCAAATACATCTATCAATACAGGAGAAAACAGAGTGAAACCTAAAAATTCAAATTGTTACAGGAAACGAACGCTTCAACATAGAAGAAGGAAATTTGGGGAACCAAGTCGCCTTAGTGTACTGATCATTACCTGAAAGTATCATCCAGTTTGGGTGAAAAAATATTTGCTGAGATTTCTGGAGATTCGTAATTTTGGGCAGCCTGGCAACCCCTTTCGATGAAAGTGTTTCTCGCCAGTCACTGCTTAGGGCTACATTAAAAGGAAACAAAACGTAGAGATAGAACGTGAAACTACTTTATTGTGTCAAGTTTCAAGAAGCTAGCACAAACCGTGTTGGATTTAGAGTTCCAAATACGTCTATCAATATAGGAGAAAACAGAGTGAAACCTAAAAATTCAAACTGTTACTGGAAACGAACGCTTCAACATAGCAGAACGAAATTTGGGGAACCAAGTCGCCTTAGTGTGCGTATCATTACCTGAAAGTATCATCCAGTTTGGGTGAAAAAATATTTGCTGAGATTTCTGGAGATTCGTAATTTTGGGCAGCCTGGCAACCCCTTTCCATGAAAGTGTTTCTCGCCAGTCACTGCTTAGGGCTACATCAAGAGGAAACAAAACATAGAGATAGAACGTGAAACTACTTTATTGTGTCAAGTTTCAAGAAGCTAGCACAAACTGTGTGGGATGTAGAGTTCCAAATACATCTATCAATATAGGAGAAAACAGAGTGAAACCTAAAAATTCAAACTGTTACTGGAAACGAACGCTTCAACATAGAAGAACGAAATTTGGGGAACCAAGTCGCCTTAGTGTACTTATCATTACCTGAAAGTATCATCCAGTTTGGGTGAAAAAATATTTGCTGAGATTTCTGGAGATTTGTAATTTTGGGAAACCTGGCAACCCCTTTCCATGAAAGTGTTTCTTGCCAGTCACTGCTTAGGGCTATATCAAGAGGAAACAAAACATAGAGATAGAACGTGAAACTACTTTATTGTGTCAAGTTTCAAGAAGCTAGCACAAACCGTGTTGGATTTAGAGTTCCAAATACATCTATCAATATAGGAGAAACAGAGTGAAACCTAAAAATTCAAACTGTTACAGGAAAAGAACGCTTCAACATAGAAGAAGGAAATTTGGGGAACCAAGTTGCCTTAGTGTACTGATCATTACCTGAAAGTATCATCCAGTTTGGGTGAAAAAATATTTGCTGAGATTTCTGGAGATTCGTAATTTTGGGCAGCCTGGCAACCCCTTTCCATGAAAGTGTTTCTCGCCAGTCACTGCTTAGGGCTACATTAAGAGGAACGAAAACGTAGAGATAGAACGTGAAACTACTTTATTGTGTCAAGTTTCAAGAAGCTAGAACAAACCGTGTTGGATTTAGAGTTCCAAATACATCTATCAATATAGGAGAAAACAGAGTGAAACCTAAAAATTCAAACTGTTACTGGAAACGAACGCTTCAACATAGAAGAACGAAATTTGGGGAACCAAGTCGCCTTAGTGTACGTATCATTACCTGAAAGTATCATCCAGTTTGGGTGAAAAAATATTTGCTGAGATTTCTGGAGATTCGTAATTTTGGGCAGCCTGGCAACCCCTTTCCATGAAAGTGTTTCTCGCCAGTCACTGCTTAGGGCTATATCAAGAGGAATCAAAACATAGAGATAGAACGTGAAACTACTTTATTGTGTCAAGTTTCAAGAAGCTAGCACAAACCGTGTTGGTTTTAGAGTTCCAAATACATCTATCAATATAGGAGAAAACAGAGTGAAACCTAAAAATTCAAACTGTTAGAGGAAACGAACGCTTCAACATAGAAGAAGGAAATTTGGGGAACCAAGTCGCCTTAGTGTACTGATCATTACCTGAAAGTATCATCCAGTTAGGGTGAAAAAATATTTGCTGAGATTTCTGGAGATTCGTAATTTTGGGAAGCCTGGCAACCCCTTTCCATGAAAGTGTTTCTCGCCAGTCACTGCTTAGGGCTACATTAAGAGGAAACAAAACGTAGAGATAGAACGTGATACTACTTTATTGTGTCAAGTTTCAAGAAGCTAGCACAAACCGTGTTGGATTTAGAGTTCCAAATACGTCTATCAATATAGGAGAAAACAGAGTGAAACCTAAAAATTCAAACTGTTACTGGAAACGAACGCTTCAACATAGAAGAACGAAATTTGGGGAACCAAGTCGCCTTAGTGTACTGATCATTACCTGAAAGTATCATCCAGTTTGGGTGGAAAAATATTTGCTGAGATTTCTGGAGATTCGTAATTTTGGGAAGCCTGGCAACCCCTTTCCATGAAAGTGTTTCTCGCCAGTCACTGCTTAGGGCTACATCAAGAGGAAACAAAACATAGAGATAGAACGTGAAACTACTTTATTGTGTCAAGTTTCAAGAAGCTAGCACAAACCGTGTTGGATTTAGAGTTCCAAATACATCTATCAATATAGGAGAAAACAGAGTGAAACCTAAAAATTCAAACTGTTACTGGAAACGAACGCTTCAACATAGAAGAACGAAATTTGGGGAACCAAGTCGCCTTAGTGTACTGATCATTACCTGAAAGTATCATCCAGTTTGGGTGAAAAAATATTTGCTGAGATTTCTGGAGATATGTAATTTTGGGAAACCTGGCAACCCCTTTCCATGAAAGTGTTTCTTGCCAGTCACTGCTTAGGGCTATATCAAGAGGAAACAAAACATAGAGATAGAACGTGAAACTACTTTATTGTGTCAAGTTTCAAGAAGCTAGCACAAACCGTGTTGGATTTAGAGTTCCAAATACATCTATCAATATAGGAGAAACAGAGTGAAACCTAAAAATTCATACTGTTACAGGAAAAGAACGCTTCAACATAGAAGAAGGAAATTTGGGGAACCAAGTTGCCTTAGTGTACTGATCATTACCTGAAAGTATCATACAGTTTGGGTGAAAAAATATTTGCTGAGATTTCTGGAGATTCGTAATTTTGGGCAGCCTGGCAACCCCTTTCCATGAAAGTGTTTCTTGCCAGTCACTGCTTAGGGCTACATTAAGAGGAACGAAAACGTAGAGATAGAACGTGAAACTACTTTATTGTGTCAAGTTTCAAGAAGCTAGCACAAACCGTGTTGGATTTAGAGTTCCAAATACATCTATCAATATAGGAGAAAACAGAGTGAAACCTAAAAATTCAAACTGTTACTGGAAACGAACGCTTCAACATAGAAGAACGAAATTTGGGGAACCAAGTCGCCTTAGTGTACTTATCATTACCTGAAAGTATCATCCAGTTTGGGTGAAAAAATATTTGCTGAGATTTCTGGAGATTTGTAATTTTGGGAAACCGGGCAACCCCTTTCCATGAAAGTGTTTCTCGCCAGTCACTGCCTAGGGCTATATCAAGAGGAAACAAAACCTAGAGATAGAACGTGAAACTACTTTATTGTGTCAAGTTTCAAGAAGCTAGCACAAACCGTGTTGGATTTAGAGTTCCAAATACATCTATCAATATAGGAGAAAACAGAGTGAAACCTAAAAATTCAAACTGTTACTGGAAACGAACGCTTCAACATAGAAGAACGAAATTTGGGGAACCAAGTCGCCTTAGTGTACTGATCATTACCTGAAAGTATCATCCAGTTTGGGTGGAAAAATATTTGCTGAGATTTCTGGAGATTCGTAATTTTGGGAAGCCTGGCAACCCCTTTCCATGAAAGTGTTTCTCGCCAGTCACTGCTTAGGGCTACATCAAGAGGAAACAAAACATAGAGATAGAACGTGAAACTACTTTATTGTGTCAAGTTTCAAGAAGCTAGCACAAACTGTGTTGGATTTAGAGTTCCAAATACATCTATCAATATAGGAGAAAACAGAGTGAAACCTAAAAATTCAAACTGTTACTGGAAACGAACGCTTCAACATAGAAGAACGAAATTTGGGGAACCAAGTCGCCTTAGTGTACGTATCATTACCTGAAAGTATCATCCAGTTTGGGTGAAAAAATATTTGCTGAGATTTCTGGAGATTTGTAATTTTGGGAAACCTGGCAACCCCTTTCCATGAAAGTGTTTCTTCCCAGTCACTGCTTAGGGCTATATCAAGAGGAAACAAAACATAGAGATAGAACATGAAACTACTTTATTGTGTCAAGTTTCAAGAAGCTAGCACAAACCGTGTTGGATTTAGAGTTCCAAATACATCTATCAATATAGGAGAAAACAGAGTGAAACCTAAAAATTCAAACTGTTACTGGAAACGAACGCTTCAACATAGAAGAACGAAATTTGGGGAACCAAGTCGCCTTAGTGTGCTTATCATTACCTGAAAGTATCATCCAGTTTGGGTGAAAAAATATTTGCTGAGATTTCTGGAGATTTGTAATTTTGGGAAACCGGGCAACCCCTTTCCATGAAAGTGTTTCTCGCCAGTCACTGCCTAGGGCTATATCAAGAGGAAACAAAACATAGAGATACAACGTGAAACTACTTTATTGTGTCAAGTTTCAAGAAGCTAGCACAAACCGTGTTGGATGTAGAGTTCCAAATACGTCTATCAATATAGGAGAAAACAGAGTGAAACCTAAAAATTCAAACTGTTACTGGAAACGAACGCTTCAACATAGAAGAACGAAATTTGGGGAACCAAGTCGCCTTAGTGTACTGATCATTACCTGAAAGTATCATCCAGTTTGGGTGGAAAAATATTTGCTGAGATTTCTGGAGATTCGTAATTTTGGGAAGCCTGGCAACCCCTTTCCATGAAAGTGTTTCTCGCCAGTCACAGCTTAGGGCTACATCAAGAGGAAACAAAACATAGAGATAGAACGTGAAACTACTTTATTGTGTCAAGTTTCAAGAAGCTAGCACAAACCGTGTTGGATTTAGAGTTCCAAATACATCTATCAATATAGGAGAAAACAGAGTGAAACCTAAAAATTCAAACTGTTACTGGAAACGAACGCTTCAACATAGAAGAACGAAATTTGGGGAACCAAGTCGCCTTAGTGTACTGATCATTACCTGAAAGTATCATCCAGTTTGGGTGAAAAAATATTTGCTGAGATTTCTGGAGATATGTAATTTTGGGAAACCTGGCAACCCCTTTCCATGAAAGTGTTTCTTGCCAGTCACTGCTTAGGGCTATATCAAGAGGAAACAAAACATAGAGATAGAACGTGAAACTACTTTATTGTGTCAAGTTTCAAGAAGCTAGCACAAACCGTGTTGGATTTAGAGTTCCAAATACATCTATCAATATAGGAGAAACAGAGTGAAACCTAAAAATTCATACTGTTACAGGAAAAGAACGCTTCAACATAGAAGAAGGAAATTTGGGGAACCAAGTTGCCTTAGTGTACTGATCATTACCTGAAAGTATCATACAGTTTGGGTGAAAAAATATTTGCTGAGATTTCTGGAGATTCGTAATTTTGGGCAGCCTGGCAACCCCTTTCCATGAAAGTGTTTCTCGCCAGTCACTGCTTAGGGCTACATTAAGAGGAACGAAAACGTAGAGATAGAACGTGAAACTACTTTATTGTGTCAAGTTTCAAGAAGCTAGCACAAACCGTGTTGGGTTTAGAGTTCCAAATACATCTATCAATATAGGAGAAAACAGAGTGAAACCTAAAAATTCAAACTGTTACTGGAAACGAACGCTTCAACATAGAAGAACGAAATTTGGGGAACCAAGTCGCCTTAGTGTACTTATCATTACCTGAAAGTATCATCCAGTTTGGGTGAAAAAATATTTGCTGAGATTTCTGGAGATTTGTAATTTTGGGAAACCGGGCAACCCCTTTCCATGAAAGTGTTTCTCGCCAGTCACTGCCTAGGGCTATATCAAGAGGAAACAAAACCTAGAGATAGAACGTGAAACTACTTTATTGTGTCAAGTTTCACGAAGCTAGCACAAACCGTGTTGGATTTACAGTTCCAAATACATCTATCAATATAGGAGAAAACAGAGTGAAACCTAAAAATTCAAACTGTTACTGGAAACGAACGCTTCAACATAGAAGAACGAAATTTGGGGAACCAAGTCGCCTTAGTGTACTGATCATTACCTGAAAGTATCATCCAGTTTGGGTGGAAAAATATTTGCTGAGATTTCTGAAGATTCGTAATTTTGGGAAGCCTGGCAACCCCTTTCCATGAAAGTGTTTCTCGCCAGTCACTGCTTAGGGCTACATCAAGAGGAAACAAAACATAGAGATAGAACGTGAAACTACTTTATTGTGTCAAGTTTCAAGAAGCTAGCACAAACTGTGTTGGATTTAGAGTTCCAAATACATCTATCAATATAGGAGAAAACAGAGTGAAACCTAAAAATTCAAACTGTTACTGGAAACGAACGCTTCAACATAGAAGAACGAAATTTGGGGAACCAAGTCGCCTTAGTGTACGTATCATTACCTGAAAGTATCATCCAGTTTGGGTGAAAAAATATTTGCTGAGATTTCTGGAGATTTGTAATTTTGGGAAACCTGGCAACCCCTTTCCATGAAAGTGTTTCTTGCCAGTCACTGCTTAGGGCTATATCAAGAGGAAACAAAACATAGAGATAGAACATGAAACTACTTTATTGTGTCAAGTTTCAAGAAGCTAGCACAAACCGTGTTGGATTTAGAGTTCCAAATACGTCTATCAATATAGGAGAAAACAGAGTGAAACCTAAAAATTCAAACTGTTACTGGAAACGAACGCTTCAACATAGAAGAACGAAATTTGGGGAACCAAGTCGCCTTAGTGTACTGATCATTACCTGAAAGTATCATCCAGTTTGGGTGGAAAAATATTTGCTGAGATTTCTGGAGATTCGTAATTTTGGGAATCCTGGCAACCCCTTTCCATGAAAGTGTTTCTCGCCAGTCACTGCTTAGGGCTACATCAAGAGGAAACAAAACATAGAGATAGAACGTGAAACTACTTTATTGTGTCAAGTTTCAAGAAGCTAGCACAAACCGTGTTGGATTTAGAGTTCCAAATACATCTATCAATATAGTAGAAAACAGAGTGAAACCTAAAAATTCAAACTGTTACTGGAAACGAACGCTTCAACATAGAAGAACGAAATTTGGGGAACCAAGTCGCCTTAGTGTGCGTATCATTACATGAAAGTATCATCCAGTTTGGGTGAAAAAATATTTGCTGAGATTTCTGGAGATTCGTAATTTTGGGCAGCCTGGCAACCCCTTTAAATGAAAGTGTTTCTCGCCAGTCACTGCTTAGGGCTACATCAAGAGGAAACAAAACATAGAGATAGAACGTGAAACTACTTTATTGTGTCAAGTTTCAAGAAGCTAGCACAAACTGTGTTGGATGTAGAGTTCCAAATATATCTATCAATATAGGAGAAAACAGAGTGAAACCTAAAAATTCAAACTGTTACTGGAAACGAACGCTTCAACATAGAAGAACGAAATTTGGGGAACCAAGTCGCCTTAGTGTACTTATCATTACCTGAAAGTATCATCCAGTTTGGGTGAAAAAATATTTGCTGAGATTTCTGGAGATTTGTAATTTTGGGAAACCTGGCAACCCCTTTCCATGAAAGTGTTTCTTGCCAGTCACTGCTTAGGGCTATATCAAGAGGAAACAAAACATAGAGATAGAACGTGAAACTACTTTATTGTGTCAAGTTTCAAGAAGCTAGCACAAACCGTGTTGGATTTAGAGTTCAAATACATCTATCAATATAGGAGAAACAGAGTGAAACCTAAAAATTCAAACTGTTACAGGAAAAGAACGCTTCAACATAGAAGAAGGAAATTTGGGGAACCAAGTTGCCTTAGTGTACTGATCATTACCTGAAAGTATCATCCAGTTTGGGTGAAAAAATATTTGCTGAGATTTCTGGAGATTCGTAATTTTGGGCAGCCTGGCAACCCCTTTCCATGAAAGTGTTTCTCGCCAGTCACTGCTTAGGGCTACATTAAGAGGAACGAAAACGTAGAGATAGAACGTGAAACTACTTTATTGTGTCAAGTTTCAAGAAGCTAGCAAAAACCGTGTTGGATTTAGAGTTCCAAATACATCTATCAATATAGGAGAAAACAGAGTGAAACCTAAAAATTCAAACTGTTACTGGAAACGAACGCTTCAACATAGAAGAACGAAATTTGGGGAACCAAGTCGCCTTAGTGTACGTGTCATTACCTGAAAGTATCATCCAGTTTGGGTGAAAAAATATTTGCTGAGATTTCTGGAGATTCGTAATTTTGGGCAGCCTGGCAACCCCTTTCCATGAAAGTGTTTCTCGCCGGTCACTGCTTAGGGCTATATCAAGAGGAAACAAAACATAGAGATAGAACGTGAAACTACTTTATTGTGTCAAGTTTCAAGAAACTAGCACAAACCGTTTTGGTTTTAGAGTTCCAAATACATCTATCAATATAGGAGAAAACAGAGTGAAACCTAAAAATTCAAACTGTTACAGGAAACGAACGCTTCAACATAGAAGAAGGAAATTTGGGGAACCAAGTCGCCTTAGTGTACTGATCATTACCTGAAAGTATCATCCAGTTAGGGTGAAAAAATATTTGCTGAGATTTCTGGAGATTCGTAATTTTGGGCAGCCTGGCAACCCCTTTCCATGAAAGTGTTTCTCGCCAGTCACTGCTTAGGGCTACATTAAGAGGAAACAAAACGTAGAGATAGAACGTGATACTACTTTATTGTGTCAAGTTTCAAGAAGCTAGCACAAACCGTGTTGGATTTAGAGTTCCAAATACGTCTATCAATATAGGAGAAAACAGAGTGAAACCTAAAAATTCAAACTGTTACTGGAAACGAACGCTTCAACATAGAAGAACGAAATTTGGGGAACCAAGTCGCCTTAGTGTACTGATCATTACCTGAAAGTATCATCCAGTTTGGGTGGAAAAATATTTGCTGAGATTTCTGGAGATTCGTAATTTTGGGAAGCCTGGCAACCCCTTTCCATGAAAGTGTTTCTCGCCAGTCACTGCTTAGGGCTACATCAAGAGGAAACAAAACATAGAGATAGAACGTGAAACTACTTTATTGTGTCAAGTTTCAAGAAGCTAGCACAAACCGTGTTGGATTTAGAGTTCCAAATACATCTATCAATATAGGAGAAAACAGAGTGAAACCTAAAAATTCAAACTGTTACTGGAAACGAACGCTTCAACATAGAAGAACGAAATTTGGGGAACCAAGTCGCCTTAGTGTGCGTATCATTACCTGAAAGTATCATCCAGTTTGGGTGAAAAAATATTTGCTGAGATTTCTGGAGATTCGTAATTTTGGGCAGCCTGGCAACCCCTTTCCATGAAAGTGTTTCTCGCCAGTCACTGCTTAGGGCTACATCAAGAGGAAACAAAACATAGAGATAGAACGTGAAACTACTTTATTGTGTCAAGTTTCAAGAAGCTAGCACAAACTGTGTTGGATGTAGAGTTCCAAATATATCTATCAATATAGGAGAAAACAGAGTGAAACCTAAAAATTCAAACTGTTACTGGAAACGAACGCTTCAACATAGAAGAACGAAATTTGGGGAACCAAGTCGCCTTAGTGTACTTATCATTACCTGAAAGTATCATCCAGTTTGGGTGAAAAAATATTTGCTGAGATTTCTGGAGATTTGTAATTTTGGGAAACCTGGCAACCCCTTTCCATGAAAGTGTTTCTTGCCAGTCACTGCTTAGGGCTATATCAAGAGGAAACAAAACATAGAGATAGAACGTGAAACTACTTTATTGTGTCAAGTTTCAAGAAGCTAGCACAAACCGTGTTGGATTTAGAGTTCCAAATACATCTATCAATATAGGAGAAACAGAGTGAAACCTAAAAATTCAAACTGTTACAGGAAAAGAACGCTTCAACATAGAAGAAGGAAATTTGGGGAACCAAGTTGCCTTAGTGTACTGATCATTACCTGAAAGTATCATCCAGTTTGGGTGAAAAAATATTTGCTGAGATTTCTGGAGATTCGTACTTTTGGGCAGCCTGGCAACCCCTTTCCATGAAAGTGTTTCTCGCCAGTCACTGCTTAGGGCTACATTAAGAGGAACGAAAACGTAGAGATAGAACGTGAAACTACTTTATTGTGTCAAGTTTCAAGAAGCTAGCACAAACCGTGTTGGATTTAGAGTTCCAAATACATCTATCAATATAGGAGAAAACAGAGTGAAACCTAAAAATTCAAACTGTTACTGGAAACGAACGCTTAAACATACAAGAACGAAATTTGGGGAACCAAGTCGCCTTAGTGTACGTGTCATTACCTGAAAGTATCATCCAGTTTGGGTGAAAAAATATTTGCTGAGATTTCTGGAGATTCGTAATTTTGGGCAGCCTGGCAACCCCTTTCCATGAAAGTGTTTCTCGCCGGTCACTGCTTAGGGCTATATCAAGAGGAAACAAAACATAGAGATAGAACGTGAAACTACTTTATTGTGTCAAGTTTCAAGAAGCTAGCACAAACCGTGTTGGTTTTAGAGTTCCAAATACATCTATCAATATAGGAGAAAACAGAGTGAAACCTAAAAATTCAAACTGTTACAGGAAACGAACGCTTCAACATAGAAGAAGGAAATTTGGGGAACCAAGTCGCCTTAGTGTACTGATCATTACCTGAAAGTATCATCCAGTTAGGGTGAAAAAATATTTGCTGAGATTTCTGGAGATTCGTAATTTTGGGCAGCCTGGCAACCCCTTTCCATGAAAGTGTTTCTCGCCAGTCACTGCTTAGGGCTACATTAAGAGGAAACAAAACGTAGAGATAGAACGTGATACTACTTTATTGTGTCAAGTTTCAAGAAGCTAGCACAAACCGTGTTGGATTTAGAGTTCCAAATACGTCTATCAATATAGGAGAAAACAGAGTGAAACCTAAAAATTCAAACTGTTACTGGAAACGAACGCTTCAACATAGAAGAACGAAATTTGGGGAACCAAGTCGCCTTAGTGTACTGATCATTACCTGAAAGTATCAAACAGTTTGGGTGGAAAAATATTTGCTGAGATTTCTGGAGATTCGTAATTTTGGGAAGCCTGGCAACCCCTTTCCATGAAAGTGTTTCTCGCCAGTCACTGCTTAGGGCTACATCAAGAGGAAACAAAACATAGAGATAGAACGTGAAACTACTTTATTGTGTCAAGTTTCAAGAAGCTAGCACAAACCGTGTTGGATTTAGAGTTCCAAATACATCTATCAATATAGGAGAAAACAGAGTGAAACCTAAAAATTCAAACTGTTACTGGAAACGAACGCTTCAACATAGAAGAACGAAATTTGGGGAACCAAGTCGCCTTAGTGTACTTATCATTACCTGAAAGTATCATCCAGTTTGGGTGAAAAAATATTTGCTGAGATTTCTGGAGATTTGTAATTTTGGGAAACCTGGCAACCCCTTTCCATGAAAGTGTTTCTCGCCAGTCACTGCTTAGGGCTATATCAAGAGGAAACAAAACATAGAGATAGAACGTGAAACTACTTTATTGTGTCAAGTTTCAAGAAGCTAGCACAAACCGTGTTGGATTTAGAGTTCCAAATACATCTATCAATATAGGAGAAAACAGAGTGAAACCTAAAAATTCAAACTGTTACAGGAAACGAACGCTTCAACATAGAAGAAGGAAATTTGGGGAACCAAGTCGCCTTAGTGTACTGATCATTACCTGAAAGTATCATCCAGTTTGGGTGAAAAAATATTTGCTGAGATTTCTGGAGATTCGTAATTTTGGGCAGCCTGGCAACCCCTTTCCATGAAAGTGTTTCTCGCCAGTCACTGCTTTGGGCTACATTAAGAGGAAAGAAAACGTAGAGATAGAACGTGAAACTACTTTATTGTGTCAAGTTTCAAGAAGCTAGCACAAACCGTGTTGGATTCAGAGTTCCAAATACATCTATCAATATAGGAGAAAACCGAGTGAAACCTAAAAATTCAAACTGTTACTGGAAACGAACGCTTCAACATAGAAGAACAAAATTTGGGGAACCTAGTCGCCTTAGTGTACTGATCATTACCTGAAAGTATCATCCAGTTTGGGTGAAAAAATATTTGTTGAGATTTCTGGAGATTTGTAATTTTGGGAAGCCTGGCAACCCCTTTCCATGAAAGTTTTTCTCGCCAGTCACTGCTTAGGGCTACATCAAGAGGAAACAAAACATAGAGATAGAACGTGAAACTACTTTATTGTGTCAAGTTTCAAGAAGCTAGCACAAACCGTGTTGGATTTAGAGTTCCAAATACGTCTATCAATATAGGAGAAAACAGAGTGAAACCTAAAAATTCAAACTGTTACTGGAAACGAACGCTTCAACATAGAAGAAGGAAATTTGGGGAACCAAGTCGCCTTAGTGTACTGATCATTACCTGAAAGTATCATCCAGTTTGGGTGAAAAAATATTTGCTGAGATTTCTGGAGATTCGTAATTTTGGGCAGCCTGGCAACCCCTTTCCATGAAAGTGTTTCTCGCCAGTCACTGCTTAGGGCTACATCAAGAGGAAACAAAACATAGAGATAGAACGTGATACTACTTTATTGTGTCAAGTTTCAAGAAGCTAGCACAAACCGTGTTGGATTTAGAGTTCCAAATACATCTATCAATATAGGAGAAAACAGAGTGAAACCTAAAAATTCAAACTGTTACTGGAAACGAACGCTTCAACATAGAAGAACGAAATTTGGGGAACCAAGTCGCCTTAGTGTACTTATCATTACCTGAAAGTATCATCCAGTTTGGGTGAAAAAATATTTGCTGAGATTTCTGGAGATTTGTAATTTTGGGAAACCTGGCAACCCCTTTCCATGAAAGTGTTTCTCGCCAGTCACTGCTTAGGGCTATATCAAGAGGAAACAAAACATAGAGATAGAACGTGAAACTACTTTATTGTGTCAAGTTTCAAGAAGCTAGCACAAACCGTGTTGGATTTAGAGTTCCAAATACATCTATCAATATAGGAGAAAACAGAGTGAAACCTAAAAATTGAAACTGTTACAGGAAACGAACGCTTCAACATAGAAGAAGGAAATTTGGGGAACCAAGTCGCCTTAGTGTACTGATCATTACCTGAAAGTATCATCCAGTTTGGGTGAAAAAATATTTGCTGAGATTTCTGGAGATTCGTAATTTTGGGCAGCCTGGCAACCCCTTTCCATGAAAGTGTTTCTCGCCAGTCACTGCTTTGGGCTACATTAAGAGGAAAGAAAACGTAGAGATAGAACGTGAAACTACTTTATTGTGTCAAGTTTCAAGAAGCTAGCACAAACCGTGTTGGATTCAGAGTTCCAAATACATCTATCAATATAGGAGAAAACAGAGTGAAACCTAAAAATTCAAACTGTTACTGGAAACGAACGCTTCAACATAGAAGAACAAAATTTGGGGAACCTAGTCGCCTTAGTGTACTGATCATTACCTGAAAGTATCATCCAGTTTGGGTGAAAAAATATATGCTGAGATTTCTAGAGATTCGTAATTTTGGGCAGCCTGGCAACCCCTTTCCATGAAAGTGTTTCTCGCCAGTCACTGCTTAGGGCTACATTAAGAGGAAACAAAACGTAGAGATAGAACGTGATACTACTTTATTGTGTCAAGTTTCAAGAAGCTAGCACAAACCGTGTTGGATTTAGAGTTCCAAATACATCTATCAATATAGGAGAAAACAGAGTGAAACCTAAAAATTCAAACTGTTACTAAAAACGAACGCTTCAACATAGAAGAACGAAATTTGGGGAACCAAGTCGCCTTAGTGTACTTATCATTACCTGAAAGTATCATCCAGTTTGGGTGAAAAAATATTTGCTGAGATTTCTGGAGATTTGTAATTTTGGGAAACCGGGCAACCCCTTTCCATGAAAGTGTTTCTCGCCAGTCACTGCTTAGGGCTATATCAAGAGGAAACAAAACCTAGAGATAGAACGTGAAACTACTTTATTGTGTCAAGTTTCAAGAAGCTAGCACAAACCGTGTTGGTTTTAGAGTTCCAAATACATCTATCAATATAGGAGAAAACAGAGTGAAACCTAAAAATTCAAACTGTTACAGGAAACGAACGCTTCAACATAGAAGAAGGAAATTTGGGGAACCAAGTCGCCTTAGTGTACTGATCATTACCTGAAAGTATCATCCAGTTTGGGTGAAAAAATATTTGCTGAGATTTCTGGAGATTCGTAATTTTGGGCAGCCTGGCAACCCCTTTCCATGAAAGTGTTTCTCGCCAGTCACTGCTTAGGGCTACATCAAGAGGAAACAAAACATAGAGATAGAACGTGATACTACTTTATTGTGTCAAGTTTCAAGAAGCTAGCACAAACCGTGTTGGATTTAGAGTTCCAAATACATCTATCAATATAGGAGAAAACAGAGTGAAACCTAAAAATTCAAACTGTTACTAAAAACGAACGCTTCAACATAGAAGAACGAAATTTGGGGAACCAAGTCGCCTTAGTGTACTTATCATTACCTGAAAGTATCATCCAGTTTGGGTGAAAAAATATTTGCTGAGATTTCTGGAGATTTGTAATTTTGGGAAACCGGGCAACCCCTTTCCATGAAAGTGTTTCTCGCCAGTCACTGCTTAGGGCTATATCAAGAGGAAACAAAACGTAGAGATAGAACGTGATACTACTTTATTGTGTCAAGTTTCAAGAAGCTAGCACAAACCGTGTTGGATTTAGAGTTCCAAATACATCTATCAATATAGGAGAAAACAGAGTGAAACCTAAAAATTCAAACTGTTACTAAAAACGAACGCTTCACCATAGAAGAACGAAATTTGGGGAACCAAGTCGCCTTAGTGTACTTATCATTACCTGAAAGTATCATCCAGTTTGGGTGAAAAAATATTTGCTGAGATTTCTGGAGATTTGTAATTTTGGGAAACCGGGCAACCCCTTTCCATGAAAGTGTTTCTCGCCAGTCACTGCTTAGGGCTATATCAAGAGGAAACAAAACCTAGAGATAGAACGTGAAACTACTTTATTGTGTCAAGTTTCAAGAAGCTAGCACAAACCGTGTTGGTTTTAGAGTTCCAAATACATCTATCAATATAGGAGAAAACAGAGTGAAACCTAAAAATTCAAACTGTTACAGGAAACGAACGCTTCAACATAGAAGAAGGAAATTTGGGGAACCAAGTCGCCTTAGTGTACTGATCATTACCTGAAAGTATCATCCAGTTTGGGTGAAAAAATATTTGCTGAGATTTCTGGAGATTCGTAATTTTGGGCAGCCTGGCAACCCCTTTCCATGAAAGTGTTTCTCGCCAGTCACTGCTTAGGGCTACATCAAGAGGAAACAAAACATAGAGATAGAACGTGATACTACTTTATTGTGTCAAGTTTCAAGAAGCTAGCACAAACCGTGTTGGATTTAGAGTTCCAAATACATCTATCAATATAGGAGAAAACAGAGTGAAACCTAAAAATTCAAACTGTTACTGGAAACGAACGCGTCAACATAGAAGAACGAAATTTGGGGAACCAAGTCGCCTTAGTGTGCTTATCATTACCTGAAAGTATCATCCAGTTTGGGTGAAAAAATATTTGCTGAGATTTCTGGAGATTTGTAATTTTGGGAAACCGGGCAACCCCTTTCCATGAAAGTGTTTCTCGCCAGTCACTGCCTAGGGCTATATCAAGAGGAAACAAAACATAGAGAGACAACGTGAAACTACTTTATTGTGTCAAGTTTCAAGAAGCTAGCACAAACCGTGTTGGATGTAGAGTTCCAAATACATCTATCAATATAGGAGAAAACAGAGTGAAACCTAAAAATTCAAACTGTTACAGGAAACGAACGCTTCAACATAGAAGAACGAAATTTGGGGAACCAAGTCGCCTTAGTGTACTTATCATTACCTGAAAGTATCATCCAGTTTGGGTGAAAAAATATTTGCTGAGATTTCTGGAAATTTGTAATTTTGGGAAACCTGGCAACCCCTTTCCATGAAAGTGTTTCTTGCCAGTCACTGCTTAGGGCTATATCAAGAGGAAACAAAACAGAGATAGAACGTGAAACTACTTTATTGTGTCAAGTTTCAAGAAGCTAGCACAAACCGTGTTGGATGTAGAGTTCCAAATACATCTATCAATATAGGAGAAAACAGAGTGAAACCTAAAAATTCAAACTGTTACAGGAAACGAACGCTTCAACATAGAAGAAGGAAATTTGGGGAACCAAGTCGCCTTAGTGTACTGATCATTACCTGAAAGTATCATCCAGTTAGGGTGAAAAAATATTTGCTGAGATTTCTGGAGATTCGTAATTTTGGGCAGCCTGGCAACCCCTTTCCATGAAAGTGTTTCTCGCCAGTCACTGCTTAGGGCTACATTAAGAGGAAACAAAACGTAGAGATAGAACGTGATACTACTTTATTGTGTCAAGTTTCAAGAAGCTAGCACAAACCGTGTTGGATTTAGAGTTCCAAATACGTCTATCAATATAGGAGAAAACAGAGTGAAACCTAAAAATTCAAACTGTTACAGGAAAAGAACGCTTCAACATAGAAGAAGGAAATTTGGGGAACCAAGTTGCCTTAGTGTACTGATCATTACCTGAAAGTATCATCCAGTTTGGGTGAAAAAATATTTGCTGAGATTTCTGGAGATTCGTAATTTTGGGCAGCCTGGCAACCCCTTTCCATGAAAGTGTTTCTCGCCAGTCACTGCTTAGGGCTACATTAAGAGGAACGAAAACGTAGAGATAGAACGTGAAACTACTTTATTGTGTCAAGTTTCAAGAAGCTAGCACAAACCGTGTTGGATTTAGAGTTCCAAATACATCTATCAATATAGGAGAAAACAGAGTGAAACCTAAAAATTCAAACTGTTACTGGAAACGAACGCTTCAACATAGAAGAACGAAATTTGGGGAACCAAGTCGCCTTAGTGTACGTGTCATTACCTGAAAGTATCATCCAGTTTGGGTGAAAAAATATTTGCTGAGATTTCTGGAGATTCGTAATTTTGGGCAGCCTGGCAACCCCTTTCCATGAAAGTGTTTCTCGCCGGTCACTGCTTAGGGCTATATCAAGAGGAAACAAAACATAGAGATAGAACGTGAAACTACTTTATTGTGTCAAGTTTCAAGAAGCTAGCACAAACCGTTTTGGTTTTAGAGTTCCAAATACATCTATCAATATAGGAGAAAACAGAGTGAAACCTAAAAATTCAAACTGTTACAGGAAACGAACGCTTCAACATAGAAGAAGGAAATTTGGGGAACCAAGTCGCCTTAGTGTACTGATCATTACCTGAAAGTATCATCCAGTTAGGGTGAAAAAATATTTGCTGAGATTTCTGGAGATTCGTAATTTTGGGCAGCCTGGCAACCCCTTTCCTTGAAAGTGTTTCTCGCCAGTCACTGCTTAGGGCTACATTAAGAGGAAACAAAACGTAGAGATAGAACGTGATACTACTTTATTGTGTCAAGTTTCAAGAAGCTAGCACAAACCGTGTTGGATTTAGAGTTCCAAATACGTCTATCAATATAGGAGAAAACAGAGTGAAACCTAAAAATTCAAACTGTTACTGGAAACGAACGCTTCAACATAGAAGAACGAAATTTGGGGAACCAAGTCGCCTTAGTGTACTGATCATTACCTGAAAGTATCATCCAGTTTGGGTGGAAAAATATTTGCTGAGATTTCTGGAGATTCGTAATTTTGGGAAGCCTGGCAACCCCTTTCCATGAAAGTGTTTCTCGCCAGTCACTGCTTAGGGCTACATCAAGAGGAAACAAAACATAGAGATAGAACGTGAAACTACTTTATTGTGTCAAGTTTCAAGAAGCTAGCACAAACCGTGTTGGATTTAGAGTTCCAAATACATCTATCAATATAGGAGAAAACAGAGTGAAACCTAAAAATTCAAACTGTTACTGGAAACGAACGCTTCAACATAGAAGAACGAAATTTGGGGAACCAAGTCGCCTTAGTGTGCGTATCATTACCTGAAAGTATCATCCAGTTTGGGTGAAAAAATATTTGCTGAGATTTCTGGAGATTCGTAATTTTGGGCAGCCTGGCAACCCCTTTCCATGAAAGTGTTTCTCGCCAGTCACTGCTTAGGGCTACATCAAGAGGAAACAAAACATAGAGATAGAACGTGAAACTACTTTATTGTGTCAAGTTTCAAGAAGCTAGCACAAACTGTGTTGGATGTAGAGTTCCAAATATATCTATCAATATAGGAGAAAACAGAGTGAAACCTAAAAATTCAAACTGTTACTGGAAACGAACGCTTCAACATAGAAGAACGAAATTTGGGGAACCAAGTCGCCTTAGTGTACTTATCATTTCCTGAAAGTATCATCCAGTTTGGGTGAAAAAATATTTGCTGAGATTTCTGGAGATTTGTAATTTTGGGAAACCTGGCAACCCCTTTCCATGAAAGTGTTTCTTGCCAGTCACTGCTTAGGGCTATATCAAGAGGAAACAAAACATAGAGATAGAACGTGAAACTACTTTATTGTGTCAAGTTTCAAGAAGCTAGCACAAACCGTGTTGGATTTAGAGTTCCAAATACATCTATCAATATAGGAGAAACAGAGTGAAACCTAAAAATTCAAACTGTTACAGGAAAAGAACGCTTCAACATAGAAGAAGGAAATTTGGGGAACCAAGTCGCCTTAGTGTACTGATCATTACCTGAAAGTATCATCCAGTTTGGGTGAAAAAATATTTGCTGAGATTTCTGGAGTTTCGTAATTTTGGGCAGCCTGGCAACCCCTTTCCATGAAAGTGTTTCTCGCCAGTCACTGCTTAGGGCTACATTAAGAGGAACGAAAACGTAGAGATAGAACGTGAAACTACTTTATTGTGTCAAGTTTCAAGAAGCTAGCACAAACCGTGTTGGATTTAGAGTTCCAAATACATCTATCAATATAGGAGAAAACAGAGTGAAACCTAAAAATTCAAACTGTTACTGGAAACGAACGCTTCAACATAGAAGAACGAAATTTGGGGAACCAAGTCGCCTTAGTGTACGTGTCATTACCTGAAAGTATCATCCAGTTTGGGTGAAAAAATATTTGCTGAGATTTCTGGAGATTCGTAATTTTGGGCAGCCTGGCAACCCCTTTCCATGAAAGTGTTTCTCGCCGGTCACTGCTTAGGGCTATATCAAGAGGAAACAAAACATAGAGATAGAACGTGAAACTACTTTATTGTGTCAAGTTTCAAGAAGCTAGCACAAACCGTGTTGGTTTTAGAGTTCCAAATACATCTATCAATATAGGAGAAAACAGAGTGAAACCTAAAAATTCAAACTGTTACAGGAAACGAACGCTTCAACATAGAAGAAGGAAATTTGGGGAACCAAGTCGCCTTAGTGTACTGATCATTACCTGAAAGTATCATCCAGTTAGGGTGAAAAAATATTTGCTGAGATTTCTGGAGATTCGTAATTTTGGGCAGCCTGGCAACCCCTTTCCATGAAAGTGTTTCTCGCCAGTCACTGCTTAGGGCTACATTAAGAGGAAACAAAACGTAGAGATAGAACGTGATACTACTTTATTGTGTCAAGTTTCAAGAAGCTAGCACAAACCGTGTTGGATTTAGAGTTCCAAATACGTCTATCAATATAGGAGAAAACAGAGTGAAACCTAAAAATTCAAACTGTTACTGGAAACGAACGCTTCAACATAGAAGAACGAAATTTGGGGAACCAAGTCGCCTTAGTGTACTTATCATTACCTGAAAGTATCATCCAGTTTGGGTGGAAAAATATTTGCTGAGATTTCTGGAGATTCGTAATTTTGGGAAGCCTGGCAACCCCTTTCCATGAAAGTGTTTCTCGCCAGTCACTGCTTAGGGCTACATCAAGAGGAAACAAAACATAGAGATAGAACGTGAAACTACTTTATTGTGTCAAGTTTCAAGAAGCTAGCACAAACCGTGTTGGATTTAGAGTTCCAAATACATCTATCAATATAGGAGAAAACAGAGTGAAACCTAAAAATTCAAACTGTTACTGGAAACGAACGCTTCAACATAGAAGAACGAAATTTGGGGAACCAAGTCGCCTTAGTGTACTTATCATTACCTGAAAGTATCATCCAGTTTGGGTGAAAAAATATTTGCTGAGATTTCTGGAGATTTGTAATTTTGGGAAACCTGGCAACCCCTTTCCATGAAAGTGTTTCTCGCCAGTCACTGCTTAGGGCTATATCAAGAGGAAACAAAACATAGAGATAGAACGTGAAACTACTTTATTGTGTCAAGTTTCAAGAAGCTAGCACAAACCGTGTTGGATTTAGAGTTCCAAATACATTTATCAATATAGGAGAAAACAGAGTGAAACCTAAAAATTCAAACTGTTACAGGAAACGAACGCTTCAACATAGAAGAAGGAAATTTGGGGAACCAAGTCGCCTTAGTGTACTGATCATTACCTGAAAGTATCATCCAGTTTGGGTGAAAAAATATTTGCTGAGATTTCTGGAGATTCGTAATTTTGGGCAGCCTGGCAACCCCTTTCCATGAAAGTGTTTCTCGCCAGTCACTGCTTTGGGCTACATTAAGAGGAAAGAAAACGTAGAGATAGAACGTGAAACTACTTTATTGTGTCAAGTTTCAAGAAGCTAGCACAAACCGTGTTGGATTCAGAGTTCCAAATACATCTATCAATATAGGAGAAAACAGAGTGAAACCTAAAAATTCAAACTGTTACTGGAAACGAACGCTTCAACATAGAAGAACGAAATTTGGGGAACCAAGTCGCCTTAGTGTACGTGTCATTACCTGAAAGTATCATCCAGTTTGGGTGAAAAAATATTTGCTGAGATTTCTGGAGATTCGTAATTTTGGGCAGCCTGGCAACCCCTTTCCATGAAAGTGTTTCTCGCCGGTCACTGCTTAGGGCTATATCAAGAGGAAACAAAACATAGAGATAGAACGTGAAACTACTTTATTGTGTCAAGTTTCAAGAAGCTAGCACAAACCGTGTTGGTTTTAGAGTTCCAAATACATCTATCAATATAGGAGAAAACAGAGTGAAACCTAAAAATTCAAACTGTTACAGGAAACGAACGCTTCAACATAGAAGAAGGAAATTTGGGGAACCAAGTCGCCTTAGTGTACTGATCATTACCTGAAAGTATCATCCAGTTAGGGTGAAAAAATATTTGCTGAGATTTCTGGAGATTCGTAATTTTGGGCAGCCTGGCAACCCCTTTCCATGAAAGTGTTTCTCGCCAGTCACTGCTTAGGGCTACATTAAGAGGAAACAAAACGTAGAGATAGAACGTGATACTACTTTATTGTGTCAAGTTTCAAGAAGCTAGCACAAACCGTGTTGGATTTAGAGTTCCAAATACGTCTATCAATATAGGAGAAAACAGAGTGAAACCTAAAAATTCAAACTGTTACTGGAAACGAACGCTTCAACATAGAAGAACGAAATTTGGGGAACCAAGTCGCCTTAGTGTACTTATCATTACCTGAAAGTATCATCCAGTTTGGGTGGAAAAATATTTGCTGAGATTTCTGGAGATTCGTAATTTTGGGAAGCCTGGCAACCCCTTTCCATGAAAGTGTTTCTCGCCAGTCACTGCTTAGGGCTACATCAAGAGGAAACAAAACATAGAGATAGAACGTGAAACTACTTTATTGTGTCAAGTTTCAAGAAGCTAGCACAAACCGTGTTGGATTTAGAGTTCCAAATACATCTATCAATATAGGAGAAAACAGAGTGAAACCTAAAAATTCAAACTGTTACTGGAAACGAACGCTTCAACATAGAAGAACGAAATTTGGGGAACCAAGTCGCCTTAGTGTACTTATCATTACCTGAAAGTATCATCCAGTTTGGGTGAAAAAATATTTGCTGAGATTTCTGGAGATTTGTAATTTTGGGAAACCTGGCAACCCCTTTCCATGAAAGTGTTTCTCGCCAGTCACTGCTTAGGGCTATATCAAGAGGAAACAAAACATAGAGATAGAACGTGAAACTACTTTATTGTGTCAAGTTTCAAGAAGCTAGCACAAACCGTGTTGGATTTAGAGTTCCAAATACATTTATCAATATAGGAGAAAACAGAGTGAAACCTAAAAATTCAAACTGTTACAGGAAACGAACGCTTCAACATAGAAGAAGGAAATTTGGGGAACCAAGTCGCCTTAGTGTACTGATCATTACCTGAAAGTATCATCCAGTTTGGGTGAAAAAATATTTGCTGAGATTTCTGGAGATTCGTAATTTTGGGCAGCCTGGCAACCCCTTTCCATGAAAGTGTTTCTCGCCAGTCACTGCTTTGGGCTACATTAAGAGGAAAGAAAACGTAGAGATAGAACGTGAAACTACTTTATTGTGTCAAGTTTCAAGAAGCTAGCACAAACCGTGTTGGATTCAGAGTTCCAAATACATCTATCAATATAGGAGAAAACCGAGTGAAACCTAAAAATTCAAACTGTTACTGGAAACGAACGCTTCAACATAGAAGAACAAAATTTGGGGAACCTAGTCGCCTTAGTGTACTGATCATTACCTGAAAGTATCATCCAGTTTGGGTGAAAAAATATTTGTTGAGATTTCTGGAGATTTGTAATTTTGGGAAGCCTGGCAACCCCTTTCCATGAAAGTTTTTCTCGCCAGTCACTGCTTAGGGCTACATCAAGAGGAAACAAAACATAGAGATAGAACGTGAAACTACTTTATTGTGTCAAGTTTCAAGAAGCTAGCACAAACCGTGTTGGATTTAGAGTTCCAAATACGTCTATCAATATAGGAGAAAACAGAGTGAAACCTAAAAATTCAAACTGTTACTGGAAACGAACGCTTCAACATAGAAGAAGGAAATTTGGGGAACCAAGTCGCCTTAGTGTACTGATCATTACCTGAAAGTATCATCCAGTTTGGGTGAAAAAATATTTGCTGAGATTTCTGGAGATTCGTAATTTTGGGCAGCCTGGCAACCCCTTTCCATGAAAGTGTTTCTCGCCAGTCACTGCTTAGGGCTACATCAAGAGGAAACAAAACATAGAGATAGAACGTGATACTACTTTATTGTGTCAAGTTTCAAGAAGCTAGCAAAAACCGTGTTGGATTTAGAGTTCCAAATACATCTATCAATATAGGAGAAAACAGAGTGAAACCTAAAAATTCAAACTGTTACTGGAAACGAACGCTTCAACATAGAAGAACGAAATTTGGGGAACCAAGTCGTCTTAGTGTACTTATCATTACCTGAAAGTATCATCCAGTTTGGGTGAAAAAATATTTGCTGAGATTTCTGGAGATTTGTAATTTTGGGAAACCTGGCTACCCCTTTCCATGAAAGTGTTTCTCGCCAGTCACTGCTTAGGGCTATATCAAGAGGAAACAAAACATAGAGATAGAACGTGAAACTACTTTATTGTGTCAAGTTTCAAGAAGCTAGCACAAACCGTGTTGGATTTAGAGTTCCAAATACATCTATCAATATAGGAGAAAACAGAGTGAAACCTAAAAATTGAAACTGTTACAGGAAACGAACGCTTCAACATAGAAGAAGGAAATTTGGGGAACCAAGTCGCCTTAGTGTACTGATCATTACCTGAAAGTATCATCCAGTTTGGGTGAAAAAATATTTGCTGAGATTTCTGGAGATTCGTAATTTTGGGAAGCCTGGCAACCCCTTTCCATGAAAGTGTTTCTCGCCAGTCACTGCTTAGGGCTACATCAAGAGGAAACAAAACATAGAGATAGAACGTGAAACTACTTTATTGTGTCAAGTTTCAAGAAGCTAGCACAAACCGTGTTGGATTTAGAGTTCCAAATACATCTATCAATATAGGAGAAAACAGAGTGAAACCTAAAAATTCAAACTGTTACTGGAAACGAACGCTTCAACATAGAAGAACGAAATTTGGGGAACCAAGTCGCCTTAGTGTACGTATCATTACCTGAAAGTATCATCCAGTTTGGGTGAAAAAATATTTGCTGAGATTTCTGGAGATTTGTAATTTTGGGAAACCTGGCAACCCCTTTCCATGAAAGTGTTTCTTGCCAGTCACTGCTTAGGGCTATATCAAGAGGAAACAAAACATAGAGATAGAACGTGAAACTACTTTATTGTGTCAAGTTTCAAGAAGCTAGCACAAACCGTGTTGGATTTAGAGTTCCAAATACATCTATCAATATAGGAGAAAACAGAGTGAAACCTAAAAATTCAAACTGTTACAGGAAACGAACGCTTCAACATAGAAGAAGGAAATTTGGGGAACCAAGTCGCCTTAGTGTACTGATCATTACCTGAAAGTATCATCCAGTTAGGGTGAAAAAACATTTGCTGAGATTTCTGGAGATTCGTAATTTTGGGCAGCCTGGCAACCCCTTTCCATGAAAGTGTTTCTCGCCAGTCACTGCTTAGGGCTACATTAAGAGGAAACAAAACGTAGAGATAGAACGTGATACTACTTTATTGTGTCAAGTTTCAAGAAGCTAGCACAAACCGTGTTGGATTTAGAGTTCCAAATACGTCTATCAATATAGGAGAAAACAGAGTGAAACCTAAAAATTCAAACTGTTACTGGAAACGAACGCTTCAACATAGAAGAACGAAATTTGGGGAACCAAGTCGCCTTAGTGTACTGATCATTACCTGAAAGTATCATCCAGTTTGGGTGGAAAAATATTTGCTGAGATTTCTGGAGATTCGTAATTTTGGGAAGCCTGGCAACCCCTTTCCATGAAAGTGTTTCTCGCCAGTCACTGCTTAGGGCTACATCAAGAGGAAACAAAACATAGAGATAGAACGTGAAACTACTTTATTGTGTCAAGTTTCAAGAAGCTAGCACAAACCGTGTTGGATTTAGAGTTCCAAATACATCTATAAATATAGGAGAAAACAGAGTGAAACCTAAAAATTCAAACTGTTACTGGAAACGAACGCTTCAACATAGAAGAACAAAATGTGGGGAAACAAGTCGCCTTAGTGTACGTATCATTACCTGAAAGTATCATCCAGTTTGGGTGAAAAAATATTTGCTGAGATTTCTGGAGATTTGTAATTTTGGGAAAACTGGCAACCCCTTTCCATGAAAGTGTTTCTTGCCAGTCACTGCTTAGGGCTATATCAACAGGAAACAAAACATAGAGATAGAACGTGAAACTACTTTATTGTGTCAAGTTTCAAGAAGCTAGCACAAACCGTGTTGGATTTAGAGTTCCAAATACATCTATCAATATAGGAGAAACAGAGTGAAACCTAAAAATTCAAACTGTTACAGGAAAAGAACGCTTCAACATAGAAGAAGGAAATTTGGGGAACCAAGTTGCCTTAGTGTACTGATCATTACCTGAAAGTATCATACAGTTTGGGTGAAAAAATATTTGCTGAGATTTCTGGAGATTCGTAATTTTGGGCAGCCTGGCAACCCCTTTCCATGAAAGTGTTTCTCGCCAGTCACTGCTTAGGGCTACATTAAGAGGAACGAAAACGTAGAGATAGAACGTGAAACTACTTTATTGTGTCAAGTTTCAAGAAGCTAGCACAAACCGTGTTGGATTTAGAGTTCCAAATACATCTATCAATATAGGAGAAACAGAGTGAAACCTAAAAATTCAAACTGTTACAGGAAAAGAACGCTTCAACATAGAAGAAGGAAATTTGGGGAACCAAGTTGCCTTAGTGTACTGATCATTACCTGAAAGTATCATACAGTTTGGGTGAAAAAATATTTGCTGAGATTTCTGGAGATTCGTAATTTTGGGCAGCCTGGCAACCCCTTTCCATGAAAGTGTTTCTCGCCAGTCACTGCTTAGGGCTACATTAAGAGGAACGAAAACGTAGAGATAGAACGTGAAACTACTTTATTGTGTCAAGTTTCAAGAAGCTAGCACAAACCGTGTTGGATTTAGAGTTCCAAATACATCTATCAATATAGGAGAAAACAGAGTGAAACCTAAAAATTCAAACTGTTACTGGAAACGAACGCTTCAACATAGAAGAACGAAATTTGGGGAACCAAGTCGCCTTAGTGTACGTATCATTACCTGAAAGTATCATCCAGTTTGGGTGAAAAAATATTTGCTGAGATTTCTGGAGATTCGTAATTTTGGGCAGCCTGGCAACCCCTTTCCATGAAAGTGTTTCTCGCCAGTCACTGCTTAGGGCTACATCAAGAGGAAACAAAACATAGAGATAGAAGGTGAAACTACTTTATTGTGTCAAGTTTCAAGAAGCTAGCACAAACCGTGTTGGATTTAGAGTTCCAAATACATCTATCAATATAGGAGAAACAGAGTGAAACCTAAAAATTCAAACTGTTACAGGAAAAGAACGCTTCAACATAGAAGAAGGAAATTTGGGGAACCAAGTTGCCTTAGTGTACTGATCATTACCTGAAAGTATCATACAGTTTGGGTGAAAAAATATTTGCTGAGATTTCTGGAGATTCGTAAATTTGGGCAGCCTGGCAACCCCTTTCCATGAAAGTGTTTCTCGCCAGTCACTGCTTAGGGCTACATTAAGAGGAACGAAAAAGTAGAGATAGAACGTGAAACTACTTTATTGTGTCAAGTTTCAAGAAGCTAGCACAAACCGTGTTGGATTTAGAGTTCCAAATACATCTATCAATATAGGAGAAAACAGAGTGAAACCTAAAAATTCAAACTGTTACTGGAAACGAACGCTTCAACATAGAAGAACGAAATTTGGGGAACCAAGTCGCCTTAGTGTACGTATCATTACCTGAAAGTATCATCCAGTTTGGGTGAAAAAATATTTGCTGAGATTTCTGGAGATTCGTAATTTTGGGCAGCCTGGCAACCCCTTTCCATGAAAGTGTTTCTCGCCAGTCACTGCTTAGGGCTACATCAAGAGGAAACAAAACATAGAGATAGAATGTGAAACTACTTTATTGTGTCAAGTTTCAAGAAGCTAGCACAAACCGTGTTGGATTTAGAGTTCCAAATACATCTATCAATATAGGAGAAAACAGAGTGAAACCTGAAAATTCAAACTGTTACTGGAAACGAACGCTTCAACATAGAAGAACGAAATTTGGGGAACCAAGTCGCCTTAGTGTACTGATCATTACCTGAAAGTATCATCCAGTTTGGGTGAAAAAATATTTGCTGATATTTCTGGAGATTTGTAATTTTGGGAAACCGGGCAACCCCTTTCCATGAAAGTGTTTCTCGCCAGTCACTGCCTAGGGCTATATCAAGAGGAAACAAAACATAGAGATAGAACGTGAAACTACTTTATTGTGTCAAGTTTCAAGAAGCTAGCACAAACCGTGTTGGTTTTAGAGTTCCAAATACATCTATCAATACAGGAGAAAACAGAGTGAAACCTAAAAATTCAAACTGTTACAGGAAACGAACGCTTCAACATAGAAGAAGGAAATTTGGGGAACCAAGTCGCCTTAGTGTACTGATCATTACCTGAAAGTATCATCCAGTTTGGGTGAAAAAATATTTGCTGAGATTTCTGGAGATTCGTAATTTTGGGAAGCCTGGCAACCCCTTTCCATGAAAGTGTTTCTCGCCAGTCACTGCTTAGGGCTACATCAAGAGGAAACAAAACATAGAGATAGAACGTGAAACTACTTTATTGTGTCAAGTTTCAAGAAGCTAGCACAAACCGTGTTGGATTTAGAGTTCCAAATACATCTATCAATATAGGAGAAAACAGAGTGAAACCTAAAAATTCAAACTGTTACTGGAAACGAACGCTTCAACATAGAAGAACGAAATTTGGGGAACCAAGTCGCCTTAGTGTACGTATCATTACCTGAAAGTATCATCCAGTTTGGGTGAAAAAATATTTGCTGAGATTTCTGGAGATTTGTAATTTTGGGAAACCTGGCAACCCCTTTCCATGAAAGTGTTTCTTGCCAGTCACTGCTTAGGGCTATATCAAGAGGAAACAAAACATAGAGATAGAACGTGAAACTACTTTATTGTGTCAAGTTTCAAGAAGCTAGCACAAACCGTGTTGGATTTAGAGTTCCAAATACATCTATCAATATAGGAGAAAACAGAGTGAAACCTAAAAATTCAAACTGTTACAGGAAACGAACGCTTCAACATAGAAGAAGGAAATTTGGGGAACCAAGTCGCCTTAGTGTACTGATCATTACCTGAAAGTATCATCCAGTTAGGGTGAAAAAACATTTGCTGAGATTTCTGGAGATTCGTAATTTTGGGCAGCCTGGCAACCCCTTTCCATGAAAGTGTTTCTCGCCAGTCACTGCTTAGGGCTACATTAAGAGGAAACAAAACGTAGAGATAGAACGTGATACTACTTTATTGTGTCAAGTTTCAAGAAGCTAGCACAAACCGTGTTGGATTTAGAGTTCCAAATACGTCTATCAATATAGGAGAAAACAGAGTGAAACCTAAAAATTCAAACTGTTACTGGAAACGAACGCTTCAACATAGAAGAACGAAATTTGGGGAACCAAGTCGCCTTAGTGTACTGATCATTACCTGAAAGTATCATCCAGTTTGGGTGGAAAAATATTTGCTGAGATTTCTGGAGATTCGTAATTTTGGGAAGCCTGGCAACCCCTTTCCATGAAAGTGTTTCTCGCCAGTCACTGCTTAGGGCTACATCAAGAGGAAACAAAACATAGAGATAGAACGTGAAACTACTTTATTGTGTCAAGTTTCAAGAAGCTAGCACAAACCGTGTTGGATTTAGAGTTCCAAATACATCTATCAATATAGGAGAAACAGAGTGAAACCTAAAAATTCAAACTGTTACAGGAAAAGAACGCTTCAACATAGAAGAAGGAAATTTGGGGAACCAAGTTGCCTTAGTGTACTGATCATTACCTGAAAGTATCATACAGTTTGGGTGAAAAAATATTTGCTGAGATTTCTGGAGATTCGTAATTTTGGGCAGCCTGGCAACCCCTTTCCATGAAAGTGTTTCTCGCCAGTCACTGCTTAGGGCTACATTAAGAGGAACGAAAACGTAGAGATAGAACGTGAAACTACTTTATTGTGTCAAGTTTCAAGAAGCTAGCACAAACCGTGTTGGATTTAGAGTTCCAAATACATCTATCAATATAGGAGAAACAGAGTGAAACCTAAAAATTCAAACTGTTACAGGAAAAGAACGCTTCAACATAGAAGAAGGAAATTTGGGGAACCAAGTTGCCTTAGTGTACTGATCATTACCTGAAAGTATCATACAGTTTGGGTGAAAAAATATTTGCTGAGATTTCTGGAGATTCGTAATTTTGGGCAGCCTGGCAACCCCTTTCCATGAAAGTGTTTCTCGCCAGTCACTGCTTAGGGCTACATTAAGAGGAACGAAAACGTAGAGATAGAACGTGAAACTACTTTATTGTGTCAAGTTTCAAGAAGCTAGCACAAACCGTGTTGGATTTAGAGTTCCAAATACATCTATCAATATAGGAGAAAACAGAGTGAAACCTAAAAATTCAAACTGTTACTGGAAACGAACGCTTCAACATAGAAGAACGAAATTTGGGGAACCAAGTCGCCTTAGTGTACGTATCATTACCTGAAAGTATCATCCAGTTTGGGTGAAAAAATATTTGCTGAGATTTCTGGAGATTCGTAATTTTGGGCAGCCTGGCAACCCCTTTCCATGAAAGTGTTTCTCGCCAGTCACTGCTTAGGGCTACATCAAGAGGAAACAAAACATAGAGATAGAAGGTGAAACTACTTTATTGTGTCAAGTTTCAAGAAGCTAGCACAAACCGTGTTGGATTTAGAGTTCCAAATACATCTATCAATATAGGAGAAACAGAGTGAAACCTAAAAATTCAAACTGTTACAGGAAAAGAACGCTTCAACATAGAAGAAGGAAATTTGGGGAACCAAGTTGCCTTAGTGTACTGATCATTACCTGAAAGTATCATACAGTTTGGGTGAAAAAATATTTGCTGAGATTTCTGGAGATTCGTAAATTTGGGCAGCCTGGCAACCCCTTTCCATGAAAGTGTTTCTCGCCAGTCACTGCTTAGGGCTACATTAAGAGGAACGAAAAAGTAGAGATAGAACGTGAAACTACTTTATTGTGTCAAGTTTCAAGAAGCTAGCACAAACCGTGTTGGATTTAGAGTTCCAAATACATCTATCAATATAGGAGAAAACAGAGTGAAACCTAAAAATTCAAACTGTTACTGGAAACGAACGCTTCAACATAGAAGAACGAAATTTGGGGAACCAAGTCGCCTTAGTGTACGTATCATTACCTGAAAGTATCATCCAGTTTGGGTGAAAAAATATTTGCTGAGATTTCTGGAGATTCGTAATTTTGGGCAGCCTGGCAACCCCTTTCCATGAAAGTGTTTCTCGCCAGTCACTGCTTAGGGCTACATCAAGAGGAAACAAAACATAGAGATAGAATGTGAAACTACTTTATTGTGTCAAGTTTCAAGAAGCTAGCACAAACCGTGTTGGATTTAGAGTTCCAAATACATCTATCAATATAGGAGAAAACAGAGTGAAACCTGAAAATTCAAACTGTTACTGGAAACGAACGCTTCAACATAGAAGAACGAAATTTGGGGAACCAAGTCGCCTTAGTGTACTGATCATTACCTGAAAGTATCATCCAGTTTGGGTGAAAAAATATTTGCTGATATTTCTGGAGATTTGTAATTTTGGGAAACCGGGCAACCCCTTTCCATGAAAGTGTTTCTCGCCAGTCACTGCCTAGGGCTATATCAAGAGGAAACAAAACATAGAGATAGAACGTGAAACTACTTTATTGTGTCAAGTTTCAAGAAGCTAGCACAAACCGTGTTGGTTTTAGAGTTCCAAATACATCTATCAATACAGGAGAAAACAGAGTGAAACCTAAAAATTCAAACTGTTACAGGAAACGAACGCTTCAACATAGAAGAAGGAAATTTGGGGAACCAAGTCGCCTTAGTGTACTGATCATTACCTGAAAGTATCATCCAGTTTGGGTGAAAAAATATTTGCTGAGATTTCTGGAGATTCGTAATTTTGGGAAGCCTGGCAACCCCTTTCCATGAAAGTGTTTCTCGCCAGTCACTGCTTAGGGCTACATCAAGAGGAAACAAAACATAGAGATAGAACGTGAAACTACTTTATTGTGTCAAGTTTCAAGAAGCTAGCACAAACCGTGTTGGATTTAGAGTTCCAAATACATCTATCAATATAGGAGAAAACAGAGTGAAACCTGAAAATTCAAACTGTTACTGGAAACGAACGCTTCAACATAGAAGAACGAAATTTGGGGAACCAAGTCGCCTTAGTGTACTGATCATTACCTGAAAGTATCATCCAGTTTGGGTGAAAAAATATTTGCTGAGATTTCTGGAGATTTGTAATTTTGGGAAACCGGGCAACCCCTTTCCATGAAAGTGTTTCTCGCCAGTCACTGCCTAGGGCTATATCAAGAGGAAACAAAACATAGAGATAGAACGTGAAACTACTTTATTGTGTCAAGTTTCAAGAAGCTAGCACAAACCGTGTTGGTTTTAGAGTTCCAAATACATCTATCAATACAGGAGAAAACAGAGTGAAACCTAAAAATTCAAACTGTTACAGGAAACGAACGCTTCAACATAGAAGAACGAAATTTGGGGAACCAAGTCGCCTTAGTGTACTGATCATTACCTGAAAGTATCATCCAGTTTGGGTGGAAAAATATTTGCTGAGATTTCTGGAGATTCGTAATTTTGGGAAGCCTGGCAACCCCTTTCCATGAAAGTGTTTCTCGCCAGTCACTGCTTAGGGCTACATCAAGAGGAAACAAAACATAGAGATAGAACGTGAAACTACTTTATTGTGTCAAGTTTCAAGAAGCTAGCACAAACCGTGTTGGATTTAGAGTTCCAAATACATCTATCAATATAGGAGAAAACAGAGTGAAACCTAAAAATTCAAACTGTTACTGGAAACGAACGCTTCAACATAGAAGAACGAAATTTGGGGAACCAAGTCGCCTTAGTGTACGTATCATTACCTGAAAGTATCATCCAGTTTGGGTGAAAAAATATTTGCTGAGATTTCTGGAGATTTGTAATTTTGGGAAACCGGGCAACCCCTTTCCATGAAAGTGTTTCTCGCCAGTCACTGCTTAGGGCTACATTAAGAGGAAACAAAACGTAGAGATAGAACGTGATACTACTTTATTGTGTCAAGTTTCAAGAAGCTAGCACAAACCGTGTTGGATTTAGAGTTCCAAATACATCTATCAATATAGGAGAAACAGAGTGAAACCTAAAAATTCAAACTGTTACAGGAAAAGAACGCTTCAACATAGAAGAAGGAAATTTGGGGAACCAAGTTGCCTTAGTGTACTGATCATTACCTGAAAGTATCATACAGTTTGGGTGAAAAAATATTTGCTGAGATTTCTGGAGATTCGTAATTTTGGGCAGCCTGGCAACCCCTTTCCATGAAAGTGTTTCTCGCCAGTCACTGCTTAGGGCTACATTAAGAGGAACGAAAACGTAGAGATAGAACGTGAAACTACTTTATTGTGTCAAGTTTCAAGAATCTAGCACAAACCGTGTTGGATTTAGAGTTCCAAATACATCTATCAATATAGGAGAAAACAGAGTGAAACCTAAAAATTCAAACTGTTACTGGAAACGAACGCTTCAACATAGAAGAACGAAATTTGGGGAACCAAGTCGCCTTAGTGTACGTATCATTACCTGAAAGTATCATCCAGTTTGGGTGAAAAAATATTCGCTGAGATTTCTGGAGATTCGTAATTTTGGGCAGCCTGGCAACCCCTTTCCATGAAAGTGTTTCTCGCCAGTCACTGCTTAGGGCTACATCAAGAGGAAACAAAACATAGAGATAGAAGGTGAAACTACTTTATTGTGTCAAGTTTCAAGAAGCTAGCACAAACCGTGTTGGATTTAGAGTTCCAAATACATCTATCAATATAGGAGAAACAGAGTGAAACCTAAAAATTCAAACTGTTACAGGAAAAGAACGCTTCAACATAGAAGAAGGAAATTTGGGGAACCAAGTTGCCTTAGTGTACTGATCATTACCTGAAAGTATCATACAGTTTGGGTGAAAAAATATTTGCTGAGATTTCTGGAGATTCGTAAATTTGGGCAGCCTGGCAACCCCTTTCCATGAAAGTGTTTCTCGCCAGTCACTGCTTAGGGCTACATTAAGAGGAACGAAAACGTAGAGATAGAACGTGAAACTACTTTATTGTGTCAAGTTTCAAGAAGCTAGCACAAACCGTGTTGGATTTAGAGTTCCAAATACATCTATCAATATAGGAGAAAACAGAGTGAAACCTAAAAATTCAAACTGTTACTGGAAACGAACGCTTCAACATAGAAGAACGAAATTTGGGGAACCAAGTCGCCTTAGTGTACGTATCATTACCTGAAAGTATCATCCAGTTTGGGTGAAAAAATATTTGCTGAGATTTCTGGAGATTCGTAATTTTGGGCAGCCTGGCAACCCCTTTCCATGAAAGTGTTTCTCGCCAGTCACTGCTTAGGGCTACATCAAGAGGAAACAAAACATAGAGATAGAACGTGAAACTACTTTATTGTGTCAAGTTTCAAGAAGCTAGCACAAACCGTGTTGGATTTAGAGTTCCAAATACATCTATCAATATAGGAGAAAACAGAGTGAAACCTGAAAATTCAAACTGTTACTGGAAACGAACGCTTCAACATAGAAGAACGAAATTTGGGGAACCAAGTCGCCTTAGTGTACTGATCATTACCTGAAAGTATCATCCAGTTTGGGTGAAAAAATATTTGCTGATATTTCTGGAGATTTGTAATTTTGGGAAACCGGGCAACCCCTTTCCATGAAAGTGTTTCTCGCCAGTCACTGCCTAGGGCTATATCAAGAGGAAACAAAACATAGAGATAGAACGTGAAACTACTTTATTGTGTCAAGTTTCAAGAAGCTAGCACAAACCGTGTTGGTTTTAGAGTTCCAAATACATCTATCAATACAGGAGAAAACAGAGTGAAACCTAAAAATTCAAACTGTTACAGGAAACGAACGCTTCAACATAGAAGAAGGAAATTTGTGGAACCAAGTCGCCTTAGTGTACTGATCATTACCTGAAAGTATCATCCAGTTTGGGTGGAAAAATATTTGCTGAGATTTCTGGAGATTCGTAATTTTGGGAAGCCTGGCAACCCCTTTCCATGAAAGTGTTTCTCGCCAGTCACTGCTTAGGGCTACATCAAGAGGAAAAAAAACATAGAGATAGAACGTGAAACTACTTTATTGTGTCAAGTTTCAAGAAGCTAGCACAAACCGTGTTGGATTTAGAGTTCCAAATACATCTATCAATATAGGAGAAAACAGAGTGAAACCTAAAAATTCAAACTGTTACTGGAAACGAACGCTTCAACATAGAAGAACAAAATGTGGGGAAACAAGTCGCCTTAGTGTACGTATCATTACCTGAAAGTATCATCCAGTTTGGGTGAAAAAATATTTGCTGAGATTTCTGGAGATTTGTAATTTTGGGAAACCTGGCAACCCCTTTCCATGAAAGTGTTTCTCGCCAGTCACTGCCTAGGGCTATATCAAGAGGAAACAAAACATAGAGATAGAACGTGAAACTACTTTATTGTGTCAAGTTTCAAGAAGCTAGCACAAACCGTGTTGGTTTTAGAGTTCCAAATACATCTATCAATACAGGAGAAAACAGAGTGAAACCTAAAAATTCAAACTGTTACAGGAAACGAACGCTTCAACATAGAAGAAGGAAATTTGGGGAACCAAGTCGCCTTAGTGTACTGATCATTACCTGAAAGTATCATCCAGTTTGGGTGGAAAAATATTTGCTGAGATTTCTGGAGATTCGTAATTTTGGGAAGCCTGGCAACCCCTTTCCATGAAAGTGTTTCTCGCCAGTCACTGCTTAGGGCTACATCAAGAGGAAAAAAAACATAGAGATAGAACGTGAAACTACTTTATTGTGTCAAGTTTCAAGAAGCTAGCACAAACCGTGTTGGATTTAGAGTTCCAAATACATCTATCAATATAGGAGAAAACAGAGTGAAACCTAAAAATTCAAACTGTTACTGGAAACGAACGCTTCAACATAGAAGAACAAAATGTGGGGAAACAAGTCGCCTTAGTGTACGTATCATTACCTGAAAGTATCATCCAGTTTGGGTGAAAAAATATTTGCTGAGATTTCTGGAGATTTGTAATTTTGGGAAACCTGGCAACCCCTTTCCATGAAAGTGTTTCTCGCCAGTCACTGCTTAGGGCTATATCAACAGAAAACAAAACATAGAGATAGAACGTGAAACTACTTTATTGTGTCAAGTTTCAAGAAGCTAGCACAAACCGTGTTGGATTTAGAGTTCCAAATACATCTATCAATATAGGAGAAAACAGAGTGAAACCTAAAAATTCAAACTGTTACAGGAAACGAACGCTTCAACATAGAAGAAGGAAATTTGGGGAACCAAGTCGCCTTAGTGTACTGATCATTACCTGAAAGTATCATCCAGTTAGGGTGAAAAAATATTTGCTGAGATTTCTAGAGATTCGTAATTTTGGGCAGCCTGGCAACCCCTTTCCATGAAAGTGTTTCTCGCCAGTCACTGCTTAGGGCTACATTAAGAGGAAACAAAACGTAGAGATAGAACGTGATACTACTTTATTGTGTCAAGTTTCAAGAAGCTAGCACAAACCGTGTTGGATTTAGAGTTCCAAATACGTCTATCAATATAGGAGAAAACAGAGTGAAACCTAAAAATTCAAACTGTTACTGGAAACGAACGCTTCAACATAGAAGAACGAAATTTGGGGAACCAAGTCGCCTTAGTGTACTGATCATTACCTGAAAGTATCATCCAGTTTGGGTGGAAAAATATTTGCTGAGATTTCTGGAGATTCGTAATTTTGGGAAGCCTGGCAACCCCTTTCCATGAAAGTGTTTCTCGCCAGTCACTGCTTAGGGCTACATCAAGAGGAAACAAAACATAGAGATAGAACGTGAAACTACTTTATTGTGTCAAGTTTCAAGAAGCTAGCACAAACCGTGTTGGATTTAGAGTTCCAAATACATCTATCAATATAGGAGAAAACAGAGTGAAACCTAAAAATTCAAACTGTTACTGGAAACGAACGCTTCAACATAGAAGAACGAAATTTGGGGAACCAAGTCGCCTTAGTGTACGTATCATTACCTGAAAGTATCATCCAGTTTGGGTGAAAAAATATTTGCTGAGATTTCTGGAGATTTGTAATTTTGGGAAACCTGGCAACCCCTTTCCATGAAAGTGTTTCTTGCCAGTCACTGCTTAGGGCTATATCAAGAGGAAACAAAACATAGAGATAGAACGTGAAACTACTTTATTGTGTCAAGTTTCAAGAAGCTAGCACAAACCGTGTTGGATTTAGAGTTCCAAATACATCTATCAATATAGGAGAAACAGAGTGAAACCTAAAAATTCAAACTGTTACAGGAAAAGAACGCTTCAACATAGAAGAAGGAAATTTGGGGAACCAAGTTGCCTTAGTGTACTGATCATTACCTGAAAGTATCATACAGTTTGGGTGAAAAAATATTTGCTGAGATTTCTGGAGATTCGTAATTTTGGGCAGCCTGGCAACCCCTTTCCATGAAAGTGTTTCTCGCCAGTCACTGCTTAGGGCTACATTAAGAGGAACGAAAACGTAGAGATAGAACGTGAAACTACTTTATTGTGTCAAGTTTCAAGAAGCTAGCACAAACCGTGTTGGATTTAGAGTTCCAAATACATCTATCAATATAGGAGAAAACAGAGTGAAAACTAAAAATTCAAACTGTTACTGGAAACGAACGCTTCAACATAGAAGAACGAAATTTGGGGAACCAAGTCGCCTTAGTGTACGTATCATTACCTGAAAGTATCATCCAGTTTGGGTGAAAAAATATTTGCTGAGATTTCTGGAGATTCGTAATTTTGGGCAGCCTGGCAACCCCTTTCCATGAAAGTGTTTCTCGCCAGTCACTGCTTAGGGCTACATCAAGAGGAAACAAAACATAGAGATAGAACGTGAAACTACTTTATTGTGTCAAGTTTCAAGAAGCTAGCACAAACGGTGTTGGATTTAGAGTTCCAAATACATCTATCAATATAGGAGAAAACAGAGTGAAACCTGAAAATTCAAACTGTTACTGGAAACGAACGCTTCAACATAGAAGAACGAAATTTGGGGAACCAAGTCGCCTTAGTGTACTGATCATTACCTGAAAGTATCATCCAGTTTGGGTGAAAAAATATTTGCTGAGATTTCTGGAGATTTGTAATTTTGGGAAACCGGGCAACCCCTTTCCATGAAAGTGTTTCTCGCCAGTCACTGCCTAGGGCTATATCAAGAGGAAACAAAACATAGAGATAGAACGTGAAACTACTTTATTGTGTCAAGTTTCAAGAAGCTAGCACAAACCGTGTTGGTTTTAGAGTTCCAAATACATCTATCAATACAGGAGAAAACAGAGTGAAACCTAAAAATTCAAACTGTTACAGGAAACGAACGCTTCAACATAGAAGAAGGAAATTTGGGGAACCAAGTCGCCTTAGTGTACTGATCATTACCTGAAAGTATCATCCAGTTTGGGTGAAAAACTATTTGCTGAGATTTCTGGAGATTCGTAATTTTGGGCAGCCTGGCAACCCCTTTCCATGAAAGTGTTTCTCGCCAGTCACTGCTTAGGGCTACATTAAGAGGAAACAAAACATAGAGATAGAACGTGAAACTACTTTATTGTGTCAAGTTTCAAGAAGCTAGCACAAACCGCGTTGGATGTAGAGTTCCAAATACATCTATCAATATAGGAGAAAACAGAGTGAAACCTAAAAATTCAAACTGTTACAGGAAAAGAACGCTTCAACATAGAAGAAGGAAATTTGGGGAACCAAGTTGCCTTAGTGTACTGATCATTACCTGAAAGTATCATCCAGTTTGGGTGAAAAAATATTTGCTGAGATTTCTGGAGATTCGTAATTTTGGGCAGCCTGGCAACCCCTTTCCATGAAAGTGTTTCTCGCCAGTCACTGCTTAGGGCTACATTAAGAGGAACGAAAACGTAGAGATAGAACGTGAAACTACTTTATTGTGTCAAGTTTCAAGAAGCTAGCACAAACCGTGTTGGATGTAGAGTTCCAAATACATCTATCAATATAGGAGAAAACAGAGTGAAACCTAAAAATTCAAACTGTTACTGGAAACGAACGCTTCAACATAGTAGAACGAAATTTGGGGAACCAAGTCGCCTTAGTGTACTTATCATTACCTGAAAGTATCATCCAGTTTGGGTGAAAAAATATTTGCTGATATTTCTGGAGATTTGTAATTTTGGGAAACCGGGCAACCCCTTTCCATGAAAGTGTTTCTCGCCAGTCACTGCCTAGGGCTATATCAAGAGGAAACAAAACATAGAGATAGAACGTGAAACTACTTTATTGTGTCAAGTTTCAAGAAGCTAGCACAAACCGTGTTGGTTTTAGAGTTCCAAATACATCTATCAATATAGGAGAAAACAGAGTGAAACCTAAAAATTCAAACTGTTACAGGAAACGAACGCTTCAACATAGAAGAAGGAAATTTGGGGAACCAAGTCGCCTTAGTGTACTGATCATTACCTGAAAGTATCATCCAGTTAGGGTGAAAAAATATTTGCTGAGATTTCTGGAGATTCGTAATTTTGGGCAGCCTGGCAACCCCTTTCCATGAAAGTGTTTCTCGCCAGTCACTGCTTAGGGCTACAATAAGAGGAAACAAAACGTAGAGATAGAACGTGATACTACTTTATTGTGTCAAGTTTCAAGAAGCTAGCACAAACCGTGTTGGATTTAGAGTTCCAAATACGTCTATCAATATAGGAGAAAACAGAGTGAAACCTAAAAATGCAAACTGTTACTGGAAACGAACGCTTCAACATAGAAGAACGAAATTTGGGGAACCAAGTCGCCTTAGTGTACGTATCATTACCTGAAAATATCATCCAGTTTGGGTGAAAAAATATTTGCTGAGATTTCTGGAGATTTGTAATTTTGGGAAACCTGCCAACCCCTTTCCATGAAAGTGTTTCTTGCCAGTCACTGCTTAGGGCTATATCAAGAGGAAACAAAACATAGAGATAGAACGTGAAACTACTTTATTGTGTCAAGTTTCAAGAAGCTAGCACAAACCGTGTTGGATTTAGAGTTCCAAATACATCTATCAATATAGGAGAAACAGAGTGAAACCTAAAAATTCAAACTGTTACAGGAAAAGAACGCTTCAACATAGAAGAAGGAAATTTGGGGAACCAAGTTGCCTTAGTGTACTGATCATTACCTGAAAGTATCATACAGTTTGGGTGAAAAAATATTTGCTGAGATTTCTGGAGATTCGTAAATTTGGGCAGCCTGGCAACCCCTTTCCATGAAAGTGTTTCTCGCCAGTCACTGCTTAGGGCTACATTAAGAGGAACGAAAACGTAGAGATAGAACGTGAAACTACTTTATTGTGTCAAGTTTCAAGAAGCTAGCACAAACCGTGTTGGATTTAGAGTTCCAAATACATCTATCAATATAGGAGAAAACAGAGTGAAACCTAAAAATTCAAACTGTTACTGGAAACGAACGCTTCAACATAGAAGAACGAAATTTGGGGAACCAAGTCGCCTTAGTGTACGTATCATTACCTGAAAGTATCATCCAGTTTGGGTGAAAAAATATTTGCTGAGATTTCTGGAGATTCGTAATTTTGGGCAGCCTGGCAACCCCTTTCCATGAAAGTGTTTCTCGCCAGTCACTGCTTAGGGCTACATCAAGAGGAAACAAAACATAGAGATAGAACGTGAAACTACTTTATTGTGTCAAGTTTCAAGAAGCTAGCACAAACCGTGTTGGATTTAGAGTTCCAAATACATCTATCAATATAGGAGAAAACAGAGTGAAACCTGAAAATTCAAACTGTTACTGGAAACGAACGCTTCAACATAGAAGAACGAAATTTGGGGAACCAAGTCGCCTTAGTGTACGTATCATTACCTGAAAGTATCATCCAGTTTGGGTGAAAAAATATTTGCTGAGATTTCTGGAGATTCGTAATTTTGGGCAGCCTGGCAACCCCTTTCCATGAAAGTGTTTCTCGCCAGTCACTGCTTAGGGCTACATCAAGAGGAAACAAAACATAGAGATAGAACGTGAAACTACTTTATTGTGTCAAGTTTCAAGAAGCTAGCACAAACCGTGTTGGATTTAGAGTTCCAAATACATCTATCAATATAGGAGAAAACAGAGTGAAACCTAAAAATTCAAACTGTTACTGGAAACGAACGCTTCAACATAGAAGAAGGAAATTTGGGGAACCAAGTCGCCTTAGTGTACTGATCATTACCTGAAAGTATCATCCAGTTTGGGTGGAAAAATATTTGCTGAGATTTCTGGAGATTCGTAATTTTGGGAAGCCTGGCAACCCCTTTCCATGAAAGTGTTTCTCGCCAGTCACTGCTTAGGGCTACATCAAGAGGAAACAAAACATAGAGATAGAACGTGAAACTACTTTATTGTGTCAAGTTTCAAGAAGCTAGCACAAACCGTGTTGGATTTAGAGTTCCAAATACATCTATCAATATAGGAGAAAACAGAGTGAAACCTAAAAATTCAAACTGTTACTGGAAACGAACGCTTCAACATAGAAGAACGAAATTTGGGGAACCAAGTCGCCTTAGTGTACTTATCATTACCTGAAAGTATCATCCAGTTTGGGTGAAAAAATATTTGCTGAGATTTCTGGAGATTTGTAATTTTGGGAAACCTGGCAACCCCTTTCCATGAAAGTGTTTCTCGCCAGTCACTGCTTAGGGCTATATCAAGAGGAAACAAAACATAGAGATAGAACGTGAAACTACTTTATTGTGTCAAGTTTCAGGAAGCTAGCACAAACCGTGTTGGATTTAGAGTTCCAAATACATCTATCAATATAGGAGAAAACAGAGTGAAACCTAAAAATTCAAACTGTTACAGGAAACGAACGCTTCAACATAGAAGAAGGAAATTTGGGGAACCAAGTCGCCTTAGTGTACTGATCATTACCTGAAAGTATCATCCAGTTTGGGTGAAAAAATATTTGCTGAGATTTCTGGAGATTCGTAATTTTGGGCAGCCTGGCAACTCCTTTCCATGAAAGAGTTTCTCGCCAGTCACTGCTTAGGGCTACATTAAGAGAAAAGAAAACGTAGAGATAGAACGTGAAACTACTTTATTGTGTCAAGTTTCAAGAAGCTAGCACAAACCGTGTTGGATTCAGAGTTCCAAATACATCTATCAATATAGGAGAAAACAGAGTGAAACCTAAAAATTCAAACTGTTACTGGAAACGAACGCTTCAACATAGAAGAACAAAATTTGGGGACCCTAGTCGCCTTAGTGTACTGATCATTACCTGAAAGTATCATCCAGTTTGGGTGAAAAAATATTTGTTGAGATTTCTGGAGATTTGTAATTTTGGGCAGCCTGGCAACCGCTTTCCATGAAAGTTTTTCTCGCCAGTCACTGCTTAGGGCTACATCAAGAGGAAACAAAACATAGAGATAGAACGTGAAACTACTTTATTGTGTCAAGTTTCAAGAAGCTAGCACAAACCGTGTTGGATTTAGAGTTCCAAATACGTCTATCAATATAGGAGAAAACAGAGTGAAACCTAAAAATTCAAACTGTTACTGGAAACGAACGCTTCAACATAGAAGAACGAAATTTGGGGAACCAAGTCGCCTTAGTGTACTTATCATTACCTGAAAGTATCATCCAGTTTGGGTGAAAAAATATTTGCTGAGATTTCTGGAGATTTGTAATTTTGGGAAACCTGGCAACCCCTTTCCATGAAAGTGTTTCTTGCCAGTCACTGCTTAGGGCTATATCAAGAGGAAACAAAACATAGAGATAGAACGTGAAACTACTTTATTGTGTCAAGTTTCAAGAAGCTAGCACAAACCGTGTTGGATGTAGAGTTCCAAATACATCTATCAATATAGGAGAAAACAGAGTGAAACCTAAAAATTCAAACTGTTACTGGAAACGAACGCTTCAACATAGAAGAACGAAATTTGGGGAACCAAGTCGCCTTAGTGTACTTATCATTACCTGAAAGTATCATCCATTTTGGGTGAAAAAATATTTGCTGAGATTTCTGGAGATTTGTAATTTTGGGAAACCGGGCAACCCCTTTCCATGAAAGTGTTTCTCGCCAGTCACTGCTTAGGGCTATATCAAGAGGAAACAAAACATAGAGATAGAACGTGAAACTACTTTATTGTGTCAAGTTTCTTGAAGCTAGCACAAACCGTGTTGGTTTTAGAGTTCCAAATACATCTATCAATATAGGAGAAAACAGAGTGAAACCTAAAAATTCAAACTGTTACAGGAAACGAACGCTTCAACATAGAAGAAGGAAATTTGGGGAACCAAGTCGCCTTAGTGTACTGATCATTACCTGAAAGTATCATCCAGTTAGGGTGAAAAAATATTTGCTGAGATTTCTGGAGATTCGTAATTTTGGGCAGCCTGGCAACCCCTTTCCATGAAAGTGTTTCTCGCCAGTCACTGCTTAGGGCTACATTAAGAGGAAAAAAAACGTAGAGATAGAACGTGATACTACTTTATTGTGTCAAGTTTCAAGAAGCTAGCACAAACCGTGTTGGATTTAGAGTTCCAAATACGTCTATCAATATAGGAGAAAACAGAGTGAAACCTAAAAATTCAAACTGTTACTGGAAACGAACGCTTCAACATAGAAGAACGAAATTTGGGGAACCAAGTCGCCTTAGTGTACTGATCATTACCTGAAAGTATCATCCAGTTTTTGTGGAAAAAAATTTGCTGAGATTTCTGGAGATTCGTAATTTTGGGAAGCCTGGCAACCCCTTTCCATGAAAGTGTTTCTCGCCAGTCACTGCTTAGGGCTACATCAAGAGGAAACAAAACATAGAGATAGAACGTGAAACTACTTTATTGTGTCAAGTTTCAAGAAGCTAGCACAAACCGTGTTGGATTTAGAGTTCCAAATACATCTATCAATATAGGAGAAAACAGAGTGAAACCTAAAAATTCAAACTGTTACTGGAAACGAACGCTTCAACATAGAAGAACGAAATTTGGGGAACCAAGTCGCCTTAGTGTACTTATCATTACCTGAAAGTATCATCCAGTTTGGGTGAAAAAATATTTGCTGAGATTTCTGGAGATTTGTAATTTTGGGAAACCTGGCAACCCCTTTCTATGAAAGTGTTTCTCGCCAGTCACTGCTTAGGGCTATATCAAGAGGAAACAAAACATAGAGATAGAACGTGAAACTACTTTATTGTGTCATGTTTCAAGAAGCTAGCACAAACCGTGTTGGATTTAGAGTTCCAAATACATCTATCAATATAGGAGAAAACAGAGTGAAACCTAAAAATTCAAACTGTTACAGGAAACGAACGCTTCAACATAGAAGAAGGAAATTTGGGGAACCAAGTCGCCTTAGTGTACTGATCATTACCTGAAAGTATCATCCAGTTTGGGTGAAAAAATATTTGCTGAGATTTCTGGAGATTCGTAATTTTGGGCAGCCTGGCAACTCCTTTCCATGAAAGTGTTTCTCGCCAGTCACTGCTTAGGGCTACATTAAGAGGAAAGAAAACGTAGAGATAGAACGTGAAACTACTTTATTGTGTCAAGTTTCAAGAAGCTAGCACAAACCGTGTTGGATTCAGAGTTCCAAATACATCTATCAATATAGGAGAAAACAGAGTGAAACCTAAAAATTCAAACTGTTACTGGAAACGAACGCTTCAACATAGAAGAACAAAATTTGGGGTACCTAGTCGCCTTAGTGTACTGATCATTACCTGAAAGTATCATCCAGTTTGGGTGAAAAAATATTTGTTGAGATTTCTGGAGATTTGTAATTTTGGGAAGCCTGGCAACCCCTTTCCATGAAAGTTTTTCTCGCCAGTCACTGCTTAGGGCTACATCAAGAGGAAACAAAACATAGAGATAGAACGTGAAACTACTTTATTGTGTCAAGTTTCAAGAAGCTAGCACAAACCGTGTTGGATTTAGAGTTCCAAATACGTCTATCAATATAGGAGAAAACAGAGTGAAATCTAAAAATGCAAACTGTTACTGGAAACGAACGCTTCAACATAGAAGAAGGAAATTTGGGGAACCAAGTCGCCTTAGTGTACTGATCATTACCTGAAAGTATCATCCAGTTTGGGTGAAAAAATATTTGCTGAGATTTCTGGAGATTCGTAATTTTGGGAAACCTGGCAACCCCTTTCCATGAAAGTGTTTCTCGCCAGTCACTGCTTAGGGCTACATCAAGAGGAAACAAAACATAGAGATAGAACATGAAACTACTTTATTGTGTCAAGTTTCAAGAAGCTAGCACAAACCGTGTTGGATGTAGAGTTCCAAATACATCTATCAATATAGGAGAAAACAGAGTGAAACCTAAAAATTCAAACTGTTACTGGAAACGAACGCTTCAACATAGAAGAACAAAATTTGGGGAACCAAGTTGCCTTAGTGTACTTATCATTACCTGAAAGTATCATCCAGTTTGGGTGAAAAAATATTTGCTGAGATTTCTGGAGATTTGTAATTTTGGGAAACCTGGCAACCCCTTTCCATGAAAGTGTTTCTCGCCAGTCACTGCTTACGGCTATATCAAGCGGAAACAAAACATAGAGATAGAACGTGAAACTACTTTATTGTGTCAAGTTTCAAGAAGCTAGCACAAACCGTGTTGGATTTAGAGTTCCAAATACATCTATCAATATAGGAGAAACAGAGTGAAACCTAAAAATTCAAACTGTTACAGAAAAAGAACGCTTCAACATAGAAGAAGGAAATTTGGGGAACCAAGTTGCCTTAGTGAACTGATCATTACCTGAAAGTATCATCCAGTTTGGGTGAAAAAATATTTGCTGAAATTTCTGGAGATTCGTAATTTTGGGCAGCCTGGCAACCCCTTTCCATGAAAGTGTTTCTCGCCAGTCACTGCTTAGGGCTACATTAAGAGGAACGAAAACGTATAGATAGAACGTGAAACTACTTTATTGTGTCAAGTTTCAAAAAGCTAGCACAAACCGTGTTGGATTTAGAGTTCCAAATACATCTATCAATATAGGAGAAAAGAGAGTGAAACCTAAAAATTCAAACTGTTACTGGAAACGAACGCTTCAACATAGAAGAACGAAATTTGGGGAACCAAGTCGCCTTAGTGTACGTATCATTACCTGAAAGTATCATCCAGTTTGGGTGAAAAAATATTTGCTGAGATTTCTGGAGATTTGTAATTTTGGGCAGCCTGGCAACCCCTTTCCATGAAAGTGTTTCTCGCCAGTCACTGCTTAGGGCTACATCAAGAGGAAACAAAACATAGAGATAGAACGTGAAACTACTTTATTGTGTCAAGTTTCAAGAAGCTAGCACAAACCGTGTTGGATGTAGAGTTCCAAATACATCTATCAATATAGGAGAAAACAGAGTGAAACCTAAAAATTCAAACTGTTACTGGAAACGAACGCTTCAACATAGAAGAACGAAATTTGGGGAACCAAGTCGCCTTAGTGTACGTATCATTACCTGAAAGTATCATCCAGTTTGGGTGAAAAAATATTTGCTGACATTTCTGGAGATTTGTAATTTTGGGAAACCGGGCAACCCCTTTCCATGAAAGTGTTTCTCGCCAGTCACTGCTTAGGGCTATATCAAGAGGAAACAAAACATAGAGATAGAACGTGAAACTACTTTATTGTGTCAAGTTTCAAGAAGCTAGCACAAACCGTGTTGGATGTAGAGTTCCAAATACATCTATCAATATAGGAGAAAAGAGTGAAACCTAAAAATTCAAACTGTTACTGGAAATGAACGCTTCAACATAGAAGAACGAAATTTGGGGAACCAAGTCGCCTTAGTGTACTTATCATTACCTGAAAGTATCATCCAGTTTGGGTGAAAAAATATTTGCTGAGATTTCTGGAGATTTGTAATTTTGGGAAACCGGGCAACCCCTTTCCATGAAAGTGTTTCTCGCCAGTCACTGCTTAGGGCTATATCAAGAGGAAACAAAACATAGAGATAGAACGTGAAACTACTTTAATGTGTCAAGTTTCAAGAAGCTAGCACAAACCGTGTTGGTTTTAGAGTTCCAAATACATCTATCAATACAGGAGAAAACAGAGTGAAACCTAAAAATTCAAACTGTTACAGGAAACGAACGCTTCAACATAGAAGAAGGAAATTTGGGGAACCAAGTCGCCTTAGTGTACTGATCATTACCTGAAAGTATCATCCAGTTTGGGTGAAAAAATATTTGCTGAGATTTCTGGAGATTCGTAATTTTGGGCAGCCTGGCAACCCCTTTTCATGAAAGTTTTTCTCGCCAGTCACTGCTTAGGGCTACATCAAGAGGAAACAAAACATAGAGATAGAACGTGAAACTACTTTATTGTGTCAAGTTTCAAGAAGCTAGCACAAACCGTGTTGGATGTAGAGTTCCAAATACATCTATCAATATAGGAGAAAACAGAGTGAAACCTAAAAATTCAAACTGTTACTGGAAACGAACGCTTCAACATAGAAGAACGAAATTTGGGGAACCAAGTCGCCTTAGTGTACGTATCATTACCTGAAAGTATCATCCAGTTTGGGTGAAAAAATATTTGCTGAGATTTCTGGAGATTTGTAATTTTGGGAAACCTGGCAACCCCTTTCCATGAAAGTGTTTCTCGCCAGTCACTGCTTAGGGCTATATCAAGAGGAAACAAAACATAGAGATAGAACGTGAAACTACTTTATTGTGTCAAGTTTCAAGAAGCTAGCACAAACCGTGTTGGATTTAGAGTTCCAAATACATCTATCAATATAGGAGAAAACAGAGTGAAACCTAAAAATTCAAACTGTTACAGGAAACGAACGCTTCAACATAGAAGAAGGAAATTTGGGGAACCAAGTCGCCTTAGTGTACTGATCATTACCTGAAAGTATCATCCAGTTAGGGTGAAAAAATATTTGCTGAGATTTCTGGAGATTCGTAATTTTGGGCAGCCTGGCAACCCCTTTCCATGAAAGTGTTTCTCGCCAGTCACTGCTTAGGGCTACATTAAGAGGAAAAAAAACGTAGAGATAGAACGTGATACTACTTTATTGTGTCAAGTTTCAAGAAGCTAGCACAAACCGTGTTGGATTTAGAGTTCCAAATACGTCTATCAATATAGGAGAAAACAGAGTGAAACCTAAAAATTCAAACTGTTACTGGAAACGAACGCTTCAACATAGAAGAATGAAATTTGGGGAACCAAGTAGCCTTAGTGTACTGATCATTACCTGAAAGTATCATCCAGTTTTTGTGGAAAAATATTTGCTGAGATTTCTGGAGATTCGTAACTTTGGGCAGCCTGGCAACTCCTTTCCATGAAAGTGTTTCTCGCCAGTCACTGCTTAGGGCTACATTAAGAGGAAAGAAAACGTAGAGATAGAACGTGAAACTACTTTATTGTGTCAAGTTTCAAGAAGCTAGCACAAACCGTGTTGGATTCAGAGTTCCAAATACATCTATCAATATAGGAGAAAACAGAGTGAAACCTAAAAATTCAAACTGTTACTGGAAACGAACGCTTCAACATAGAAGAACAAAATTTGGGGAACCTAGTCGCCTTAGTGTACTGATCATTACCTGAAAGTATCATCCAGGTTGGGTGAAAAAATATTTGTTGAGATTTCTGGAGATTTGTAATTTTGGGAAGCCTGGCAACCCCTTTCCATGAAAGTTTTTCTCGCCAGTCACTGCTTAGGGCTACATCAAGAGGAAACAAAACATAGAGATAGAACGTGAAACTACTTTATTGTGTCAAGTTTCAAGAAGCTAGCACAAACCGTGTTGGATTTAGAGTTCCAAATACGTCTATCAATATAGGAGAAAACAGAGTGAAACCTAAAAATTCAAACTGTTACTGGAAACGAACGCTTCAACATAGAAGAAGGAAATTTGGGGAACCAAGTCGCCTTAGTGTACTGATCATTACCTGAAAGTATCATCCAGTTTGGGTGAAAAAATATTTGCTGAGATTTCTGGAGATTCGTAATTTTGGGAAACCTGGCAACCCCTTTCCATGAAAGTGTTTCTCGCCAGTCACTGCTTAGGGCTACATCAAGAGGAAACAAAACATAGAGATAGAACATGAAACTACTTTATTGTGTCAAGTTTCAAGAAGCTAGCACAAACCGTGTTGGATGTAGAGTTCCAAATACATCTATCAATATAGGAGAAAACAGAGTGAAACCTAAAAATTCAAACTGTTACTGGAAACGAACGCTTCAACATAGAAGAACAAAATTTGGGGAACCAAGTCGCCTTAGTGTACTTATCATTACCTGAAAGTATCATCCAGTTTGGGTGAAAAAATATTTGCTGAGATTTCTGGAGATTTGTAATTTTGGGAAACCTGGCAACCCCTTTCCATGAAAGTGTTTCTCGCCAGTCACTGCTTAGGGCTATATCAAAGGAAACAAAACATAGAGATAGAACGTGAAACTACTTTATTGTGTCAAGTTTCAAGAAGCTAGCACAAACCGTGTTGGATTTAGAGTTCCAAATACATCTATCAATATAGGAGAAACAGAGTGAAACCTAAAAATTCAAACTGTTACAGAAAAAGAACGCTTCAACATAGAAGAAGGAAATTTGGGGAACCAAGTTGCCTTAGTGTACTGATCATTACCTGAAAGTATCATCCAGTTTGGGTGAAAAAATATTTGCTGAGATTTCTGGAGATTCGTAATTTTGGGCAGCCTGGCAACCCCTTTCCATGAAAGTGTTTCTCGCCAGTCACTGCTTAGGGCTACATTAAGAGGAACGAAAACGTATAGATAGAACGTGAAACTACTTTATTGTGTCAAGTTTCAAAAAGCTAGCACAAACCGTGTTGGATTTAGAGTTCCAAATACATCTATCAATATAGGAGAAAAGAGAGTGAAACCTAAAAATTCAAACTGTTACTAGAAACGAACGCTTCAACATAGAAGAACGAAATTTGGGGAACCAAGTCGCCTTAGTGTACTTATCATTACCTGAAAGTATCATCCAGTTTGGGTGAAAAAATATTTGCTGAGATTTCTGGAGATTTGTAATTTTGGGCAGCCTGGCAACCCCTTTCCATGAAAGTGTTTCTCGCCAGTCACTGCTTAGGGCTACATTAAGAGGAAAAAAAACGTAGAGATAGAACGTGATACTACTTTATTGTGTCAAGTTTCAAGAAGCTAGCACAAACCGTGTTGGATTTAGAGTTCCAAATACGTCTATCAATATAGGAGAAAACAGAGTGAAACCTAAAAATTCAAACTGTTACTGGAAACGAACGCTTCAACATAGAAGAACGAAATTTGGGGAACCAAGTAGCCTTAGTGTACTGATCATTACCTGAAAGTATCATCCAGTTTTTGTGGAAAAATATTTGCTGAGATTTCTGGAGATTCGTAATTTTGGGAAGCCTGGCAACCCCTTTCCATGAAAGTATTTCTCGCCAGTCACTGCTTAGGGCTACATCAAGAGGAAACAAAACATAGAGATAGAACGTGAAACTACTTTATTGTGTCAAGTTTCAAGAAGCTAGCACAAACCGTGTTGGATGTAGAGTTCCAAATACATCTATCAATATAGGAGAAAACAGAGTGAAACCTAAAAATTCAAACTGTTACTGGAAACGAACGCTTCAACATAGAAGAACGAAATTTGGGGAACCAAGTCGCCTTAGTGTACTGATCATTACCTGAAAGTATCATCCAGTTTTTGTGGAAAAATATTTGCTGAGATTTCTGGAGATTCGTAACTTTGGGCAGCCTGGCAACTCCTTTCCATGAAAGTGTTTCTCGCCAGTCACTGCTTAGGGCTACATTAAGAGGAAAGAAAACGTAGAGATAGAACGTGAAACTACTTTATTGTGTCAAGTTTCAAGAAGCTAGCACAAACCGTGTTGGATTCAGAGTTCCAAAGACATCTATCAATATAGGAGAAAACAGAGTGAAACCTAAAAATTCAAACTGTTACTGGAAACGAACGCTTCAACATAGAAGAACAAAATTTGGGGAACCTAGTCGCCTTAGTGTACTGATCATTACCTGAAAGTATCATCCAGGTTGGGTGAAAAAATATTTGTTGAGATTTCTGGAGATTTGTAATTTTGGGAAGCCTGGCAACCCCTTTCCATGAAAGTGTTTCTCGCCAGTCACTGCTTAGGGCTACATCAAGAGGAAACAAAACATAGAGATAGAACGTGAAACTACTTTATTGTGTCAAGTTTCAAGAAGCTAGCACAAACCGTGTTGGATTTAGAGTTCCAAATACGTCTATCAATATAGGAGAAAACAGAGTGAAACCTAAAAATTCAAACTGTTACTGGAAACGAACGCTTCAACATAGAAGAAGGAAATTTGGGGAACCAAGTCGCCTTAGTGTACTGATCATTACCTGAAAGTATCATCCAGTTTGGGTGAAAAAATATTTGCTGAGATTTCTGGAGATTCGTAATTTTGGGAAACCTGGCAACCCCTTTCCATGAAAGTGTTTCTCGCCAGTCACTGCTTAGGGCTACATCAAGAGGAAACAAAACATAGAGATAGAACATGAAACTACTTTATTGTGTCAAGTTTCAAGAAGCTAGCACAAACCGTGTTGGATGTAGAGTTCCAAATACATCTATCAATATAGGAGAAAACAGAGTGAAACCTAAAAATTCAAACTGTTACTGGAAACGAACGCTTCAACATAGAAGAACAAAATTTGGGGAACCAAGTCGCCTTAGTGTACTTATCATTACCTGAAAGTATCATCCAGTTTGGGTGAAAAAATATTTGCTGAGATTTCTGGAGATTTGTAATTTTGGGAAACCTGGCAACCCCTTTCCATGAAAGTGTTTCTCGCCAGTCACTGCTTAGGGCTATATCAAGAGGAAACAAAACATAGAGATAGAACGTGAAACTACTTTATTGTGTCAAGTTTCAAGAAGCTAGCACAAACCGTGTTGGATTTAGAGTTCCAAATACATCTATCAATATAGGAGAAACAGAGTGAAACCTAAAAATTCAAACTGTTACAGAAAAAGAACGCTTCAACATAGAAGAAGGAAATTTGGGGAACCAAGTTGCCTTAGTGTACTGATCATTACCTGAAAGTATCATCCAGTTTGGGTGAAAAAATATTTGCTGAGATTTCTGGAGATTCGTAATTTTGGGCAGCCTGGCAACCCCTTTCCATGAAAGTGTTTCTCGCCAGTCACTGCTTAGGGCTACATTAAGAGGAACGAAAACGTATAGATAGAACGTGAAACTACTTTATTGTGTCAAGTTTCAAAAAGCTAGCACAAACCGTGTTGGATTTAGAGTTCCAAATACATCTATCAATATAGGAGAAAAGAGAGTGAAACCTAAAAATTCAAACTGTTACTGGAAACGAACGCTTCAACATAGAAGAACGAAATTTGGGGAACCAAGTCGCCTTAGTGTACGTATCATTACCTGAAAGTATCATCCAGTTTGGGTGAAAAAATATTTGCTGAGATTTCTGGAGATTTGTAATTTTGGGCAGCCTGGCAACCCCTTTCCATGAAAGTGTTTCTCGCCAGTCACTGCTTAGGGCTACATCAAGAGGAAAAAAAACATAGAGATAGAACGTGAAACTACTTTATTGTGTCAAGTTTCAAGAAGCTAGCACAAACCGTGTTGGATGTAGAGTTCCAAATACATCTATCAATATAGGAGAAAACAGAGTGAAACCTAAAAATTCAAACTGTTACTGGAAACGAACGCTTCAACATAGAAGAACGAAATTTGGGTAACCAAGTCGCCTTAGTGTACGTATCATTACCTGAAAGTATCATCCAGTTTGGGTGAAAAAATATTTGCTGAGATTTCTGGAGATTCGTAATTTTGGGAAGCCTGGCAACCCCTTTCCATGAAAGTGTTTCTCGCCAGTCACTGCTTAGGGCTACATCAAGAGGAAACAAAACATAGAGATAGAACGTGAAACTACTTTATTGTGTCAAGTTTCAAGAAGCTAGCACAAACCGTGTTGGATGTAGAGTTCCAAATACGTCTATCAATATAGGAGAAAACAGAGTGAAACCTAAAAATTCAAACTGTTACTGGAAACGAACGCTTCAACATAGAAGAACGAAATTTGGGGAACCAAGTCGCCTTAGTGTACTGATCATTACCTGAAAGTATCATCCAGTTTGGGTGAAAAAATATTTGCTGAGATTTCTGGAGATTTGTAATTTTGGGAAACCTGGCAACCCCTTTCCATGAAAGTGTTTCTCGCCAGTCACTGCTTAGGGCTATATCAAGAGGAAACAAAACATAGAGATAGAACGTGAAACTACTTTATTGTGTCAAGTTTCAAGAAGCTAGCACAAACCGTGTTGGATTTAGAGTTCCAAATACGTCTATCAATATAGGAGAAAACAGAGTGAAACCTAAAAATTCAAACTGTTACAGGAAACGAACGCTTCAACATAGAAGAAGGAAATTTGGGGAACCAAGTCGCCTTAGTGTACTGATCATTACCTGAAAGTATCATCGAGTTTGGGTGGAAAAATATTTGCTGAGATTTCTGGAGATTCGTAATTTTGGGCAGCCTGGCAACTCCTTTCCATGAAAGTGTTTCTCGCCAGTCACTGCTTAGGGCTACATTAAGAGGAAAGAAAACGTAGAGATAGAACGTGAAACTACTTTATTGTGTCAAGTTTCAAGAAGCTAGCACAAACCGTGTTGGATTCAGAGTTCCAAATACATCTATCAATATAGGAGAAAACAGAGTGAAACCTAAAAATTCAAACTGTTACTGGAAACGAACGCTTCAACATAGAAGAACAAAATTTGGGGAACCTAGTCGCCTTAGTGTACTGATCATTACCTGAAAGTATCATCCAGTTTGGGTGAAAAAATATTTGTTGAGATTTCTGGAGATTTGTAATTTTGGGAGGCCTGGCAACCCCTTTCCATGAAAGTTTTTCTCGCCAGTCACTGCTTAGGGCTACATCAAGAGGAAACAAAACATAGAGATAGAACGTGAAACTACTTTATTGTGTCAAGTTTCAAGAAGCTAGCACAAACCGTGTTGGATTTAGAGTTCCAAATACGTCTATCAATATAGGAGAAAACAGAGTGAAACCTAAAAATTCAAACTGTTACTGGAAACGAACGCTTCAACATAGAAGAACGAAATTTGGGGAACCAAGTCGCCTTAGTGTACTTATCATTACCTGAAAGTATCATCCAGTTTGGGTGAAAAAATATTTGCTGAGATTTCTGGAGATTTGTAATTTTGGGAAACCTGGCAAACCGTTTCCATGAAAGTGTTTCTTGCCAGTCACTGCTTAGGGCTATATCAAGAGGAAACAAAACATAGAGATAGAACGTGAAACTACTTTATTGTGTCAAGTTTCAAGAAGCTAGCACAAACCATGTTGGATGTAGAGTTCCAAATACATCTATCAATATAGGAGAAAACAGAGTGAAACCTAAAAATTCAAACTGTTACAGGAAACGAACGCTTCAACATAGAAGAAGGAAATTTGGGGAACCAAGTCGCCTTAGTGTACTGATCATTACCTGAAAGTATCATCCAGTTAGGGTGAAAAAATATTTGCTGAGATTTCTGGAGATTCGTAATTTTGGGCAGCCTGGCAACCCCTTTCCATGAAAGTGTTTCTCGCCAGTCACTGCTTAGGGCTACATTAAGAGGAAAACAAACGTAGAGATAGAAAGTGATACTACTTTATTGTGTCAAGTTTCAAGAAGCTAGCACAAACCGTGTTGGATTTAGAGTTCCAAATACGTCTATCAATATAGGAGAAAACAGAGTGAAACCTGAAAATTCAAACTGTTACTGGAAACGAACGCTTCAACATAGAAGAACGAAATTTGGGGAACCAAGTCGCCTTAGTGTACTGATCATTACCTGAAAGTATCATCCAGTTTGGGTGGAAAAAAATTTGCTGAGATTTCTGGAGATTCGTAATTTTGGGAAGCCTGGCAACCCCTTTCCATGAAAGTGTTTCTCGCCAGTCACTGCTTAGGGCTACATCAAGAGGAAACAAAACATAGAGATAGAACGTGAAACTACTTTATTGTGTCAAGTTTCAAGAAGCTAGCACAAACCGTGTTGGATTTAGAGTTCCAAATACATCTATCAATATAGGAGAAAACAGAGTGAAACCTAAAAATTCAAACTGTTACTGGAAACGAACGCTTCAACATAGAAGAACGAAATTTGGGGAACCAAGTCGCCTTAGTGTACTGATCATTACCTGAAAGTATCATCCAGTTTGGGTGGAAAAATATTTGCTGAGATTTCTGGAGACTCGTAATTTTGGGAAGCCTGGCAACCCCTTTCCATGAAAGTGTTTCTCGCCAGTCACTGCTTAGGGCTACATCAAGAGGAAACAAAACATAGAGACAGAACGTGAAACTACTTTATTGTGTCAAGTTTCAAGAAGCTAGCACAAACCGTGTTGGATTTAGAGTTCCAAATACATCTATCAATATAGGAGAAAACAGAGTGAAACCTAAAAATTCAAACTGTTACTGGAAACGAACGCTTCAACATAGAAGAACGAAATTTGGGGAACCAAGTCGCCTTAGTGTACTTATCATTACCTGAAAATATCATCCAGTTTGGGTGAAAAAATATTTGCTGAGATTTCTGGAGATTTGTAATTTTGGGAAACCGGGCAACCCCTTTCCATGAAAGTGTTTCTCGCCAGTCACTGCCTAGGGCTATATCAAGAGGAAACAAAACATAGAGATAGAACGTGAAACTACTTTATTGTGTCAAGTTTCAAGAAGCTAGCACAAACCGTGTTGGTTTTAGAGTTCCAAATACATCTATCAATATAGGAGAAAACAGAGTGAAACCTAAAAATTCAAACTGTTACAGGAAACGAACGCTTCAACATAGAAGAAGGAAATTTGGGGAAACAAGTCGCCTTAGTGTACTGATCATTACCTGAAAGTATCATCCAGTTAGGGTGAAAAAATATTTGCTGAGATTTCTGGAGATTCGTAATTTTGGGCAGCCTGGCAACCCCTTTCCATGAAAGTGTTTCTCGCCAGTCACTGCTTAGGGCTACATTAAGAGGAAAAAAAACGTAGAGATAGAAAGTGATACTACTTTACTGTGTCAGGTTTCAAGAAGCTAGCACAAACCGTGTTGGATTTAGAGTTCCAAATACGTCTATCAATATAGGAGAAAACAGAGTGAAACCTAAAAATTCAAACTGTTACTGGAAACGAACGCTTCAACATAGAAGAACGAAATTTGGGGAACCAAGTCGCCTTAGTGTACTGATTATTACCTGAAAGTATCATCCAGTTTGGGTGGAAAAATATTTGCTGAGATTTCTGGAGATTCGTAATTTTGGGAAGCCTGGCAACCCCTTTCCATGAAAGTGTTTCTCGCCAGTCACTGCTTAGGGCTATATCAAGAGGAAACAAAACATAGAGATAGAACGTGAAACTACTTTATTGTGTCAAGTTTCAAGAAGCTAGCACAAACCGTGTTGGATTTAGAGTTCCAAATACATCTATCAATATAGGAGAAACAGAGTGAAACCTAAAAATTCAAACTGTTACAGAAAAAGAACGCTTCAACATAGAAGAAGGAAATTTGGGGAACCAAGTTGCCTTAGTGTACTGATCATTACCTGAAAGTATCATCCAGTTTGGGTGAAAAAATATTTGCTGAGATTTCTGGAGATTCGTAATTTTGGGCAGCCTGGCAACCCCTTTCCATGAAAGTGTTTCTCGCCAGTCACTGCTTAGGGCTACATTAAGAGGAACGAAAACGTATAGATAGAACGTGAAACTACTTTATTGTGTCAAGTTTCAAAAAGCTAGCACAAACCGTGTTGGATTTAGAGTTCCAAATACATCTATCAATATAGGAGAAAAGAGAGTGAAACCTAAAAATTCAAACTGTTACTGGAAACGAACGCTTCAACATAGAAGAACGAAATTTGGGGAACCAAGTCGCCTTAGTGTACGTATCATTACCTGAAAGTATCATCCAGTTTGGGTGAAAAAATATTTGCTGAGATTTCTGGAGATTTGTAATTTTGGGCAGCCTGGCAACCCCTTTCCATGAAAGTGTTTCTCGCCAGTCACTGCTTAGGGCTACATCAAGAGGAAAAAAAACATAGAGATAGAACGTGAAACTACTTTATTGTGTCAAGTTTCAAGAAGCTAGCACAAACCGTGTTGGATGTAGAGTTCCAAATACATCTATCAATATAGGAGAAAACAGAGTGAAACCTAAAAATTCAAACTGTTACTGGAAACGAACGCTTCAACATAGAAGAACGAAATTTGGGTAACCAAGTCGCCTTAGTGTACGTATCATTACCTGAAAGTATCATCCAGTTTGGGTGAAAAAATATTTGCTGAGATTTCTGGAGATTCGTAATTTTGGGAAGCCTGGCAACCCCTTTCCATGAAAGTGTTTCTCGCCAGTCACTGCTTAGGGCTACATCAAGAGGAAACAAAACATAGAGATAGAACGTGAAACTACTTTATTGTGTCAAGTTTCAAGAAGCTAGCACAAACCGTGTTGGATGTAGAGTTCCAAATACGTCTATCAATATAGGAGAAAACAGAGTGAAACCTAAAAATTCAAACTGTTACTGGAAACGAACGCTTCAACATAGAAGAACGAAATTTGGGGAACCAAGTCGCCTTAGTGTACTGATCATTACCTGAAAGTATCATCCAGTTTGGGTGAAAAAATATTTGCTGAGATTTCTGGAGATTTGTAATTTTGGGAAACCTGGCAACCCCTTTCCATGAAAGTGTTTCTCGCCAGTCACTGCTTAGGGCTATATCAAGAGGAAACAAAACATAGAGATAGAACGTGAAACTACTTTATTGTGTCAAGTTTCAAGAAGCTAGCACAAACCGTGTTGGATTTAGAGTTCCAAATACGTCTATCAATATAGGAGAAAACAGAGTGAAACCTAAAAATTCAAACTGTTACAGGAAACGAACGCTTCAACATAGAAGAAGGAAATTTGGGGAACCAAGTCGCCTTAGTGTACTGATCATTACCTGAAAGTATCATCGAGTTTGGGTGGAAAAATATTTGCTGAGATTTCTGGAGATTCGTAATTTTGGGCAGCCTGGCAACTCCTTTCCATGAAAGTGTTTCTCGCCAGTCACTGCTTAGGGCTACATTAAGAGGAAAGAAAACGTAGAGATAGAACGTGAAACTACTTTATTGTGTCAAGTTTCAAGAAGCTAGCACAAACCGTGTTGGATTCAGAGTTCCAAATACATCTATCAATATAGGAGAAAACAGAGTGAAACCTAAAAATTCAAACTGTTACTGGAAACGAACGCTTCAACATAGAAGAACAAAATTTGGGGAACCTAGTCGCCTTAGTGTACTGATCATTACCTGAAAGTATCATCCAGTTTGGGTGAAAAAATATTTGTTGAGATTTCTGGAGATTTGTAATTTTGGGAGGCCTGGCAACCCCTTTCCATGAAAGTTTTTCTCGCCAGTCACTGCTTAGGGCTACATCAAGAGGAAACAAAACATAGAGATAGAACGTGAAACTACTTTATTGTGTCAAGTTTCAAGAAGCTAGCACAAACCGTGTTGGATTTAGAGTTCCAAATACGTCTATCAATATAGGAGAAAACAGAGTGAAACCTAAAAATTCAAACTGTTACTGGAAACGAACGCTTCAACATAGAAGAACGAAATTTGGGGAACCAAGTCGCCTTAGTGTACTTATCATTACCTGAAAGTATCATCCAGTTTGGGTGAAAAAATATTTGCTGAGATTTCTGGAGATTTGTAATTTTGGGAAACCTGGCAAACCGTTTCCATGAAAGTGTTTCTTGCCAGTCACTGCTTAGGGCTATATCAAGAGGAAACAAAACATAGAGATAGAACGTGAAACTACTTTATTGTGTCAAGTTTCAAGAAGCTAGCACAAACCATGTTGGATGTAGAGTTCCAAATACATCTATCAATATAGGAGAAAACAGAGTGAAACCTAAAAATTCAAACTGTTACAGGAAACGAACGCTTCAACATAGAAGAAGGAAATTTGGGGAACCAAGTCGCCTTAGTGTACTGATCATTACCTGAAAGTATCATCCAGTTAGGGTGAAAAAATATTTGCTGAGATTTCTGGAGATTCGTAATTTTGGGCAGCCTGGCAACCCCTTTCCATGAAAGTGTTTCTCGCCAGTCACTGCTTAGGGCTACATTAAGAGGAAAACAAACGTAGAGATAGAAAGTGATACTACTTTATTGTGTCAAGTTTCAAGAAGCTAGCACAAACCGTGTTGGATTTAGAGTTCCAAATACGTCTATCAATATAGGAGAAAACAGAGTGAAACCTGAAAATTCAAACTGTTACTGGAAACGAACGCTTCAACATAGAAGAACGAAATTTGGGGAACCAAGTCGCCTTAGTGTACTGATCATTACCTGAAAGTATCATCCAGTTTGGGTGGAAAAAAATTTGCTGAGATTTCTGGAGATTCGTAATTTTGGGAAGCCTGGCAACCCCTTTCCATGAAAGTGTTTCTCGCCAGTCACTGCTTAGGGCTACATCAAGAGGAAACAAAACATAGAGATAGAACGTGAAACTACTTTATTGTGTCAAGTTTCAAGAAGCTAGCACAAACCGTGTTGGATTTAGAGTTCCAAATACATCTATCAATATAGGAGAAAACAGAGTGAAACCTAAAAATTCAAACTGTTACTGGAAACGAACGCTTCAACATAGAAGAACGAAATTTGGGGAACCAAGTCGCCTTAGTGTACTGATCATTACCTGAAAGTATCATCCAGTTTGGGTGGAAAAATATTTGCTGAGATTTCTGGAGACTCGTAATTTTGGGAAGCCTGGCAACCCCTTTCCATGAAAGTGTTTCTCGCCAGTCACTGCTTAGGGCTACATCAAGAGGAAACAAAACATAGAGACAGAACGTGAAACTACTTTATTGTGTCAAGTTTCAAGAAGCTAGCACAAACCGTGTTGGATTTAGAGTTCCAAATACATCTATCAATATAGGAGAAAACAGAGTGAAACCTAAAAATTCAAACTGTTACTGGAAACGAACGCTTCAACATAGAAGAACGAAATTTGGGGAACCAAGTCGCCTTAGTGTACTTATCATTACCTGAAAATATCATCCAGTTTGGGTGAAAAAATATTTGCTGAGATTTCTGGAGATTTGTAATTTTGGGAAACCGGGCAACCCCTTTCCATGAAAGTGTTTCTCGCCAGTCACTGCCTAGGGCTATATCAAGAGGAAACAAAACATAGAGATAGAACGTGAAACTACTTTATTGTGTCAAGTTTCAAGAAGCTAGCACAAACCGTGTTGGTTTTAGAGTTCCAAATACATCTATCAATATAGGAGAAAACAGAGTGAAACCTAAAAATTCAAACTGTTACAGGAAACGAACGCTTCAACATAGAAGAAGGAAATTTGGGGAAACAAGTCGCCTTAGTGTACTGATCATTACCTGAAAGTATCATCCAGTTAGGGTGAAAAAATATTTGCTGAGATTTCTGGAGATTCGTAATTTTGGGCAGCCTGGCAACCCCTTTCCATGAAAGTGTTTCTCGCCAGTCACTGCTTAGGGCTACATTAAGAGGAAAAAAAACGTAGAGATAGAAAGTGATACTACTTTACTGTGTCAGGTTTCAAGAAGCTAGCACAAACCGTGTTGGATTTAGAGTTCCAAATACGTCTATCAATATAGGAGAAAACAGAGTGAAACCTAAAAATTCAAACTGTTACTGGAAACGAACGCTTCAACATAGAAGAACGAAATTTGGGGAACCAAGTCGCCTTAGTGTACTGATTATTACCTGAAAGTATCATCCAGTTTGGGTGGAAAAATATTTGCTGAGATTTCTGGAGATTCGTAATTTTGGGAAGCCTGGCAACCCCTTTCCATGAAAGTGTTTCTCGCCAGTCACTGCTTAGGGCTACATCAAGAGGAAACAAAACATAGAGATAGAACGTGAAACTACTTTATTGTGTCAAGTTTCAAGAAGCTAGCACAAACCGTGTTGGATTTAGAGTTCCAAATACATCTATCAATATAGGAGAAAACAGAGTGAAACCTAAAAATTCAAACTGTTACTGGAAACGAACGCTTCAACATAGAAGAACGAAATTTGGGGAACCAAGTCGCCTTAGTGTACTGATCATTACCTGAAAGTATCATCCAGTTTGGGTGGAAAAATATTTGCTGAGATTTCTGGAGATTCGTAATTTTGGGAAGCCTGGCAACCCCTTTCCATGAAAGTGTTTCTCGCCAGTCACTGCTTAGGGCTACATCAAGAGGAAACAAAACATAGAGATAGAACGTGAAACTACTTTATTGTGTCAAGTTTCAAGAAGCTAGCACAAACCGTGTTGGATTTAGAGTTCCAAATACATCTATCAATATAGGAGAAAACAGAGTGAAACCTAAAAATTCAAACTGTTACTGGAAACGAACGCTTCAACATAGAAGAACGAAATTTGGGGAACCAAGTCGCCTTAGTGTACTTATCATTACCTGAAAGTATCATCCAGTTTGGGTGAAAAAATATTTGCTGAGATTTCTGGAGATTTGTAATTTTGGGAAACCTGGCAACCCCTTTCCATGAAAGTGTTTCTCGCCAGTCACTGCTTAGGGCTATATCAAGAGGAAACAAAACATAGAGATAGAACGTGAAACTACTTTATTGTGTCAAGTTTCAGGAAGCTAGCACAAACCGTGTTGGATTTAGAGTTCCAAATACATCTATCAATATAGGAGAAAACAGAGTGAAACCTAAAAATTCAAACTGTTACAGGAAACGAACGCTTCAACATAGAAGAAGGAAATTTGGGGAACCAAGTCGCCTTAGTGTACTGATCATTACCTGAAAGTATCATCCAGTTTGGGTGAAAAAATATTTGCTGAGATTTCTGGAGATTCGTAATTTTGGGCAGCCTGGCAACTCCTTTCCATGAAAGTGTTTCTCGCCAGTCACTGCTTAGGGCTACATTAAGAGGAAAGAAAACGTACAGATAGAACGTGAAACTACTTTATTGTGTCAAGTTTCAAGAAGCTAGCACAAACCGTGTTGGATTCAGAGTTCCAAATACATCTATCAATATAGGAGAAAACAGAGTGAAACCTAAAAATTCAAACTGTTACTGGAAACGAACGCTTCAACATAGAAGAACAAAATTTGGGGACCCTAGTCGCCTTAGTGTACTGATCATTACCTGAAAGTATCATCCAGTTTGGGTGAAAAAATATTTGTTGAGATTTCTGGAGATTTGTAATTTTGGGAAGCCTGGCAACCCCTTTCCATGAAAGTTTTTCTCGCCAGTCACTGCTTAGGGCTACATCAAGAGGAAACAAAACATAGAGATAGAACGTGAAACTACTTTATTGTGTCAAGTTTCAAGAAGCTAGCACAAACCGTGTTGGATTTAGAGTTCCAAATACGTCTATCAATATAGAAGAAAACAGAGTGAAACCTAAAAATTCAAACTGTTACTGGAAACGAACGCTTCAACATAGAAGAACGAAATTTGGGGAACCAAGTCGCCTTAGTGTACTTATCATTACCTGAAAGTATCATCCAGTTTGGGTGAAAAAATATTTGCTGAGATTTCTGGAGATTTGTAATTTTGGGAAACCTGGCAACCCCTTTCCATGAAAGTGTTTCTTGCCAGTCACTGCTTAGGGCTATATCAAGAGGAAACAAAACATAGAGATAGAACGTGAAACTACTTTATTGTGTCAAGTTTCAAGAAGCTAGCACAAACCGTGTTGGATGTAGAGTTCCAAATACATCTATCAATATAGGAGAAAACAGAGTGAAACCTAAAAATTCAAACTGTTACTGGAAACGAACGCTTCAACATAGAAGAACGAAATTTGGGGAACCAAGTTGCCTTAGTGTACTTATCATTACCTGAAAGTATCATCCAGTTTGGGTGAAAAAATATTTGCTGAGATTTCTGGAGATTTGTAATTTTGGGAAACCGGGCAACCCCTTTCCATGAAAGTGTTTCTCGCCAGTCACTGCTTAGGGCTATATCAAGAGGAAACAAAACATAGAGATAGAACGTGAAACTACTTTATTGTGTCAAGTTTCAAGAAGCTAGCACAAACCGTGTTGGTTTTAGAGTTCCAAATACATCTATCAATATAGGAGAAAACAGAGTGAAACCTAAAAATTCAAACTGTTACAGGAAACGAACGCTTCAACATAGAAGAAGGAAATTTGGGGAACCAAGTCGCCTTAGTGTACTTATCATTACCTGAAAGTATCATCCAGTTAGGGTGAAAAAATATTTGCTGAGATTTCTGGAGATTCGTAATTTTGGGCAGCCTGGCAACCCCTTTCCATGAAAGTGTTTCTCGCCAGTCACTGCTTAGGGCTACATTAAGAGGAAAAAAAACGTAGAGATAGAACGTGATACTACTTTATTGTGTCAAGTTTCAAGAAGCTAACACAAACCGTGTTGGATTTAGAGTTCCAAATACGTCTATCAATATAGGAGAAAACAGAGTGAAACCTAAAAATTCAAACTGTTACTGGAAACGAACGCTTCAACATAGAAGAACGAAATTTGGGGAACCAAGTCGCCTTAGTGTACTGATCATTACCTGAAAGTATCATCCAGTTTGGGTGGAAAAATATTTGCTGAGATTTCTGGAGATTCGTAATTTTGGGAAGCCTGGCAACCCCTTTCCATGAAAGTGTTTCTCGCCAGTCACTGCTTAGGGCTACATCAAGAAGAAACAAAACATAGAGATAGAACGTGAAACTACTTTATTGTGTCAAGTTTCAAGAAGCTAGCACAAACCGTGTGGATTTAGAGTTCCAAATACATCTATCAATATAGGAGAAAACAGAGTGAAACCTAAAAATTCAAACTGTTACTGGAAACGAACGCTTCAACATAGAAGAACGAAATTTGGGGAACCAAGTCGCCTTAGTGTACTTATCATTACCTGAAAGTATCATCCAGTTTGGGTGAAAAAATATTTGCTGAGATTTCTGGAGATTTGTAATTTTGGGAAACCTGGCAACCCCTTTCCATGAAAGAGTTTCTCGCCAGTCACTGCTTAGGGCTATATCAAGAGGAAACAAAACATAGAGATAGAACGTTAAACTACTTTATTGTGTCAAGTTTCAAGAAGCTAGCACAAACCGTGTTGGATTTAGAGTTCCAAATACATCTATCAATATAGGAGAAAACAGAGTGAAACCTAAAAATTCAAACTGTTACAGGAAACGAACGCTTCAACATAGAAGAAGGAAATTTGGGGAACCAAGTCGCCTTAGTGTACTGATCATTACCTGAAAGTATCATCCAGTTTGGGTGAAAAAATATTTGCTGAGATTTCTGGAGATTCGTAATTTTGGGCAGCCTGGCAACTCCTTTCCATGAAAGTGTTTCTCGCCAGTCACTGCTTAGGGCTACATTAAGAGGAAAGAAAACGTAGAGATAGAACGTGAAACTACTTTATTGTGTCAAGTTTCAAGAAGCTAGCACAAACCGTGTTGGATTCAGAGTTCCAAATACATCTATCAATATAGGAGAAAACAGAGTGAAACCTAAAAATTCAAACTGTTACTGGAAACGAACGCTTCAACATAGAAGAACAAAATTTGGGGAACCTAGTCGCCTTAGTGTACTGATCATTACCTGAAAGTATCATCCAGTTTGGGTGAAAAAATATTTGTTGAGATTTCTGGAGATTTGTAATTTTGGGAAACCGGGCAACCCCTTTCCATGAAAGTTTTTCTCGCCAGTCACTGCTTAGGGCTACATCAAGAGGAAACAAAACATAGAGATAGAACGTGAAACTACTTTATTGTGTCAAGTTTCAAGAAGCTAGCACAAACCGTGTTGGATTTAGAGTTCCAAATACGTCTATCAATATAGGAGAAAACAGAGTGAAACCTAAAAATTCAAACTGTTACTGGAAACGAACGCTTCAACATAGAAGAAGGAAATTTGGGGAACCAAGTCGCCTTAGTGTACTGATCATTACCTGAAAGTATCATCCAGTTTGGGTGAAAAAATATTTGCTGAGATTTCTGGAGATTCGTAATTTTGGGCAGCCTGGCAACCCCTTTCCATGAAAGTGTTTCTCGCCAGTCACTGCTTAGGGCTACATCAAGAGGAAACAAAACATAGAGATAGAACATGAAACTACTTTATTGTGTCAAGTTTCAAGAAGCTAGCACAAACCGTGTTGGATGTAGAGTTCCAAATACATCTATCAATATAGGAGAAAACAGAGTGAAACCTAAAAATTCAAACTGTTACTGGAAACGAACGCTTCAACATAGAAGAACAAAATTTGGGGAACCAAGTCGCCTTAGTGTACTTATCATTACCTGAAAGTATCATCCAGTTTGGGTGAAAAAATATTTGCTGAGATTTCTGGAGATTTGTAATTTTGGGAAACCTGGCAACCCCTTTCCATGAAAGTGTTTCTCGCCAGTCACTGCTTAGGGCTATATCAAGAGGAAACAAAACATAGAGATAGAACGTGAAACTACTTTATTGTGTCAAGTTTCAAGAAGCTAGCACAAACCGTGTTGGATGTAGAGTTCCAAATACATCTATCAATATAGGAGAAACAGAGTGAAACCTAAAAATTCAAACTGTTACAGAAAAAGAACGCTTCAACATAGAAGAAGGAAATTTGGGGAACCAAGTCGCCTTAGTGTACTGATCATTACCTGAAAGTATCATCCAGTTAGGGTGAAAAAATATTTGCTGAGATTTCTGGAGATTCGTAATTTTGGGCAGCCTGGCAACCCCTTTCCATGAAAGTGTTTCTCGCCAGTCACTGCTTAGGGCTACATTAAGAGGAAAAAAAACGTAGAGATAGAACGTGATACTACTTTATTGTGTCAAGTTTCAAGAAGCTAGCACAAACCGTGTTGGATTTAGAGTTCCAAATACGTCTATCAATATAGGAGAAAACAGAGTGAAACCTAAAAATTCAAACTGTTACTGGAAACGAACGCTTCAACATAGAAGAACGAAATTTGGGGAACCAAGTCGCCTTAGTGTACTGATCATTACCTGAAAGTATCATCCAGTTTTTGTGGAAAAATATTTGCTGAGATTTCTGGAGATTCGTAATTTTGGGAAGCCTGGCAACCCCTTTCCATGAAAGTGTTTCTCGCCAGTCACTGCTTAGGGCTACATCAAGAGGAAACAAAACATAGAGATAGAACGTGAAACTACTTTATTGTGTCAAGTTTCAAGAAGCTAGCACAAACCGTGTTGGATTTAGAGTTCCAAATACATCTATCAATATAGGAGAAAACAGAGTGAAACCTAAAAATTCAAACTGTTACAGGAAACGAACGCTTCAACATAGAAGAAGGAAATTTGGGGAACCAAGTCGCCTTAGTGTACTGATCATTACCTGAAAGTATCATCCAGTTTGGGTGAAAAAATATTTGCTGAGATTTCTGGAGATTTGTAATTTTGGGCAGCCTGGCAACCCCTTTCCATGAAAGTGTTTCTCGCCAGTCACTGCTTAGGGCTACATTAAGAGGAAAGAAAACGTAGAGATAGAACGTGAAACTACTTTATTGTGTCAAGTTTCAAGAAGCTAGCACAAACCGTGTTGGATTCAGAGTTCCAAATACATCTATCAATATAGGAGAAAACAGAGTGAAACCTAAAAATTCAAACTGTTACTGGAAACGAACGCTTCAACATAGAAGAAGGAAATTTGGGGAACCTAGTCGCCTTAGTGTACTGATCATTACCTGAAAGTATCATCCAGTTTGGGTGAAAAAATATTTGTTGAGATTTCTGGAGATTTGTAATTTTGGGAAACCTGGCAACCCCTTTCCATGAAAGTTTTTCTCGCCAGTCACTGCTTAGGGCTACATCAAGAGGAAACAAAACATAGAGATAGAACGTGAAACTACTTTATTGTGTCAAGTTTCAAGAAGCTAGCACAAACCGTGTTGGATTTAGAGTTCCAAATTCGTCTATCAATATAGGAGAAAACAGAGTGAAACCTAAAAATTCAAACTCTTACTGGAAACGAACGCTTCAACATAGAAGAAGGAAATTTGGGGAACCAAGTCGCCTTAGTGTACTGATCATTACCTGAAAGTATCATCCAGTTTGGGTGAAAAAATATTTGCTGAGATTTCTGGAGATTCGTAATTTTGGGCAGCCTGGCAACCCCTTTCCATGAAAGTGTTTCTCGCCAGTCACTGCTTAGGGCTACATCAAGAGGAAACAAAACATAGAGATAGAACATGAAACTACTTTATTGTGTCAAGTTTCAAGAAGCTAGCACAAACCGTGTTGGATGTAGAGTTCCAAATACATCTATCAATATAGGAGAAAACAGAGTGAAACCTAAAAATTCAAACTGTTGCTGGAAACAAACGCTTCAACATAGAAGAACAAAATTTGGGGAACCAAGTCGCCTTAGTGTACTTATCATTACCTGAAAGTATCATCCAGTTTGGGTGAAAAAATATTTGCTGAGATTTCTGGAGATTTGTAATTTTGGGAAACCTGGCAACCCCTTTCCATGAAAGTGTTTCTCGCCAGTCACTGCTTAGGGCTATATCAAGAGGAAACAAAACATAGAGATAGAACGTGAAACTACTTTATTGTGTCAAGTTTCAAGAAGCTAGCACAAACCGTGTTGGATGTAGAGTTCCAAATACATCTATCAATATAGGAGAAACAGAGTGAAACCTAAAAATTCAAACTGTTACAGAAAAAGAACGCTTCAACATAGAAGAAGGAAATTTGGGGAACCAAGTTGCCTTAGTGTACTGATCATTACCTGAAAGTATCATCCAGTTTGGGTGAAAAAATATTTGCTGAGATTTCTGTAGATTCGTAATTTTGGGCAGCCTGGCAACCCCTTTCCATGAAAGTGTTTCTCGCCAGTCACTGCTTAGGGCTACATCAAGAGGAAACAAAACATAGAGATAGAACGTGAAACTACTTTATTGTGTCAAGTTTCAAGAAGCTAGCACAAACCGTGTTGGATGTAGAGTTCCAAATACATCTATCAATATAGGAGAAAACAGAGTGAAACCTAAAAATTCAAACTGTTACTGGAAACGAACGCTTCAACATAGAAGAACGAAATTTGGGGAACCAAGTCGCCTTAGTGTACGTATCATTACCTGAAAGTATCATCCAGTTTGGGTGAAAAAATATTTGCTGAGATTTCTGGAGATTTGTAATTTTGGGCAGCCTGGCAACCCCTTTCCATGAAAGTGTTTCTCGCCAGTCACTGCTTAGGGCTACATCAAGAGGAAACAAAACATAGAGATAGAACGTGAAACTACTTTATTGTGTCAAGTTTCAAGAAGCTAGCACAAACCGTGTTGGATGTAGAGTTCCAAATACATCTATCAATATAGGAGAAAACAGAGTGAAACCTAAAAATTCAAACTGTTACTGGAAACGAACGCTTCAACATAGAAGAACGAAATTTGGGGAACCAAGTCGCCTTAGTGTACGTATCATTACCTGAAAGTATCATCCAGTTTGGGTGAAAAAATATTTGCTGAGATTTCTGGAGATTTGTAATTTTGGGAAACCTGGCAACCCCTTTCCATGAAAGTGTTTCTCGCCAGTCACTGCTTAGGGCTATATCAAGAGGAAACAAAACATAGAGATAGAACGTGAAACTACTTTATTGTGTCAAGTTTCAAGAAGCTAGCACAAACCGTGTTGGATGTAGAGTTCCAAATACATCTATCAATATAGGAGAAAACAGAGTGAAACCTAAAAATTCAAACTGTTACAGGAAACGAACGCTTCAACATAGAAGAAGGAAATTTGGGGAACCAAGTCGCCTTAGTGTACTGATCATTACCTGAAAGTATCATCCAGTTTGGGTGAAAAAATATTTGCTGAGATTTCTGGAGATTTGTAATTTTGGGCAGCCTGGCAACCCCTTTCCATGAAAGTGTTTCTCGCCAGTCACTGCTTAGGGCTACATTAAGAGGAAAGAAAACGTAGAGATAGAACGTGAAACTACTTTATTGTGTCAAGTTTCAAGAAGCTAGCACAAACCGTGTTGGATTCAGAGTTCCAAATACATCTATCAATATAGGAGAAAACAGAGTGAAACCTAAAAATTCAAACTGTTACTGGAAACGAACGCTTCAACATAGAAGAACAAAATTTGGGGAACCTAGTCGCCTTAGTGTACTGATCATTACCTGAAAGTATCATCCAGTTTGGGTGAAAAAATATTTGTTGAGATTTCTGGAGATTTGTAATTTTGGGAAACCTGGCAACCCCTTTCCATGAAAGTTTTTCTCGCCAGTCACTGCTTAGGGCTACATCAAGAGGAAACAAAACATAGAGATAGAACGTGAAACTACTTTATTGTGTCAAGTTTCAAGAAGCTAGCACAAACCGTGTTGGATTTAGAGTTCCAAATTCGTCTATCAATATAGGAGAAAACAGAGTGAAACCTAAAAATTCAAACTGTTACTGGAAACGAACGCTTCAACATAGAAGAAGGAAATTTGGGGAACCAAGTCGCCTTAGTGTACTGATCATTACCTGAAAGTATCATCCAGTTTGGGTGAAAAAATATTTGCTGAGATTTCTGGAGATTTGTAATTTTGGGCAGCCTGGCAACCCCTTTCCATGAAAGTGTTTCTCGCCAGTCACTGCTTAGGGCTACATCAAGAGGAAACAAAACATAGAGATATAACGTGAAACTACTTTATTGTGTCAAGTTTCAAGAAGCTAGCACAAACCGTGTTGGATGTAGAGTTCCAAATACATCTATCAATATAGGAGAAAACAGAGTGAAACCTAAAAATTCAAACTGTTACTGGAAACGAACGCTTCAACATAGAAGAACGAAATTTGGGGAACCAAGTCGCCTTAGTGTACGTATCATTACCTGAAAGTATCATCCAGTTTGGGTGAAAAAATATTTGCTGAGATTTCTGGAGATTTGTAATTTTGGGAAACCTGGCAACCCCTTTCCATGAAAGTGTTTCTCGCCAGTCACTGCTTAGGGCTATATCAAGAGGAAACAAAACATAGAGATAGAACGTGAAACTACTTTATTGTGTCAAGTTTCAAGAAGCTAGCACAAACCGTGTTGGATGTAGAGTTCCAAATACATCTATCAATATAGGAGAAAAGAGTGAAACCTAAAAATTCAAACTGTTACTGGAAACGAACGCTTCAACATAGAAGAACGAAATTTGGGGAACCAAGTCGCCTTAGTGTACTTATCATTACCTGAAAGTATCATCCAGTTTGGGTGAAAAAATATTTGCTGAGATTTCTGGAGATTTGTAATTTTGGGAAACCTGGCAACCCCTTTCCATGAAAGTGTTTCTCGCCAGTCACTGCTTAGGGCTATATCAAGAGGAAACAAAACATAGAGATAGAACGTGAAACTACTTTATTGTGTCAAGTTTCAAGAAGCTAGCACAAACCGTGTTGGATTTAGAGTTCCAAATACGTCTATCAATATAGGAGAAAACAGAGTGAAACCAAAAAATTCAAACTGTTACTGGAAACGAACGCTTCAACATAGAAGAACGAAATTTGGGGAACCAAGTCGCCTTAGTGTACTGATCATTACCTGAAAGTATCATCCAGTTTGGGTGGAAAAATATTTGCTGAGATTTCTGGAGATTCGTAATTTTGGGAAGCCTGGCAACCCCTTTCCATGAAAGTGTTTCTCGCCAGTCACTGCTTAGGGCTACATCAAGAGGAAACAAAACATAGAGATAGAACGTGAAACTACTTTATTGTGTCAAGTTTCAAGAAGCTAGCACAAACCGTGTTGGATTTAGAGTTCCAAATACATCTATCAATATAGGAGAAAACAGAGTGAAACCTAAAAATTCAAACTGTTACTGGAAACGAACGCTTCAACATAGAAGAACGAAATTTGGGGAACCAAGTCGCCTTAGTGTACTGATCATTACCTGAAAGTATCATCCGGTTTGGGTGGAAAAATATTTGCTGAGATTTCTGGAGATTCGTAATTTTGGGAAGCCTGGCAACCCCTTTCCATGAAAGTGTTTCTCGCCAGTCACTGCTTAGGGCTACATCAAGAGGAAACAAAACATAGAGATAGAACGTGAAACTACTTTATTGTGTCAAGTTTCAAGAAGCTAGCACAAACCGTGTTGGATTTAGAGTTCCAAATACATCTATCAATATAGGAGAAAACAGAGTGAAACCTAAAAATTCAAACTGTTACCGGAAACGAACGCTTCAACATAGAAGAACGAAATTTGGGGAACCAAGTCGCCTTAGTGTACTTATCATTACCTGAAAGTATCATCCAGTTTGGGTGAAAAAATATTTGCTGAGATTTCTGGAGATTCGTAATTTTGGGCAGCCTGGCAACCCCTTTCCATGAAAGTGTTTCTCGCCAGTCACTGCTTAGGGCTACATTAAGAGGAAAAAAAACGTAGAGATAGAACGTGATACTACTTTATTGTGTCAAGTTTCAAGAAGCTAGCACAAACCGTGTTGGATTCAGAGTTCCAAATACATCTATCAATATAGGAGAAAACAGAGTGAAACCTAAAAATTCAAACTGTTACTGGAAACGAACGCTTCAACATAGAAGAACAAAATTTGGGGAACCTAGTCGCCTTAGTGTACTGATCATTACCTGAAAGTATCATCCAGTTAGGGTGAAAAAATATTTGTTGAGATTTCTGGAGATTTGTAATTTTGGGAAGCCTGGCAACCCCTTTCCATGAAAGTTTTTCTCGCCAGTCACTGCTTAGGGCTACATTAAGAGGAAACAAAACGTAGAGATAGAACGTGAAACTACTTTATTGTGTCAAGTTTCAAGAAGCTAGCACAAACCGTGTTGGATTTAGAGTTCCAAATACGTCTATCAATATAGGAGAAAACAGAGTGAAACCTAAAAATTCAAACTGTTACTGGAAACGAACGCTTCAACATAGAAGAAGGAAATTTGGGGAACCAAGTCGCCTTAGTGTACTGATCATTACCTGAAAGTATCATCCAGTTTGGGTGAAAAAATATTTGCTGAGATTTCTGGAGATTCGTAATTTTGGGCAGCCTGGCAACCCCTTTCCATGAAAGTGTTTCTCGCCAGTCACTGCTTAGGGCTACATCAAGAGGAAACAAAACATAGAGATAGAACGTGAAACTACTTTATTGTGTCAAGTTTCAAGAAGCTAGCACAAACCGTGTTGGATTTAGAGTTCCAAATACATCTATCAATATAGGAGAAAACAGAGTGAAACCTAAAAATTCAAACTGTTACTGGAAACGAACGCTTCAACATAGAAGAACGAAATTTGGGGAACCAAGTCGCCTTAGTGTACTTATCATTACCTGAAAGTATCATCCAGTTTGGGTGAAAAAATATTTGCTGAGATTTCTGGAGATTTGTAATTTTGGGAAACCTGGCAACCCCTTTCCATGAAAGTGTTTCTCGCCAGTCACTGCTTAGGGCTATATCAAGAGGAAAAAAAACATAGAGATAGAATGTGAAACTACTTTATTGTGTCAAGTTTCAAGAAGCTAGCACAAACCGTGTTGGATTTAGAGTTCCAAATACATCTATCAATATAGGAGAAACAGAGTGAAACCTAAAAATTCAAACTGTTACAGGAAAAGAACGCTTCAACATAGAAGAAGGAAATTTTGGGAACCAAGTTGCCTTAGTGTACTGATCATTACCTGAAAGTATCATCCAGTTTGGGTGAAAAAATATTTGCTGAGATTTCTGGAGATTCGTAATTTTGGGCAGCCTGGCAACCCCTTTCCATGAAAGTGTTTCTCGCCAGTCACTGCTTAGGGCTACATTAAGAGGAAACAAAACGTAGAGATAGAACGTGAAACTACTTTATTGTGTCAAGTTTCAAGAAGCTAGCACAAACCGTGTTGGATTTAGAGTTCCAAATACATCTATCAATATAGGAGAAAACAGAGTGAAACCTAAAAATTCAAACTGTTACTGGAAACGAACGCTTCAACATAGAAGAACGAAATTTGGGGAACCAAGTCGCCTTAGTGTATGTATCATTACCTGAAAGTATCATCCAGTTTGGGTGAAAAAATATTTGCTGAGATTTCTGGAGATTCGTAATTTTGGGCAGCCTGGCAACCCCTTTCCATGAAAGTGTTTCTCGCCAGTCACTGCTTAGGGCTACATCAAGAGGAAACAAAACATAGAGATAGAACGTGAAACTACTTTATTGTGTCAAGTTTCAAGAAGCTAGCACAAACCGTGTTGGATTTAGAGTTCCAAATACATCTATCAATATAGGAGAAAACAGAGTGAAACCTAAAAATTCAAACTGTTACTGGAAACGAACGCTTCAACATAGAAGAACGAAATTTGGGGAACCAAGTCGCCTTAGTGTACTTATCATTACCTGAAAGTATCATCCAGTTTGGGTGAAAAAATATTTGCTGAGATTTCTGGAGATTTGTAATTTTGGGAAACCTGGCAACCCCTTTCCATGAAAGTGTTTCTTGCCAGTCACTGCTTAGGGCTATATCAAGAGGAAACAAAACACAGAGATAGAACGTGAAACTACTTTATTGTGTCAAGTTTCAAGAAGCTAGCACAAACCGTGTTGGATGTAGAGTTCCAAATACATCTATCAATATAGGAGAAAACAGAGTGAAATCTGAAAATTCAAACTGTTACTGGAAACGAACGCTTCAACATAGAAGAAGGAAATTTGGGGAACCAAGTCGCCTTAGTGTACTTATCATTACCTGAAAGTATCATCCAGTTTGGGTGAAAAAATATTTGCTGAGATTTCTGGAGATTCGTAATTTTGGGCAGCCTGGCAACTCCTTTCCATGAAAGTGTTTCTCGCCAGTCACTGCTTAGGGCTACATTAAGAGGAAAGAAAACGTAGAGATAGAACGTGAAACTACTTTATTGTGTCAAGTTTCAAGAAGCTAGCACAAACCGTGTTGGATTCAGAGTTCCAAATACATCTATCAATATAGGAGAAAACAGAGTGAAACCTAAAAATTCAAACTGTTACTGGAAACGAACGCTTCAAATTAGAAGAACGAAATTTGGGGAACCAAGTCGCCTTAGTGTACTTATCATTACCTGAAAGTATCATCCAGTTTGGGTGAAAAAATATTTGCTGAGATTTCTGGAGATTTGTAATTTTGGGAAACCGGGAAACCCCTTTCCATGAAAGTGTTTCTCGCCAGTCACTGCTTAGGGCTATATCAAGAGGAAACAAAACATAGAGATAGAACGTGAAACTACTTTATTGTGTCAAGTTTCAAGAAGCTAGCACAAACCGTGTTGGTTTTAGAGTTCCAAATACATCTATCAATATAGGAGAAAACAGAGTGAAACCTAAAAATTCAAACTGTTACAGGAAACGAACGCTTCAACATAGAAGAAGGAAATTTGAGGAACCAAGTCGCCTTAGTGTACTGATCATTACCTGAAAGTATCATCCAGTTAGGGTGAAAAAATATTCGCTGAGATTTCTGGAGATTCGTAATTTTGGGCAGCCTGGCAACCCCTTTCCATGAAAGTGTTTCTCGCCAGTCACTGCTTAGGGCTACATTAAGAGGAAAAAAAACGTAGAGATAGAAAGTGATACTACTTTATTGTGTCAAGTTTCAAGAAGCTAGCACAAACCGTGTTGGATTTAGAGTTCCAAATACGTCTATCAATATAGGAGAAAACAGAGTGAAACCTAAAAATTCAAACTGTTACTGGAAACGAACGCTTCAACATAGAAGAACGAAATTTGGGGAACCAAGTCGCCTTAGTGTACTGATCATTACCTGAATGTATCATCCAGTTTGGGTGGAAAAATATTTGCTGAGATTTCTGGAGATTCGTAATTTTGGGAAGCCTGGCAACCCCTTTCCATGAAAGTGTTTCTCGCCAGTCACTGCTTAGGGCTACATCAAGAGGAAACAAAACATAGAGATAGAACGTGAAACTACTTTATTGTGTCAAGTTTCAAGAAGCTAGCACAAACCGTGTTGGATTTAGAGTTCCAAATACATCTATCAATATAGGAGAAAACAGAGTGAAACCTAAAAATTCAAACTGTTACTGGAAACGAACGCTTCAACATAGAAGAACGAAATTTGGGGAACCAAGTCGCCTTAGTGTACTGATCATTACCTGAAAGTATCATCCAGTTTGGGTGGAAAAATATTTGCTGAGATTTCTGGAGATTCGTAATTTTGGGAAGCCTGGCAACCCCTTTCCATGAAAGTGTTTCTCGCCAGTCACTGCTTAGGGCTACATCAAGAGGAAACAAAACATAGAGATAGAACGTGAAATTACTTTATTGTGTCAAGTTTCAGGAAGCTAGCACAAACCGTGTTGGATTTAGAGTTCCAAATACATCTATCAATATAGGAGAAAACAGAGTGAAACCTAAAAATTCAAACTGTTACAGGAAACGAACGCTTCAACATAGAAGAAGCAAATTTGGGGAACCAAGTCGCCTTAGTGTACTGATCATTACCTGAAAGTATCATCCAGTTTGGGTGAAAAAAATATTTGCTGAGATTTCTGGAGATTCGTAATTTTGGGCAGCCTGGCAACTCCTTTCCATGAAAGTGTTTCTCGCCAGTCACTGCTTAGGGCTACATTAAGAGGAAAGAAAACGTAGAGATAGAACGTGAAACTACTTTATTGTGTCAAGTTTCAAGAAGCTAGCACAAACCGTGTTGGATTCAGAGTTCCAAATACATCTATCAATATAGGAGAAAACAGAGTGAAACCTAAAAATTCAAACTGTTACTGGAAACGAACGCTTCAACATAGAAGAACAAAATTTGGGGAACCTAGTCGCCTTAGTGTACTGATCATTACCTGAAAGTATCATCCAGTTTGGGTGAAAAAATATTTGTTGAGATTTCTGGAGATTTGTAATTTTGGGAAGCCTGGCAACCCCTTTCCATGAAAGTTTTTCTCGCCAGTCACTGCTTAGGGCTACATCAAGAGGAAACAAAACATAGAGATAGAACGTGAAACTACTTTATTGTGTCAAGTTTCAAGAAGCTAGCACAAACCGTGTTGGATTTAGAGTTCCAAATACGTCTATCAATATAGGAGAAAACAGAGTGAAACCTAAAAATTCAAACTGTTACTGGAAACGAACGCTTCAACATAGAAGAACGAAATTTGGGGAACCAAGTCGCCTTAGTGTACTTATCATTACCTGAAAGTATCATCCTGTTTGGGTGAAAAAATATTTGCTGAGATTTCTGGAGATTTGTAATTTTGGGAAACCTGGCAACCCCTTTCCATGAAAGTGTTTCTTGCCAGTCACTGCTTAGGGCTATATCAAGAGGAAACAAAACATAGAGATAGAACGTGAAACTACTTTATTGTGTCAAGTTTCAAAAAGCTAGCACAAACCGTGTTGGATGTAGAGTTCCAAATACATCTATCAATATAGGAGAAAACAGAGTGAAACCTAAAAATTCAAACTGTTACTGGAAACGAACGCTTCAACATAGAAGAACGAAATTTGGGGAACCAAGTCGCCTTAGTGTACTTATCATTACCTGAAAGTATCATCCAGTTTGGGTGAAAAAATATTTGCTGAGATTTCTGGAGATTTGTAATTTTGGGAAACCGGGCAACCCCTTTCCATGAAAGTGTTTCTCGCCAGTCACTGCTTAGGGCTATATCAAGAGGAAACAAAACATAGAGATAGAACGTGAAACTACTTTATTGTGTCAAGTTTCAAGAAGCTAGCACAAACCGTGTTGGTTTTAGAGTTCCAAATACATCTATCAATATAGGAGAAAACAGAGTGAAACCTAAAAATTCAAACTGTTACAGGAAACGAACGCTTCAACATAGAAGAAGGAAATTTGGGGAACCAAGTCGCCTTAGTGTACTGATCATTACCTGAAAGTATCATCCAGTTAGGGTGAAAAAATATTTGCTGAGATTTCTGGAGATTCGTAATTTTGGGCAGCCTGGCAAGCCCTTTCCATGAAAGTGTTTCTCGCCAGTCACTGCTTAGGGCTACATTAAGAGGAAAAAAAACGTAGAGATAGAAAGTGATACTACTTTATTGTGTCAAGTTTCAAGAAGCTAGCACAAACCGTGTTGGATTTAGAGTTCCAAATACGTCTATCAATATAGGAGAAAACAGAGTGAAACCTAAAAATTCAAACTGTTACTGGAAACGAACGCTTCAACATAGAAGAACGAAATTTGGGGAACCAAGTCGCCTTAGTGTACTGATCATTACCTGAAAGTATCATCCAGTTTGGGTGGAAAAATATTTGCTGAGATTTCTGGAGATTCGTAATTTTGGGAAGCCTGGCAACCCCTTTCCATGAAAGTGTTTCTCGCCAGTCACTGCTTAGGGCTACATCAAGAGGAAACAAAACATAGAGATAGAACGTGAAACTACTTTATTGTGTCAAGTTTCAAGAAGCTAGCACAAACCGTGTTGGATTTAGAGTTCCAAATACATCTATCAATATAGGAGAAAACAGAGTGAAACCTAAAAATTCAAACTGTTACTGGAAACGAACGCTTCAACATAGAAGAACGAAATTTGGGGAACCAAGTCGCCTTAGTGTACTTATCATTACCTGAAAGTATCATCCAGTTTGGGTGAAAAAATATTTGCTGAGATTTCTGGAGATTTGTAATTTTGGGAAACCTGGCAACCCCTTTCCATGAAAGTGTTTCTCGCCAGTCACTGCTTAGGGCTATATCAAGAGGAAACAAAACATAGAGATAGAACGTGAAACTACTTTATTGTGTCAAGTTTCAAGAAGCTAGCACAAACCGTGTTGGATTTAGAGTTCCAAATACATCTATCAATATAGGAGAAAACAGAGTGAAACCTAAAAATTCAAACTGTTACAGGAAACGAACGCATCAACATAGAAGAAGGAAATTTGGGGAACCAAGTCGCCTTAGTGTACTGATCATTACCTGAAAGTATCATCCAGTTTGGGTGAAAAAATATTTGCTGAGATTTCTGGAGATTCGTAATTTTGGGCAGCCTGGCAACTCCTTTCCATGAAAGTGTTTCTCGCCAGTCACTGCTTAGGGCTACATTAAGAGGAAAGAAAACGTAGAGATAGAACGTGAAACTACTTTATTGTGTCAAGTTTCAAGAAGCTAGCACAAACCGTGTTGGATTCAGAGTTCCAAATACATCTATCAATATAGGAGAAAACAGAGTGAAACCTAAAAATTCAAACTGTTACTGGAAACGAACGCTTCAACATAGAAGAACAAAATTTGGGGAACCTAGTCGCCTTAGTGTACTGATCATTACCTGAAAGTATCATCCAGGTTGGGTGAAAAAATATTTGTTGAGATTTCTGGAGATTTGTAATTTTGGGAAGCCTGGCAACCCCTTTCCATGAAAGTTTTTCTCGCCAGTCACTGCTTAGGGCTACATCAAGAGGAAACAAAACATAGAGATAGAACGTGAAACTACTTTATTGTGTCAAGTTTCAAGAAGCTAGCACAAACCGTGTTGGATTTAGAGTTCCAAATACGTCTATCAATATAGGAGAAAACAGAGTGAAACCTAAAAATTCAAACTGTTACTGGAAACGAACGCTTCAACATAGAAGAACGAAATTTGGGGAACCAAGTCGCCTTAGTGTACTTATCATTACCTGAAAGTATCATCCAGTTTGGGTGAAAAAATATTTGCTGGGATTTCTGGAGATTTGTAATTTTGGGAAACCTGGCAACCCCTTTCCATGAAAGTGTTTCTTGCCAGTCACTGCTTAGGGCTATATCAAGAGGAAACAAAACATAGAGATAGAACGTGAAACTACTTTATTGTGTCAAGTTTCAAGAAGCTAGCACAAACCGTGTTGGATGTAGAGTTCCAAATACATCTATCAATATAGGAGAAAACAGAGTGAAACCTAAAAATTCAAACTGTTACTGGAAACGAACGCTTCAACATAGAAGAACGAAATTTGGGGAACCAAGTCGCCTTAGTGTACTTATCATTACCTGAAAGTATCATCCAGTTTGGGTGAAAAAATATTTGCTGAGATTTCTGGAGATTTGTAATTTTGGGAAACCGGGCAACCCCTTTCCATGAAAGTGTTTCTCGCCAGTCACTGCTTAGGGCTATATCAAGAGGAAACAAAACATAGAGATAGAACGTGAAACTACTTTATTGTGTCATGTTTCAAGAAGCTAGCACAAACCGTGTTGGTTTTAGAGTTCTAAATACATCTATCAATATAGGAGAAAACAGAGTGAAACCTAAAAATTCAAACTGTTACAGGAAACGAACGCTTCAACATAGAAGAACGAAATTTGGGGAACCAAGTCGCCTTAGTGTACTGATCATTACCTGAAAGTATCATCCAGTTTTTGTGGAAAAATATTTGCTGAGATTTCTGGAGATTCGTAATTTTGGGAAGCCTGGCAACCCCTTTCCATGAAAGTGTTTCTCGCCAGTCACTGCTTAGGGCTACATCAAGAGGAAACAAAACGTAGAGATAGAACGTGAAACTACTTTATTGTGTCAAGTTTCAAGAAGCTAGCACAAACCGTGTTGGATTTAGAGTTCCAAATACATCTATCAATATAGGAGAAAACAGAGTGAAACCTAAAAATTCAAACTGTTACTGGAAACGAACGCTTCAACATAGAAGAAGCAAATTTGGGGAACCAAGTCGCCTTAGTGTACTGATCATTACCTGAAAGTATCATCCAGTTTGGGTGAAAAAAATATTTGCTGAGATTTCTGGAGATTCGTAATTTTGGGCAGCCTGGCAACTCCTTTCCATGAAAGTGTTTCTCGCCAGTTACTGCTTAGGGCTACATTAAGAGGAAAGAAAACGTAGAGATAGAACGTGAAACTACTTTATTGTGTCAAGTTTCAAGAAGCTAGCACAAACCGTGTTGGATTCAGAGTTCCAAATACATCTATCAATATAGGAGAAAACAGAGTGAAACCTAAAAATTCAAACTGTTACTGGAAACGAACGCTTCAACATAGAAGAACAAAATTTGGGGAACCTAGTCGCCTTAGTGTACTGATCATTACCTGAAAGTATCATCCAGTTTGGGTGAAAAAATATTTGTTGAGATTTCTGGAGATTTGTAATTTTGGGAAGCCTGGCAACCCCTTTCCATGAAAGTTTTTCTCGCCAGTCACTGCTTAGGGCTACATCAAGAGGAAACAAAACATAGAGATAGAACGTGAAACTACTTTATTGTGTCAAGTTTCAAGAAGCTAGCACAAACCGTGTTGGATTTAGAGTTCCAAATACGTCTATCAATATAGGAGAAAACAGAGTGAAACCTAAAAATTCAAACTGTTACTGGAAACGAACGCTTCAACATAGAAGAACGAAATTTGGGGAACCAAGTCGCCTTAGTGTACTTATCATTACCTGAAAGTATCATCCTGTTTGGGTGAAAAAATATTTGCTGAGATTTCTGGAGATTTGTAATTTTGGGAAACCTGGCAACCCCTTTCCATGAAAGTGTTTCTTGCCAGTCACTGCTTAGGGCTATATCAAGAGGAAACAAAACATAGAGATAGAACGTGAAACTACTTTATTGTGTCAAGTTTCAAAAAGCTAGCACAAACCGTGTTGGATGTAGAGTTCCAAATACATCTATCAATATAGGAGAAAACAGAGTGAAACCTAAAAATTCAAACTGTTACTGGAAACGAACGCTTCAACATAGAAGAACGAAATTTGGGGAACCAAGTCGCCTTAGTGTACTTATCATTACCTGAAAGTATCATCCAGTTTGGGTGAAAAAATATTTGCTGAGATTTCTGGAGATTTGTAATTTTGGGAAACCGGGCAACCCCTTTCCATGAAAGTGTTTCTCGCCAGTCACTGCTTAGGGCTATATCAAGAGGAAACAAAACATAGAGATAGAACGTGAAACTACTTTATTGTGTCAAGTTTCAAGAAGCTAGCACAAACCGTGTTGGTTTTAGAGTTCCAAATACATCTATCAATATAGGAGAAAACAGAGTGAAACCTAAAAATTCAAACTGTTACAGGAAACGAACGCTTCAACATAGAAGAAGGAAATTTGGGGAACCAAGTCGCCTTAGTGTACTGATCATTACCTGAAAGTATCATCCAGTTAGGGTGAAAAAATATTTGCTGAGATTTCTGGAGATTCGTAATTTTGGGCAGCCTGGCAAGCCCTTTCCATGAAAGTGTTTCTCGCCAGTCACTGCTTAGGGCTACATTAAGAGGAAAAAAAACGTAGAGATAGAAAGTGATACTACTTTATTGTGTCAAGTTTCAAGAAGCTAGCACAAACCGTGTTGGATTTAGAGTTCCAAATACGTCTATCAATATAGGAGAAAACAGAGTGAAACCTAAAAATTCAAACTGTTACTGGAAACGAACGCTTCAACATAGAAGAACGAAATTTGGGGAACCAAGTCGCCTTAGTGTACTGATCATTACCTGAAAGTATCATCCAGTTTGGGTGGAAAAATATTTGCTGAGATTTCTGGAGATTCGTAATTTTGGGAAGCCTGGCAACCCCTTTCCATGAAAGTGTTTCTCGCCAGTCACTGCTTAGGGCTACATCAAGAGGAAACAAAACATAGAGATAGAACGTGAAACTACTTTATTGTGTCAAGTTTCAAGAAGCTAGCACAAACCGTGTTGGATTTAGAGTTCCAAATACATCTATCAATATAGGAGAAAACAGAGTGAAACCTAAAAATTCAAACTGTTACTGGAAACGAACGCTTCAACATAGAAGAACGAAATTTGGGGAACCAAGTCGCCTTAGTGTACTTATCATTACCTGAAAGTATCATCCAGTTTGGGTGAAAAAATATTTGCTGAGATTTCTGGAGATTTGTAATTTTGGGAAACCTGGCAACCCCTTTCCATGAAAGTGTTTCTCGCCAGTCACTGCTTAGGGCTATATCAAGAGGAAACAAAACATAGAGATAGAACGTGAAACTACTTTATTGTGTCAAGTTTCAAGAAGCTAGCACAAACCGTGTTGGATTTAGAGTTCCAAATACATCTATCAATATAGGAGAAAACAGAGTGAAACCTAAAAATTCAAACTGTTACAGGAAACGAACGCATCAACATAGAAGAAGGAAATTTGGGGAACCAAGTCGCCTTAGTGTACTGATCATTACCTGAAAGTATCATCCAGTTTGGGTGAAAAAATATTTGCTGAGATTTCTGGAGATTCGTAATTTTGGGCAGCCTGGCAACTCCTTTCCATGAAAGTGTTTCTCGCCAGTCACTGCTTAGGGCTACATTAAGAGGAAAGAAAACGTAGAGATAGAACGTGAAACTACTTTATTGTGTCAAGTTTCAAGAAGCTAGCACAAACCGTGTTGGATTCAGAGTTCCAAATACATCTATCAATATAGGAGAAAACAGAGTGAAACCTAAAAATTCAAACTGTTACTGGAAACGAACGCTTCAACATAGAAGAACAAAATTTGGGGAACCTAGTCGCCTTAGTGTACTGATCATTACCTGAAAGTATCATCCAGGTTGGGTGAAAAAATATTTGTTGAGATTTCTGGAGATTTGTAATTTTGGGAAGCCTGGCAACCCCTTTCCATGAAAGTTTTTCTCGCCAGTCACTGCTTAGGGCTACATCAAGAGGAAACAAAACATAGAGATAGAACGTGAAACTACTTTATTGTGTCAAGTTTCAAGAAGCTAGCACAAACCGTGTTGGATTTAGAGTTCCAAATACGTCTATCAATATAGGAGAAAACAGAGTGAAACCTAAAAATTCAAACTGTTACTGGAAACGAACGCTTCAACATAGAAGAACGAAATTTGGGGAACCAAGTCGCCTTAGTGTACTTATCATTACCTGAAAGTATCATCCAGTTTGGGTGAAAAAATATTTGCTGAGATTTCTGGAGATTTGTAATTTTGGGAAACCTGGCAACCCCTTTCCATGAAAGTGTTTCTTGCCAGTCACTGCTTAGGGCTATATCAAGAGGAAACAAAACATAGAGATAGAACGTGAAACTACTTTATTGTGTCAAGTTTCAAGAAGCTAGCACAAACCGTGTTGGATGTAGAGTTCCAAATACATCTATCAATATAGGAGAAAACAGAGTGAAACCTAAAAATTCAAACTGTTACTGGAAACGAACGCTTCAACATAGAAGAACGAAATTTGGGGAACCAAGTCGCCTTAGTGTACTTATCATTACCTGAAAGTATCATCCAGTTTGGGTGAAAAAATATTTGCTGAGATTTCTGGAGATTTGTAATTTTGGGAAACCGGGCAACCCCTTTCCATGAAAGTGTTTCTCGCCAGTCACTGCTTAGGGCTATATCAAGAGGAAACAAAACATAGAGATAGAACGTGAAACTACTTTATTGTGTCATGTTTCAAGAAGCTAGCACAAACCGTGTTGGTTTTAGAGTTCTAAATACATCTATCAATATAGGAGAAAACAGAGTGAAACCTAAAAATTCAAACTGTTACAGGAAACGAACGCTTCAACATAGAAGAACGAAATTTGGGGAACCAAGTCGCCTTAGTGTACTGATCATTACCTGAAAGTATCATCCAGTTTTTGTGGAAAAATATTTGCTGAGATTTCTGGAGATTCGTAATTTTGGGAAGCCTGGCAACCCCTTTCCATGAAAGTGTTTCTCGCCAGTCACTGCTTAGGGCTACATCAAGAGGAAACAAAACGTAGAGATAGAACGTGAAACTACTTTATTGTGTCAAGTTTCAAGAAGCTAGCACAAACCGTGTTGGATTTAGAGTTCCAAATACATCTATCAATATAGGAGAAAACAGAGTGAAACCTAAAAATTCAAACTGTTACTGGAAACGAACGCTTCAACATAGAAGAACAAAATTTGGGGAACCTAGTCGCCTTAGTGTACTGATCATTACCTGAAAGTATCATCCAGTTTGGGTGAAAAAATATTTGTTGAGATTTCTGGAGATTTGTAATTTTGGGAAGCCTGGCAACCCCTTTCCATGAAAGTTTTTCTCGCCAGTCACTGCTTAGGGCTACATCAAGAGGAAACAAAACATAGAGATAGAACGTGAAACTACTTTATTGTGTCAAGTTTCAAGAAGCTAGCACAAACCGTGTTGGATTTAGAGTTCCAAATACGTCTATCAATATAGGAGAAAACAGAGTGAAACCTAAAAATTCAAACTGTTACTGGAAACGAACGCTTCAACATAGAAGAAGGAAATTTGGGGAACCAAGTCGCCTTAGTGTACTGATCATTACCTGAAAGTATCATCCAGTTTGGGTGAAAAAATATTTGCTGAGATTTCTGGAGATTCGTAATTTTGGGCAGCCTGGCAACCCCTTTCCATGAAAGTGTTTCTCGCCAGTCACTGCTTAGGGCTACATCAAGAGGAAAGAAAACATAGAGTTAGAACGTGAAACTACTTTATTGTGTCAAGTTTCAAGAAGCTAGCACAAACCGTGTTGGATTCAGAGTTCCAAATACATCTATCAATATAGGAGAAAACAGAGTGAAACCTAAAAATTCAAACTGTTACTGGAAACGAACACTTCAACATAGAAGAACAAAATTTGGGGAACCTAGTCGCCTTAGTGTACTGATCATTACCTGAAAGTATCATCCAGTTTGGGTGAAAAAATATTTGTTGAGATTTCTGGAGATTTGTAATTTTGGGAAGCCTGGCAACCCCTTTCCATGAAAGTTTTTCTCGCCAGTCACTGCTTAGGGCTACATCAAGAGGAAACAAAACATAGAGATAGAACGTGAAACTACTTTATTGTGTCAAGTTTCAAGAAGCTAGCACAAACCGTGTTGGATTTAGAGTTCCAAATACGTCTATCAATATAGGAGAAAACAGAGTGAAACCTAAAAATTCAAACTGTTACTGGAAACGAACGCTTCAACATAGAAGAAGGAAATTTGGGGAACCAAGTCGCCTTAGTGTACTGATCATTACCTGAAAGTATCATCCAGTTTGGGTGAAAAAATATTTGCTGAGATTTCTGGAGGTTCGTAATTTTGGGCAGCCTGGCAACCCCTTTCCATGAAAGTGTTTTTCGCCAGTCACTGCTTAGGGCTACATCAAGAGGAAACAAAACATAGAGATAGAACATGAAACTACTTTATTGTGTCAAGTTTCAAGAAGCTAGCACAAACCGTGTTGGATGTAGAGTTCCAAATACATCTATCAATATAGGAGAAAACAGAGTGAAACCTAAAAATTCAAACTGTTACTGGAAACGAACGCTTCAACATAGAAGAACAAAATTTGGGGAACCAAGTCGCCTTAGTGTACTTATCATTACCTGAAAGTATCATCCAGTTTGGGTGAAAAAATATTTGCTGAGATTTCTGGAGATTTGTAATTTTGGGAAACCTGGCAACCCCTTTCCATGAAAGTGTTTCTCGCCAGTCACTGCTTAGGGCTATATCAAGAGGAAACAAAACATAGAGATAGAACGTGAAACTACTTTATTGTGTCAAGTTTCAAGAAGCTAGCACAAACCGTGTTGGATTTAGAGTTCCAAATACATCTATCAATATAGGAGAAACAGAGTGAAACCTAAAAATTCAAACTGTTACAGAAAAAGAACGCTTCAACATAGAAGAAGGAAATTTGGGGAACCAAGTTGCCTTAGTGTACTGATCATTACCTGAAAGTATCATCCAGTTTGGGTGAAAAAATATTTGCTGAGATTTCTGGAGATTCGTAATTTTGGGCAGCCTGGCAACCCCTTTCCATGAAAGTGTTTCTCGCCAGTCACTGCTTAGGGCTACATCAAGAGGAAACAAAACATAGAGATAGAACGTGAAACTACTTTATTGTGTCAAGTTTCAAGAAGCTAGCACAAACCGTGTTGGATGTAGAGTTCCAAATACATCTATCAATATAGGAGAAAACAGAGTGAAACCTAAAAATTCAAACTGTTACAGGAAACGAACGCTTCAACATAGAAGAAGGAAATTTGGGGAACCAAGTCGCCTTAGTGTGCTGATCATTACTTGAAAGTATCATCCAGTTTGGGTGAAAAAATATTTGCTGAGATTTCTGGAGATTCGTAATTTTGGGCAGCCTGGCAACTCCTTTCCATGAAAGTGTTTCTCGCCAGTCACTGCTTAGGGCTACATTAAGAGGAAAGAAAACGTAGAGATAGAACGTGAAACTACTTTATTGTGTCAAGTTTCAAGAAGCTAGCACAAACCGTGTTGGATTCAGAGTTCCAAATACATCTATCAATATAGGAGAAAACAGAATGAAACCTAAAAATTCAAACTGTTACTGGAAACGAACGATTCAACATAGAAGAACAAAATTTGGGGAACCTAGTCGCCTTAGTGTACTGATCATTACCTGAAAGTATCATCCAGTTTGGGTGAAAAAATATTTGTTGAGATTTCTGGAGATTTGTAATTTTGGGAAGCCTGGCAACCCCTTTCCATGAAAGTTTTTCTCGCCAGTCACTGCTTAGGGCTACATCAAGAGGAAACAAAACATAGAGATAGAACGTGAAACTACTTTATTGTGTCAAGTTTCAAGAAGCTAGCACAAACCGTGTTGGATTTAGAGTTCCAAATACGTCTATCAATATAGGAGAAAACAGAGTGAAACCTAAAAATTCAAACTGTTACTGGAAACGAACGCTTCAACATAGAAGAAGGAAATTTGGGGAACCAAGTCGCCTTAGTGTACTGATCATTACCTGAAAGTATCATCCAGTTTGGGTGAAAAAATATTTGCTGAGATTTCTGGAGATTCGTAATTTTGGGCAGCCTGGCAACCCCTTTCCATGAAAGTGTTTCTCGCCAGTCACTGCTTAGGGCTACATCAAGAGGAAACAAAACATAGAGATAGAACATGAAACTACTTTATTGTGTCAAGTTTCAAGAAGCTAGCACAAACCGTGTTGGATGTAGAGTTCCAAATACATCTATCAATATAGGAGAAAACAGAGTGAAACCTAAAAATTCAAACTGTTACTGGAAACGAACGCTTCAACATAGAAGAACAAAATTTGGGGAACCAAGTCGCCTTAGTGTACTTATCATTACCTGAAAGTATCATCCAGTTTGGGTGAAAAAATATTTGCTGAGATTTCTGGAGATTTGTAATTTTGGGAAACCTGGCAACCCCTTTCCATGAAAGTGTTTCTCGCCAGTCACTGCTTAGGGCTATATCAAGAGGAAACAAAACATAGAGATAGAACGTGAAACTACTTTATTGTGTCAAGTTTCAAGAAGCTAGCACAAACCGTGTTGGATTTAGAGTTCCAAATACATCTATCAATATAGGAGAAACAGAGTGAAACCTAAAAATTCAAACTGTTACAGAAAAAGAACGCTTCAACATAGAAGAAGGAAATTTGGGGAACCAAGTTGCCTTAGTGTACTGATCATTACCTGAAAGTATCATCCAGTTTGGGTGAGAAAATATTTGCTGAGATTTCTGGAGATTCGTAATTTTGGGCAGCCTGGCAACCCCTTTCCATGAAAGTGTTTCTCGCCAGTCACTGCTTAGGGCTACATTAAGAGGAACGAAAACGTAGAGATAGAACGTGAAACTACTTTATTGTGTCAAGTTTCAAGAAGCTAGCACAAACCGTGTTGGATTTAGAGTTCCAAATACATCTATCAATATAGGAGAAAACAGAGTGAAACCTAAAAATTCAAACTGTTACTGGAAACGAACGCTTCAACATAGAAGAACGAAATTTGGGGAACCAAGTCGCCTTAGTGTACGTATCATTACCTGAAAGTATCATCCAGTTTGGGTGAAAAAATATTTGTTGAGATTTCTGGAGATTTGTAATTTTGGGCAGCCTGGCAACCCCTTTCCATGAAAGTGTTTCTCGCCAGTCACTGCTTAGGGCTACATCAAGAGGAAACAAAACATAGAGATAGAACGTGAAACTACTTTATTGTGTCAAGTTTCAAGAAGCTAGCACAAACCGTGTTGGATGTAGAGTTCCAAATACATCTATCAATATAGGAGAAAACAGAGTGAAACCTAAAAATTCAAACTGTTACTGGAAATGAACGCTTCAACATAGAAGAACGAAATTTGGGGAACCAAGTCGCCTTAGTGTACGTATCATTACCTGAAAGTATCATCCTGTTTGGGTGAAAAAATATTTGCTGAGATTTTTGGAGATTTGTAATTTTGGGAAACCTGGCAACCCCTTTCCATGAAAGTGTTTCTCGCCAGTCACTGCTTAGGGCTATATCAAGAGGAAACAAAACATAGAGATAGAACGTGAAACTACTTTATTGTGTCAAGTTTCAAGAAGCTAGCACAAACCGTGTTGGATTTAGAGTTCCAAATACATCTATCAATATAGGAGAAAACAGAGTGAAACCTAAAAATTCAAACTGTTACTGGAAACGAACGCTTCAACATAGAAGAACAAAATTTGGGGAACCTAGTCGCCTTAGTGTACTGATCATTACCTGAAAGTATCATCCAGTTTGGGTGAAAAAATATTTCCTGAGATTTCTGGAGATTCGTAATTTTGGGCAGCCTGGCAACTCCTTTCCATGAAAGGGTTTCTCGCCAGTCACTGCTTAGGGCTACATTAAGAGGAAAGAAAACGTAGAGATAGAACGTGAAACTACTTTATTGTGTCAAGTTTCAAGAACCTAGCACAAACCGTGTTGGATTCAGAGTTCCAAATACATCTATCAATATAGGAGAAAACAGAGTGAAACCTAAAAATTCAAACTGTTACTGGAAACGAACGCTTCAACATAGAAGAACAAAATTTGGGGAACCTAGTCGCCTTAGTGTACTGATCATTACCTGAAAGTATCATCCAGTTTGGGTGAAAAAATATTTGTTGAGATATCTGGAGATTTGTAATTTTGGGAAGCCTGGCAACCCCTTTCCATGAAAGTTTTTCTCGCCAGTCACTGCTTAGGGCTACATCAAGAGGAAACAAAACATAGAGATAGAACGTGAAACTACTTTATTGTGTCAAGTTTCAAGAAGCTAGCACAAACCGTGTTGGATTTAGAGTTCCAAATACGTCTATCAATATAGGAGAAAACAGAGTGAAACCTAAAAATTCAAACTGTTACTGGAAACGAACGCTTCAACATAGAAGAACGAAATTTGGGGAACCAAGTCGCCTTAGTGTACTTATCATTACCTGAAAGTATCATCCAGTTTGGGTGAAAAAATATTTGCTGGGATTTCTGGAGATTTGTAATTTTGGGAAACCTGGCAACCCCTTTCCATGAAAGTGTTTCTTGCCAGTCACTGCTTAGGGCTATATCAAGAGGAAACAAAACATAGAGATAGAACGTGAAACTACTTTATTGTGTCAAGTTTCAAGAAGCTAGCACAAACCATGTTGGATGTAGAGTTCCAAATACATCTATCAATATAGGAGAAAACAGAGTGAAACCTAAAAATTCAAACTGTTACTGGAAACGAACGCTTCAACATAGAAGAACGAAATTTGGGGAACCAAGTCGCCTTAGTGTACTTATCATTACCTGAAAGTATCATCCAGTTTGGGTGAAAAAATATTTGCTGAGATTTCTGGAGATTTGTAATTTTGGGAAACCGGGCAACCCCTTTCCATGAAAGTGTTTCTCGCCAGTCACTGCTTAGGGCTATATCAAGAGGAAACAAAACATAGAGATAGAACGTGAAACTACTTTATTGTGTCAAGTTTCAAGAAGCTAGCACAAACCGTGTTGGTTTTAGAGTTCCAAATACATCTATCAATATAGGAGAAAACAGAGTGAAACCTAAAAATTCAAACTGTTACTGGAAACGAACGCTTCAACATAGAAGAACGAAATTTGGGGAACCAAGTCGCCTTAGTGTACTGATCATTACCTGAAAGTATCATCCAGTTTGGGTGGAAAAATATTTGCTGAGATTTCTGGAGATTCGTAATTTTGGGCAGCCTGGCAACCCCTTTCCATGAAAGTGTTTCTCGCCAGTCACTGCTTAGGGCTACATCAAGAGGAAACAAAACATAGAGATAGAACGTGAAACTACTTTATTGTGTCAAGTTTCAAGAAGCTAGCACAAACCGTGTTGGATTTAGAGTTCCAAATACATCTATCAATATAGGAGAAAACAGAGTGAAACCTAAAAATTCAAACTGTTACTGGAAACGAACGCTTCAACATAGAAGAACGAAATTTGGGGAACCAAGTCGCCTTAGTGTACTTATCATTACCTGAAAGTATCATCCAGTTTGGGTGAAAAAATATTTGCTGAGATTTCTGGAGATTTGTAATTTTGGGAAACCTGGCAACCCCTTTCCATGAAAGTGTTTCTCGCCAGTCACTGCTTAGGGCTATATCAAGAGGAAACAAAACATAGATATAGAACGTGAAACTACTTTATTGTGTCAAGTTTCAGGAAGCTAGCACAAACCGTGTTGGATTTAGAGTTCCAAATACATCTATCAATATAGGAGAAAACAGAGTGAAACCTAAAAATTCAAACTGTTACAGGAAACGAACGCTTCAACATAGAATAAGGAAATTTGGGGAACCAAGTCGCCTTAGTGTACTGATCATTACCTGAAAGTATCATCCAGTTTGGGTGAAAAAATATTTGCTGAGATTTCTGGAGATTCGTAATTTTGGGCAGCCTGGCAACTCCTTTCCATGAAAGTGTTTCTCGCCAGTCACTGCTTAGGGCTACATTAAGAGGAAAGAAAACGTAGAGATAGAACGTAAAACTACTTTATTGTGTCAAGTTTCAAGAAGCTAGCACAAACCGTGTTGGATTCAGAGTTCCAAATACATCTATCAATATAGGAGAAAACAAAGTGAAACCTAAAAATTCAAACTGTTACTGGAAACGAACGCTTCAACATAGAAGAACAAAATTTGGGGAACCTAGTCGCCTTAGTGTACTGATCATTACCTGAAAGTATCATCCAGTTTGGGTGAAAAAATATTTGTTGAGATTTCTGGAGATTTGTAATTTTGGGAAGCCTGGCAACCCCTTTCCATGAAAGTTTTTCTCGCCAGTCACTGCTTAGGGCTACATCAAGAGGAAACAAAACATAGAGATAGAACGTGAAACTACTTTATTGTGTCAAGTTTCAAGAAGCTAGCACAAACCGTGTTGGATTTAGAGTTCCAAATACGTCTATCAATATAGGAGAAAACAGAGTGAAACCTAAAAATTCAAACTGTTACTGGAAACGAACGCTTCAACATAGAAGAACGAAATTTGGGGAACCAAGTCGCCTTAGTGTACTTATCATTACCTGAAAGTATCATCCAGTTTGGGTGAAAAAATATTTGCTGAGATTTCTGGAGATTTGTAATTTTGGGAAACCGGGCAACCCCTTTCCATGAAAGTGTTTCTCGCCAGTCACTGCTTAGGGCTATATCAAGAGGAAACAAAACATAGATATAGAACGTGAAACTACTTTATTGTGTCAAGTTTCAGGAAGCTAGCACAAACCGTGTTGGATTTAGAGTTCCAAATACATCTATCAATATAGGAGAAAACAGAGTGAAACCTAAAAATTCAAACTGTTACTGGAAACGAACGCTTCAACATAGAATAAGGAAATTTGGGGCACCAAGTCGCCTTAGTGTACTGATCATTACCTGAAAGTATCATCCAGTTTGGGTGAAAAAATATTTGCTGAGATTTCTGGAGATTCGTAATTTTGGGCAGCCTGGCAACTCCTTTCCATGAAAGTGTTTCTCGCCAGTCACTGCTTAGGGCTACATTAAGAGGAAAGAAAACGTAGAGATAGAACGTGAAACTACTTTATTGTGTCAAGTTTCAAGAAGCTAGCACAAACCGTGTTGGATTCAGAGTTCCAAATACATCTATCAATATAGGAGAAAACAGAGTGAAACCTAAAAATTCAAACTGTTACTGGAAACGAACGCTTCAACATAGAAGAACAAAATTTGGGGAACCTAGTCGCCTTAGTGTACTGATCATTACCTGAAAGTATCATCCAGTTTGGGTGAAAAAATATTTGTTGAGATTTCTGGAGATTTGTAATTTTGGGAAGCCTGGCAACCCCTTTCCATGAAAGTTTTTCTCGCCAGTCACTGCTTAGGGCTACATCAAGAGGAAACAAAACATAGAGATAGAACGTGAAACTACTTTATTGTGTCAAGTTTCAAGAAGCTAGCACAAACCGTGTTGGTTTTAGAGTTCCAAATACATCTATCAATATAGGAGAAAACAGAGTGAAACCTAAAAATTCAAACTGTTACAGGAAACGAACGCTTCAACATAGAAGAAGGAAATTTGGGGAACCAAGTCGCCTTAGTGTACTGATCATTACCTGAAAGTATCATCCAGTTAGGGTGAAAAAATATTTGCTGAGATTTCTGGAGATTCGTAATTTTGGGCAGCCTGGCAACCCCTTTCCATGAAAGTGTTTCTCGCCAGTCACTGCTTAGGGCTACATTAAGAGGAAAAAAAACGTAGAGATAGAATGTGATACTACTTTATTGTGTCAAGTTTCAAGAAGCTAGCACAAACCGTGTTGGATTTAGAGTTCCAAATACGTCTATCAATATAGGAGAAAACAGAGTGAAACCTAAAAATTCAAACTGTTACTGGAAACGAACGCTTCAACATAGAAGAACGAAATTTGGGGAACCAAGTCGCCTTAGTGTACTGATCATTACCTGAAAGTATCATCCAGTTTGGGTGGAAAAATATTTGCTGAGATTTCTGGAGATTCGTAATTTTGGGAAGCCTGGCAACCCCTTTCCATGAAAGTGTTTCTCGCCAGTCACTGCTTAGGGCTACATCAAGAGGAAACAAAACATAGAGATAGAACGTGAAACTACTTTATTGTGTCAAGTTTCAAGAAGCTAGCACAAACCGTGTTGGATTTAGAGTTCCAAATACATCTATCAATATAGGAGAAAACAGAGTGAAACCTAAAAATTCAAACTGTTACTGGAAACGAACGCTTCAACATAGAAGAACGAAATTTGGGGAACCAAGTCGCCTTAGTGTACTTATCATTACCTGAAAGTATCATCCAGTTTGGGTGAAAAAATATTTGCTGAGATTTCTGGAGATTTGTAATTTTGGGAAACCTGGCAACCCCTTTCCATGAAAGTGTTTCTCGCCAGTCACTGCTTAGGGCTATATCAAGAGGAAACAAAACATAGATATAGAACGTGAAACTACTTTATTGTGTCAAGTTTCAGGAAGCTAGCACAAACCGTGTTGGATTTAGAGTTCCAAATACATCTATCAATATAGGAGAAAACAGAGTGAAACCTAAAAATTCAAACTGTTACAGGAAACGAACGCTTCAACATAGAATAAGGAAATTTGGGGAACCAAGTCGCCTTAGTGTACTGATCATTACCTGAAAGTATCATCCAGTTTGGGTGAAAAAATATTTGCTGAGATTTCTGGAGATTCGTAATTTTGGGCAGCCTGGCAACTCCTTTCCATGAAAGTGTTTCTCGCCAGTCACTGCTTAGGGCTACATTAAGAGGAAAGAAAACGTAGAGATAGAACGTAAAACTACTTTATTGTGTCAAGTTTCAAGAAGCTAGCACAAACCGTGTTGGATTCAGAGTTCCAAATACATCTATCAATATAGGAGAAAACAAAGTGAAACCTAAAAATTCAAACTGTTACTGGAAACGAACGCTTCAACATAGAAGAACAAAATTTGGGGAACCTAGTCGCCTTAGTGTACTGATCATTACCTGAAAGTATCATCCAGTTTGGGTGAAAAAATATTTGTTGAGATTTCTGGAGATTTGTAATTTTGGGAAGCCTGGCAACCCCTTTCCATGAAAGTTTTTCTCGCCAGTCACTGCTTAGGGCTACATCAAGAGGAAACAAAACATAGAGATAGAACGTGAAACTACTTGATTGTGTCAAGTTTCAAGAAGCTAGCACAAACCGTGTTGGATTTAGAGTTCCAAATACGTCTATCAATATAGGAGAAAACAGAGTGAAACCTAAAAATTCAAACTGTTACTGGAAACGAACGCTTCAACATAGAAGAACGAAATTTGGGGAACCAAGTCGCCTTAGTGTACTTATCATTACCTGAAAGTATCATCCAGTTTGGGTGAAAAAATATTTGCTGAGATTTCTGGAGATTTGTAATTTTGGGAAACCTGGCAACCCCTTTCCATGAAAGTGTTTCTCGCCAGTCACTGCTTAGGGCTATATCAAGAGGAAACAAAACATAGATATAGAACGTGAAACTACTTTATTGTGTCAAGTTTCAGGAAGCTAGCACAAACCGTGTTGGATTTAGAGTTCCAAATACATCTATCAATATAGGAGAAAACAGAGTGAAACCTAAAAATTCAAACTGTTACAAGAAACGAACGCTTCAACATAGAATAAGGAAATTTGGGGAACCAAGTCGCCTTAGTGTACTGATCATTACCTGAAAGTATCATCCAGTTTGGGTGAAAAAATATTTGCTGAGATTTCTGGAGATTCGTAATTTTGGGCAGCCTGGCAACTCCTTTCCATGAAAGTGTTTCTCGCCAGTCACTGCTTAGGGCTACATTAAGAGGAAAGAAAACGTAGAGATAGAACGTGAAACTACTTTATTGTGTCAAGTTTCAAGAAGCTAGCACAAACCGTGTTGGATTCAGAGTTCCAAATACATCTATCAATATAGGAGAAAACAGAGTGAAACCTAAAAATTCAAACTGTTACTGGAAACGAACGCTTCAACATAGAAGAACAAAATTTGGGGAACCTAGTCGCCTTATTGTACTGATCATTACCTGAAAGTATCATCCAGTTTGGGTGAAAAAATATTTGTTGAGATTTCTGGAGATTTGTAATTTTGGGAAGCCTGGCAACCCCTTTCCATGAAAGTTTTTCTCGCCAGTCACTGCTTAGGGCTACATCAAGAGGAAACAAAACATAGAGATAGAACGTGAAACTACTTTATTGTGTCAAGTTTCAAGAAGCTAGCACAAACCGTGTTGGATTTAGAGTTCCAAATACGTCTATCAATATAGGAGAAAACAGAGTGAAACCTAAAAATTCAAACTGTTACTGGAAACGAACGCTTCAACATAGAAGAACGAAATTTGGGGAACCAAGTCGCCTTAGTGTACTTATCATTACCTGAAAGTATCATCCAGTTTCGGTGAAAAAATATTTGCTGAGATTTCTGGAGATTTGTAATTTTGGGAAACCTGGCAACCCCTTTCCATGAAAGTGTTTCTTGCCAGTCACTGCTTAGGGCTATATCAAGAGGAAACAAAACATAGAGATAGAACGTGAAACTACTTTATTGTGTCAAGTTTCAAGAAGCTAGCACAAACCGTGTTGGATGTAGAGTTCCAAATACATCTATCAATATAGGAGAAAACAGAGTGAAACCTAAAAATTCAAACTGTTACTGGAAACGAACGCTTCAACATAGAAGAACGAAATTTGGGGAACCAAGTCGCCTTAGTGTACTTATCATTACCTGAAAGTATCATCCAGTTTGGGTGAAAAATATTTGCTGAGATTTCTGGAGATTTGTAATTTTGGGAAACCGGGCAACCCCTTTCCATGAAAGTGTTTCTCGCCAGTCCCTGCTTAGGGCTATATCAAGAGGAAACAAAACATAGAGATAGAACGTGAAACTACTTTATTGTGTCAAGTTTCAAGAAGCTAGCACAAACCGTGTTGGTTTTAGAGTTCCAAATACATCTATCAATATAGGAGAAAACAGAGTGAAACCTAAAAATTCAAACTGTTACAGGAAACGAACGCTTCAACATAGAAGAAGGAAATTTGGGGAACCAAGTCGCCTTAGTGTACTTATCATTACCTGAAAGTATCATCCAGTTAGGGTGAAAAAATATTTGCTGAGATTTCTGGAGATTCGTAATTTTGGGCAGCCTGGCAACCCCTTTCCATGAAAGTGTTTCTCGCCAGTCACTGCTTAGGGCTACATTAAGAGGAAAAAAAACGTAGAGATAGAACGTGATACTACTTTATTGTGTCAAGTTTCAAGAAGCTAGCACAAACCGTGTTGGATTTAGAGTTCCAAATACGTCTATCAATATAGGAGAAAACAGAGTGAAACCTAAAAATTCAAACTGTTACTGGAAACGAACGCTTCAACATAGAAGAAGGAAATTTGGGGAACCAAGTCGCCTTAGTGTACTGATCATTACCTGAAAGTATCATCCAGTTTGGGTGAAAAAATATTTGCTGAGATTTCTGGAGATTCGTAATTTTGGGAAGCCTGGCAACCCCTTTCCATGAAAGTGTTTCTCGCCAGTCACTGCTTAGGGCTACATCAAGAGGAAACAAAACATAGAGATAGAACGTGAAACTACTTTATTGTGTCAAGTTTCAAGAAGCTAGCACAAACCGTGTTGGATTTAGAGTTCCAAATACATCTATCAATATAGGAGAAAACAGAGTGAAACCTAAAAATTCAAACTGTTACTGGAAACGAACGCTTCAACATAGAAGAACAAAATTTGGGGAACCTAGTCGCCTTAGTGTACTGATCATTACCTGAAAGTATCATCCAGTTTGGGTGAAAAAATATTTGTTGAGATTTCTGGAGATTTGTAATTTTGGGAAGCCTGGCAACCCCTTTCCATGAAAGTTTTTCTCGCCAGTCACTGCTTAGGGCTACATCAAGAGAAAACAAAACATAGAGATAGAACGTGAAACTACTTTATTGTGTCAAGTTTCAAGAAGCTAGCACAAACCGTGTTGGATTTAGAGTTCCAAATACGTCTATCAATATAGGAGAAAACAGAGTGAAACCTAAAAATTCAAACTGTTACTGGAAACGAACGCTTCAACATAGAATAAGGAAATTTGGGGAACCAAGTCGCCTTAGTGTACTGATCATTACCTGAAAGTATCATCCAGTTTGGGTGAAAAAATATTTGCTGAGATTTCTGGAGATTCGTAATTTTGGGCAGCCTGGCAACTCCTTTCCATGAAAGTGTTTCTCGCCAGTCACTGCTTAGGGCTACATTAAGAGGAAAGAAAACGTAGAGATAGAACCTGAAACTACTTTATTGTGTCAAGTTTCAAGAAGCTAGCACAAACCGTGTTGGATTCAGAGTTCCAAATACATCTATCAATATAGGAGAAAACAGAGTGAAACCTAAAAATTCAAACTGTTACTGGAAACGAACGCTTCAACATAGAAGAACAAAATTTGGGGAACCTAGTCGCCTTAGTGTACTGATCATTACCTGAAAGTATCATCCAGTTTGGGTGAAAAAATATTTGTTGAGATTTCTGGAGATTTGTAATTTTGGGAAGCCTGGCAACCCCTTTCCATGAAAGTTTTTCTCGCCAGTCACTGCTTAGGGCTACATCAAGAGGAAACAAAACATAGAGATAGAACGTGAAACTACTTTATTGTGTCAAGTTTCAAGAAGCTAGCACAAACCGTGTTGGATTTAGAGTTCCAAATACGTCTATCAATATAGGAGAAAACAGAGTGAAACCTAAAAATTCAAACTGTTACTGGAAACGAACGCTTCAACATAGAAGAACGAAATTTGGGGAACCAAGTCGCCTTAGTGTACTTATCATTACCTGAAAGTATCATCCAGTTTGGGTGAAAAATATTTGCTGAGATTTCTGGAGATTTGTAATTTTGGGAAACCGGGCAACCCCTTTCCATGAAAGTGTTTCTCGCCAGTCACTGCTTAGGGCTATATCAAGAGGAAACAAAACATAGAGATAGAACGTGAAACTACTTTATTGTGTCAAGTTTCAAGAAGCTAGCACAAACCGTGTTGGTTTTAGAGTTCCAAATACATCTATCAATATAGGAGAAAACAGAGTGAAACCTAAAAATTCAAACTGTTACAGGAAACGAACGCTTCAACATAGAAGAAGGAAATTTGGGGAACCAAGTCGCCTTAGTGTACTGATCATTACCTGAAAGTATCATCCAGTTAGGGTGAAAAAATATTTGCTGAGATTTCTGGAGATTCGTAATTTTGGGCAGCCTGGCAACCCCTTTCCATGAAAGTGTTTCTCGCCAGTCACTGCTTAGGGCTACATTAAGAGGAAAAAAAACGTAGAGATAGAACGTGATACTACTTTATTGTGTCAAGTTTCAAGAAGCTAGCACAAACCGTGTTGGATTTAGAGTTCCAAATACGTCTATCAATATAGGAGAAAACAGAGTGAAACCTAAAAATTCAAACTGTTACTGGAAACGAACGCTTCAACATAGAAGAACGAAATTTGGGGAACCAAGTCGCCTTAGTGTACTGATCATTACCTGAAAGTATCATCCAGTTTGGGTGAAAAAATATTTGCTGAGATTTCTGGAGATTCGTAATTTTGGGAAGCCTGGCAACCCCTTTCCATGAAAGTGTTTCTCGCCAGTCACTGCTTAGGGCTACATCAAGAGGAAACAAAACATAGAGATAGAACGTGAAACTACTTTATTGTGTCAAGTTTCAAGAAGCTAGCACAAACCGTGTTGGATTTAGAGTTCCAAATACATCTATCAATATAGGAGAAAACAGAGTGAAACCTAAAAATTCAAACTGTTACTGGAAACGAATGCTTCAACATAGAAGAACAAAATTTGGGGAACCTAGTCGCCTTAGTGTACTGATCATTACCTGAAAGTATCATCCAGTTTGGGTGAAAAAATATTTGTTGAGATTTCTGGAGATTTGTAATTTTGGGAAGCCTGGCAACCCCTTTCCATGAAAGTTTTTCTCGCCAGTCACTGCTTAGGGCTACATCAAGAGGAAACAAAACATAGAGATAGAACGTGAAACTACTTTATTGTGTCAAGTTTCAAGAAGCTAGCACAAACCGTGTTGGATTTAGAGTTCCAAATACGTCTATCAATATAGGAGAAAACAGAGTGAAACCTAAAAATTCAAACTGTTACTGGAAACGAACGCTTCAACATAGAAGAAGGAAATTTGGGGAACCAAGTCGCCTTAGTGTACTGATCATTACCTGAAAGTATCATCCAGTTTGGGTGAAAAAATATTTGCTGAGATTTCTGGAGATTCGTAATTTTGGGCAGCCTGGCAACTCCTTTCCATGAAAGTGTTTCTCGCCAGTCACTGCTTAGGGCTACATTAAGAGGAAAGAAAACGTAGAGATAGAACGTGAAACTACTTTATTGTGTCAAGTTTCAAGAAGCTAGCACAAACCGTGTTGGATTCAGAGTTCCAAATACATCTATCAATATAGGAGAAAACAGAGTGAAACCTAAAAATTCAAACTGTTACTGGAAACGAACGCTTCAACATAGAAGAACAAAATTTGGGGAACCTAGTCGCCTTAGTGTACTGATCATTACCTGAAAGTATCATCCAGTTTGGGTGAAAAAATATTTGTTGAGATTTCTGGAGATTTGTAATTTTGGGAAGCCTGGCAACCCCTTTCCATGAAAGTTTTTCTCGCCAGTCACTGCTTAGGGCTACATCAAGAGGAAACAAAACATAGAGATAGAACGTGAAACTACTTTATTGTGTCAAGTTTCAAGAAGCTAGCACAAACCGTGTTGGATTTAGAGTTCCAAATACGTCTATCAATATAGGAGAAAACAGAGTGAAACCTAAAAATTCAAACTGTTACTGGAAACGAACGCTTCAACATAGAAGAACGAAATTTGGGGAACCAAGTCGCCTTAGTGTACTTATCATTACCTGAAAGTATCATCCAGTTTGGGTGAAAAAATATTTGCTGGGATTTCTGGAGATTTGTAATTTTGGGAAACCTGGCAACCCCTTTCCATGAAAGTGTTTCTTGCCAGTCACTGCTTAGGGCTATATCAAGAGGAAACAAAACATAGAGATAGAACGTGAAACTACTTTATTGTGTCAAGTTTCAAGAAGCTAGCACAAACCATGTTGGATGTAGAGTTCCAAATACATCTATCAATATAGGAGAAAACAGAGTGAAACCTAAAAATTCAAACTGTTACTGGAAACGAACGCTTCAACATAGAAGAACGAAATTTGGGGAACCAAGTCGCCTTAGTGTACTTATCATTACCTGAAAGTATCATCCAGTTTGGGTGAAAAAATATTTGCTGAGATTTCTGGAGATTTGTAATTTTGGGAAACCGGGCAACCCCTTTCCATGAAAGTGTTTCTCGCCAGTCACTGCTTAGGGCTATATCAAGAGGAAACAAAACATAGAGATAGAACGTGAAACTACTTTATTGTGTCAAGTTTCAAGAAGCTAGCACAAACCGTGTTGGTTTTAGAGTTCCAAATACATCTATCAATATAGGAGAAAACAGAGTGAAACCTAAAAATTCAAACTGTTACAGGAAACGAACGCTTCAACATAGAAGAAGGAAATTTGGGGAACCAAGTCGCCTTAGTGTACTGATCATTACCTGAAAGTATCATCCAGTTAGGGTGAAAAAATATTTGCTGAGATTTCTGGAGATTCGTAATTTTGGGCAGCCTGGCAACCCCTTTCCATGAAAGTGTTTCTCGCCAGTCACTGCTTAGGGCTACATTAAGAGGAAAAAAAACGTAGAGATAGAATGTGATACTACTTTATTGTGTCAAGTTTCAAGAAGCTAGCACAAACCGTGTTGGATTTAGAGTTCCAAATACGTCTATCAATATAGGAGAAAACAGAGTGAAACCTAAAAATTCAAACTGTTACTGGAAACGAACGCTTCAACATAGAAGAACGAAATTTGGGGAACCAAGTCGCCTTAGTGTACTGATCATTACCTGAAAGTATCATCCAGTTTGGGTGGGAAAATATTTGCTGAGATTTCTGGAGATTCGTAATTTTGGGAAGCCTGGCAACCCCTTTCCATGAAAGTGTTTCTCGCCAGTCACTGCTTAGGGCTACATCAAGAGGAAACAAAACATAGAGATAGAACGTGAAACTACTTTATTGTGTCAAGTTTCAAGAAGCTAGCACAAACCGTGTTGGATTTAGAGTTCCAAATACATCTATCAATATAGGAGAAAACAGAGTGAAACCTAAAAATTCAAACTGTTACTGGAAACGAACGCTTCAACATAGAAGAACGAAATTTGGGGAACCAAGTCGCCTTAGTGTACTTATCATTACCTGAAAGTATCATCCAGTTTGGGTGAAAAAATATTTGCTGAGATTTCTGGAGATTCGTAATTTTGGGCAGCCTGGCAACTCCTTTCCATGAAAGTGTTTCTCGCCAGTCACTGCTTAGGGCTACATTAAGAGGAAAGAAAACGTAGAGATAGAACGTGAAACTACTTTATTGTGTCAAGTTTCAAGAAGCTAGCACAAACCGTGTTGGATTTAGAGTTCCAAATACGTCTATCAATATAGGAGAAAACAGAGTGAAACCTAAAAATTCAAACTGTTACTGGAAACGAACGCTTCAACATAGAAGAACGAAATTTGGGGAACCAAGTCGCCTTAGTGTACTTATCATTACCTGAAAGTATCATCCAGTTTGGGTGAAAAAATATTTGCTGAGATTTCTGGAGATTTGTAATTTTGGGAAACCTGGCAACCCCTTTCCATGAAAGTGTTTCTCGCCAGTCACTGCTTAGGGCTATATCAAGAGGAAACAAAACATAGATATAGAACGTGAAACTACTTTATTGTGTCAAGTTTCAGGAAGCTAGCACAAACCGTGTTGGATTTAGAGTTCCAAATACATCTATCAATATAGGAGAAAACAGAGTGAAACCTAAAAATTCAAACTGTTACAGGAAACGAACGCTTCAACATAGAATAAGGAAATTTGGGGAACCAAGTCGCCTTAGTGTACTGATCATTACCTGAAAGTATCATCCAGTTTGGGTGAAAAAATATTTGCTGAGATTTCTGGAGATTCGTAATTTTGGGCAGCCTGGCAACTCCTTTCCATGAAAGTGTTTCTCGCCAGTCACTGCTTAGGGCTACATTAAGAGGAAAGAAAACATAGAGATAGAACGTGAAACTACTTTATTGTGTCAAGTTTCAAGAAGCTAGCACAAACCGTGTTGGATTCAGAGTTCCAAATACATCTATCAATATAGGAGAAAACAGAGTGAAACCTAAAAATTCAAACTGTTACTGGAAACGAACGCTTCAACATAGAAGAACAAAATTTGGGGAACCTAGTCGCCTTAGTGTACTGATCATTACCTGAAAGTATCATCCAGTTTGGGTGAAAAAATATTTGTTGAGATTTCTGGAGATTTGTAATTTTGGGAAGCCTGGCAACCCCTTTCGATGAAAGTTTTTCTCGCCAGTCACTGCTTAGGGCTACATCAAGAGGAAACAAAACATAGAGATAGAACGTGAAACTACTTTATTGTGTCAAGTTTCAAGAAGCTAGCACAAACCGTGTTGGATTTAGAGTTCCAAATACGTCTATCAATATAGGAGAAAACAGAGTGAAACCTAAAAATTCAAACTGTTACTGGAAACGAACGCTTCAACATAGAAGAACGAAATTTGGGGAACCAAGTCGCCTTAGTGTACTTATCATTACCTGAAAGTATCATCCAGTTTCGGTGAAAAAATATTTGCTGAGATTTCTGGAGATTTGTAATTTTGGGAAACCTGGCAACCCCTTTCCATGAAAGTGTTTCTTGCCAGTCACTGCTTAGGGCTATATCAAGAGGAAACAAAACATAGAGATAGAACGTGAAACTACTTTATTGTGTCAAGTTTCAAGAAGCTAGCACAAACCGTGTTGGATGTAGAGTTCCAAATACATCTATCAATATAGGAGAAAACAGAGTGAAACCTAAAAATTCAAACTGTTACTGGAAACGAACGCTTCAACATAGAAGAACGAAATTTGGGGAACCAAGTCGCCTTAGTGTACTTATCATTACCTGAAAGTATCATCCAGTTTGGGTGAAAAATATTTGCTGAGATTTCTGGAGATTTGTAATTTTGGGAAACCGGGCAACCCCTTTCCATGAAAGTGTTTCTCGCCAGTCACTGCTTAGGGCTATATCAAGAGGAAACAAAACATAGAGATAGAACGTGAAACTACTTTATTGTGTCAAGTTTCAAGAAGCTAGCACAAACCGTGTTGGTTTTAGAGTTCCAAATACATCTATCAATATAGGAGAAAACAGAGTGAAACCTAAAAATTCAAACTGTTACAGGAAACGAACGCTTCAACATAGAAGAAGGAAATTTGGGGAACCAAGTCGCCTTTGTGTACTGATCATTACCTGAAAGTATCATCCAGTTAGGGTGAAAAAATATTTGCTGAGATTTCTGGAGATTCGTAATTTTGGGCAGCCTGGCAACCCCTTTCCATGAAAGTGTTTCTCGCCAGTCACTGCTTAGGGCTACATTAAGAGGAAAAAAAACGTAGAGATAGAACATGATACTACTTTATTGTGTCAAGTTTCAAGAAGCTAGCACAAACCGTGTTGGATTTAGAGTTCCAAATACGTCTATCAATATAGGAGAAAACAGAGTGAAACCTAAAAATTCAAACTGTTACTGGAAACGAACGCTTCAACATAGAAGAACGAAATTTGGGGAACCAAGTCGCCTTAGTGTACTGATCATTACCTGAAAGTATCATCCAGTTTGGGTGAAAAAATATTTGCTGAGATTTCTGGAGATTCGTAATTTTGGGAAGCCTGGCAACCCCTTTCCATGAAAGTGTTTCTCGCCAGTCACTGCTTAGGGCTACATCAAGAGGAAACAAAACATAGAGATAGAACGTGAAACTACTTTATTGTGTCAAGTTTCAAGAAGCTAGCACAAACCGTGTTGGATTTAGAGTTCCAAATACATCTATCAATATAGGAGAAAACAGAGTGAAACCTAAAAATTCAAACTGTTACTGGAAACGAACGCTTCAACATAGAAGAACAAAATTTGGGGAACCTAGTCGCCTTAGTGTACTGATCATTACCTGAAAGTATCATCCAGTTTGGGTGAAAAAATATTTGTTGAGATTTCTGGAGATTTGTAATTTTGAGAAGCCTGGCAACCCCTTTCCATGAAAGTTTTTCTCGCCAGTCACTGCTTAGGGCTACATCAAGTGGAAACAAAACATAGAGATAGAACGTGAAACTACTTTATTGTGTCAAGTTTCAAGAAGCTAGCACAAACCGTGTTGGATTTAGAGTTCCAAATACGTCTATCAATATAGGAGAAAACAGAGTGAAACCTAAAAATTCAAACTGTTACTGGAAACGAACGCTTCAACATAGAAGAAGGAAATTTGGGGAACCAAGTCGCCTTAGTGTACTGATCATTACCTGAAAGTATCATCCAGTTTGGGTGAAAAAATATTTGCTGAGATTTCTGGAGATTCGTAATTTTGGGCAGCCTGGCAACTCCTTTCCATGAAAGTGTTTCTCGCCAGTCACTGCTTAGGGCTACATTAAGAGGAAAGAAAACGTAGAGGTAGAACGTGAAACTACTTTATTGTGTCAAGTTTCAAGAAGCTAGCACAAACCGTGTTGGATTCAGAGTTCCAAATACATCTATCAATATAGGAGAAAACAGAGTGAAACCTAAAAATTCAAACTGTTACTGGAAACGAACGCTTCAACATAGAAGAACAAAATTTGGGGAACCTAGTCGCCTTAGTGTACTGATCATTACCTGAAAGTATCATCCAGTTTGGGTGAAAAAATATTTGTTGAGATTTCTGGAGATTTGTAATTTTGGGAAGCCTGGCAACCCCTTTCCATGAAAGTTTTTCTCGCCAGTCACTGCTTAGGGCTACATCAAGAGGAAACAAAACATAGAGATAGAACATGAAACTACTTTATTGTGTCAAGTTTCAAGAAGCTAGCACAAACCGTGTTGGATTTAGAGTTCCAAATACGTCTATCAATATAGGAGAAAACAGAGTGAAACCTAAAAATTCAAACTGTTACTGGAAACGAACGCTTCAACATAGAAGAACGAAATTTGGGGAACCAAGTCGCCTTAGTGTACTTATCATTACCTGAAAGTATCATCCAGTTTGGGTGAAAAAATATTTGCTGGGATTTCTGGAGATTTGTAATTTTGGGAAACCTGGCAACCCCTTTCCATGAAAGTGTTTCTTGCCAGTCACTGCTTAGGGCTATATCAAGAGGAAACAAAACATAGAGATAGAACGTGAAACTACTTTATTGTGTCAAGTTTCAAGAAGCTAGCACAAACCATGTTGGATGTAGAGTTCCAAATACATCTATCAATATAGGAGAAAACAGAGTGAAACCTAAAAATTCAAACTGTTACTGGAAACGAACGCTTCAACATAGAAGAACGAAATTTGGGGAACCAAGTCGCCTTAGTGTACTTATCATTACCTGAAAGTATCATCCAGTTTGGGTGAAAAAATATTTGCTGAGATTTCTGGAGATTTGTAATTTTGGGAAACCGGGCAACCCCTTTCCATGAAAGTGTTTCTCGCCAGTCACTGCTTAGGGCTATATCAAGAGGAAACAAAACATAGAGATAGAACGTGAAACTACTTTATTGTGTCAAGTTTCAAGAAGCTAGCACAAACCGTGTTGGTTTTAGAGTTCCAAATACATCTATCAATATAGGAGAAAACAGAGTGAAACCTAAAAATTCAAACTGTTACAGGAAACGAACGCTTCAACATAGAAGAAGGAAATTTGGGGAACCAAGTCGCCTTAGTGTACTGATCATTACCTGAAAGTATCATCCAGTTAGGGTGAAAAAATATTTGCTGAGATTTCTGGAGATTCGTAATTTTGGGCAGCCTGGCAACCCCTTTCCATGAAAGTGTTTCTCGCCAGTCACTGCTTAGGGCTACATTAAGAGGAAAAAAAACGTAGAGATAGAATGTGATACTACTTTATTGTGTCAAGTTTCAAGAAGCTAGCACAAACCGTGTTGGATTTAGAGTTCCAAATACGTCTATCAATATAGGAGAAAACAGAGTGAAACCTAAAAATTCAAACTGTTACTGGAAACGAACGCTTCAACATAGAAGAACGAAATTTGGGGAACCAAGTCGCCTTAGTGTACTGATCATTACCTGAAAGTATCATCCAGTTTGGGTGGAAAAATATTTGCTGAGATTTCTGGAGATTCGTAATTTTGGGAAGCCTGGCAACCCCTTTCCATGAAAGTGTTTCTCGCCAGTCACTGCTTAGGGCTACATCAAGAGGAAACAAAACATAGAGATAGAACGTGAAACTACTTTATTGTGTCAAGTTTCAAGAAGCTAGCACAAACCGTGTTGGATTTAGAGTTCCAAATACATCTATCAATATAGGAGAAAACAGAGTGAAACCTAAAAATTCAAACTGTTACTGGAAACGAACGCTTCAACATAGAAGAACGAAATTTGGGGAACCAAGTCGCCTTAGTGTACTTATCATTACCTGAAAGTATCATCCAGTTTGGGTGAAAAAATATTTGCTGAGATTTCTGGAGATTTGTAATTTTGGGAAACCTGGCAACCCCTTTCCATGAAAGTGTTTCTCGCCAGTCACTGCTTAGGGCTATATCAAGAGGAAACAAAACATAGATATAGAACGTGAAACTACTTTATTGTGTCAAGTTTCAGGAAGCTAGCACAAACCGTGTTGGATTTAGAGTTCCAAATACATCTATCAATATAGGAGAAAACAGAGTGAAACCTAAAAATTCAAACTGTTACTGGAAACGAACGCTTCAACATAGAAGAACGAAATTTGGGGAACCAAGTCGCCTTAGTGTACTTATCATTACCTGAAAGTATCATCCAGTTTGGGTGAAAAAATATTTGCTGAGATTTCTGGAGATTTGTAATTTTGGGAAACCGGGCAACCCCTTTCCATGAAAGTGTTTCTCGCCAGTCACTGCTTAGGGCTATATCAAGAGGAAACAAAACATAGATATAGAACGTGAAACTACTTTATTGTGTCAAGTTTCAGGAAGCTAGCACAAACCGTGTTGGATTTAGAGTTCCAAATACATCTATCAATATAGGAGAAAACAGAGTGAAACCTAAAAATTCAAACTGTTACTGGAAACGAACGCTTCAACATAGAATAAGGAAATTTGGGGCACCAAGTCGCCTTAGTGTACTGATCATTACCTGAAAGTATCATCCAGTTTGGGTGAAAAATATTTGCTGAGATTTCTGGAGATTCGTAATTTTGGGCAGCCTGGCAACTCCTTTCCATGAAAGTGTTTCTCGCCAGTCACTGCTTAGGCCTACATTAAGAGGAAAGAAAACGTAGAGATAGAACGTGAAACTACTTTATTGTGTCAAGTTTCAAGAAGCTAGCACAAACCGTGTTGGATTCAGAGTTCCAAATACATCTATCAATATAGGAGAAAACAGAGTGAAACCTAAAAATTCAAACTGTTACTGGAAACGAACGCTTCAACATAGAAGAACAAAATTTGGGGAACCTAGTCGCCTTAGTGTACTGATCATTACCTGAAAGTATCATCCAGTTTGGGTGAAAAAATATTTGTTGAGATTTCTGGAGATTTGTAATTTTGGGAAGCCTGGCAACCCCTTTCCATGAAAGTTTTTCTCGCCAGTCACTGCTTAGGGCTACATCAAGAGGAAACAAAACATAGAGATAGAACGTGAAACTACTTTATTGTGTCAAGTTTCAAGAAGCTAGCACAAACCGTGTTGGATTTAGAGTTCCAAATACGTCTATCAATATAGGAGAAAACAGAGTGAAACCTAAAAATTCAAACTGTTACTGGAAACGAACGCTTCAACATAGAAGAACGAAATTTGGGGAACCAAGTCGCCTTAGTGTACTTATCATTACCTGAAAGTATCATCCAGTTTCGGTGAAAAAATATTTGCTGAGATTTCTGGAGATTTGTAATTTTGGGAAACCTGGCAACCCCTTTCCATGAAAGTGTTTCTTGCCAGTCACTGCTTAGGGCTATATCAAGAGGAAACAAAACATAGAGATAGAACGTGAAACTACTTTATTGTGTCAAGTTTCAAGAAGCTAGCACAAACCGTGTTGGATGTAGAGTTCCAAATACATCTATCAATATAGGAGAAAACAGAGTGAAACCTAAAAATTCAAACTGTTACTGGAAACGAACGCTTCAACATAGAAGAACGAAATTTAGGGAACCAAGTCGCCTTAGTGTACTTATCATTACCTGAAAGTATCATCCAGTTTGGGTGAAAAATATTTGCTGAGATTTCTGGAGATTTGTAATTTTGGGAAACCGGGCAACCCCTTTCCATGAAAGTGTTTCTCGCCAGTCACTGCTTAGGGCTATATCAAGAGGAAACAAAACATAGAGATAGAACGTGAAACTACTTTATTGTGTCAAGTTTCAAGAAGCTAGCACAAACCGTGTTGGTTTTAGAGTTCCAAATACATCTATCAATATAGGAGAAAACAGAGTGAAACCTAAAAATTCAAACTGTTACAGGAAACGAACGCTTCAATATAGAAGAAGGAAATTTGGGGAACCAAGTCGCCTTAGTGTACTGATCATTACCTGAAAGTATCATCCAGTTAGGGTGAAAAAATATTTGCTGAGATTTCTGGAGATTCGTAATTTTGGGCAGCCTGGCAACCCCTTTCCATGAAAGTGTTTCTCGCCAGTCACTGCTTAGGGCTACATTAAGAGGAAAAAAAACGTAGAGATAGAACGTGATACTACTTTATTGTGTCAAGTTTCAAGAAGCTAGCACAAACCGTGTTGGATTTAGAGTTCCAAATACGTCTATCAATATAGGAGAAAACAGAGTGAAACCTAAAAATTCAAACTGTTACTGGAAACGAACGCTTCAACATAGAAGAACGAAATTTGGGGAACCAAGTCGCCTTAGTGTACTGATCATTACCTGAAAGTATCATCCAGTTTGGGTGAAAAAATATTTGCTGAGATTTCTGGAGATTCGTAATTTTGGGAAGCCTGGCAACCCCTTTCAATGAAAGTGTTTCTCGCCAGTCACTGCTTAGGGCTACATCAAGAGGAAACAAAACATAGAGATAGAACGTGAAACTACTTTATTGTGTCAAGTTTCAAGAAGCTAGCACAAACCGTGTTGGATTTAGAGTTCCAAATACATCTATCAATATAGGAGAAAACAGAGTGAAACCTAAAAATTCAAACTGTTACTGGAAACGAACGCTTCAACATAGAAGAACAAAATTTGGGGAACCTAGTCGCCTTAGTGTACTGATCATTACCTGAAAGTATCATCCAGTTTGGGTGAAAAAATATTTGTTGAGATTTCTGGAGATTTGTAATTTTGGGAAGCCTGGCAACCCCTTTCCATGAAAGTTTTTCTCGCCAGTCACTGCTTAGGGCTACATCAAGAGGAAACAAAACATAGAGATAGAACGTGAAACTACTTTATTGTGTCAAGTTTCAAGAAGCTAGCACAAACCGTGTTGGATTTAGAGTTCCAAATACGTCTATCAATATAGGAGAAAACAGAGTGAAACCTAAAAATTCAAACTGTTACTGGAAACGAACGCTTCAACATAGAAGAAGGAAATTTGGGGAACCAAGTCGCCTTAGTGTACTGATCATTACCTGAAAGTATCATCCAGTTTGGGTGAAAAAATATTTGCTGAGATTTCTGGAGATTCGTAATTTTGGGCAGCCTGGCAACTCCTTTCCATGAAAGTGTTTCTCGCCAGTCACTGCTTAGGGCTACATTAAGAGGAAAGAAAACGTAGAGATAGAACGTGAAACTACTTTATTGTGTCAAGTTTCAAGAAGCTAGCACAAACCGTGTTGGATTCAGAGTTCCAAATACATCTATCAATATAGGAGAAAACAGAGTGAAACCTAAAAATTCAAACTGTTACTGGAAACGAACGCTTCAACATAGAAGAACAAAATTTGGGGAACCTAGTCGCCTTAGTGTACTGATCATTACCTGAAAGTATCATCCAGTTTGGGTGAAAAAATATTTGTTGAGATTTCTGGAGATTTGTAATTTTGGGAAGCCTGGCAACCCCTTTCCATGAAAGTTTTTCTCGCCAGTCACTGCTTAGGGCTACATCAAGAGGAAACAAAACATAGAGATAGAACGTGAAACTACTTTATTGTGTCAAGTTTCAAGAAGCTAGCACAAACCGTGTTGGATTTAGAGTTCCAAATACGTCTATCAATATAGGAGAAAACAGAGTGAAACCTAAAAATTCAAACTGTTACTGGAAACGAACGCTTCAACATAGAAGAACGAAATTTGGGGAACCAAGTCGCCTTAGTGTACTTATCATTACCTGAAAGTATCATCCAGTTTGGGTGAAAAAATATTTGCTGGGATTTCTGGAGATTTGTAATTTTGGGAAACCTGGCAACCCCTTTCCATGAAAGTGTTTCTTGCCAGTCACTGCTTAGGGCTATATCAAGAGGAAACAAAACATAGAGATAGAACGTGAAACTACTTTATTGTGTCAAGTTTCAAGAAGCTAGCACAAACCATGGTGGATGTAGAGTTCCAAATACATCTATCAATATAGGAGAAAACAGAGTGAAACCTAAAAATTCAAACTGTTACTGGAAACGAACGCTTCAACATAGAAGAACGAAATTTGGGGAACCAAGTCGCCTTAGTGTACTTATCATTACCTGAAAGTATCATCCAGTTTGGGTGAAAAAATATTTGCTGAGATTTCTGGAGATTTGTAATTTTGGGAAACCGGGCAACCCCTTTCCATGAAAGTGTTTCTCGCCAGTCACTGCTTAGGGCTATATCAAGAGGAAACAAAACATAGAGATAGAACGTGAAACTACTTTATTGTGTCAAGTTTCAAGAAGCTAGCACAAACCGTGTTGGTTTTAGAGTTCCAAATACATCTATCAATATAGGAGAAAACAGAGTGAAACCTAAAAATTCAAACTGTTACAGGAAACGAACGCTTCAACATAGAAGAAGGAAATTTGGGGAACCAAGTCGCCTTAGTGTACTGATCATTACCTGAAAGTATCATCCAGTTAGGGTGAAAAAATATTTGCTGAGATTTCTGGAGATTCGTAATTTTGGGCAGCCTGGCAACCCCTTTCCATGAAAGTGTTTCTTGCCAGTCACTGCTTAGGGCTACATTAAGAGGAAAAAAAACGTAGAGATAGAATGTGATACTACTTTATTGTGTCAAGTTTCAAGAAGCTAGCACAAACCGTGTTGGATTTAGAGTTCCAAATACGTCTATCAATATAGGAGAAAACAGAGTGAAACCTAAAAATTCAAACTGTTACTGGAAACGAACGCTTCAACATAGAAGAACGAAATTTGGGGAACCAAGTCGCCTTAGTGTACTGATCATTACCTGAAAGTATCATCCAGTTTGGGTGGAAAAATATTTGCTGAGATTTCTGGAGATTCGTAATTTTGGGAAGCCTGGCAACCCCTTTCCATGAAAGTGTTTCTCGCCAGTCACTGCTTAGGGCTACATCAAGAGGAAACAAAACATAGAGATAGAACGTGAAACTACTTTATTGTGTCAAGTTTCAAGAAGCTAGCACAAACCGTGTTGGATTTAGAGTTCCAAATACATCTATCAATATAGGAGAAAACAGAGTGAAACCTAAAAATTCAAACTGTTACTGGAAACGAACGCTTCAACATAGAAGAACGAAATTTGGGGAACCAAGTCGCCTTAGTGTACTTATCATTACCTGAAAGTATCATCCAGTTTGGGTGAAAAAATATTTGCTGAGATTTCTGGAGATTTGTAATTTTGGGAAACCTGGCAACCCCTTTCCATGAAAGTGTTTCTCGCCAGTCACTGCTTAGGGCTATATCAAGAGGAAACAAAACATAGATATAGAACGTGAAACTACTTTATTGTGTCAAGTTTCAGGAAGCTAGCACAAACCGTGTTGGATTTAGAGTTCCAAATACATCTATCAATATAGGAGAAAACAGAGTGAAACCTAAAAATTCAAACTGTTACAGGAAACGAACGCTTCAACATAGAATAAGGAAATTTGGGGAACCAAGTCGCCTTAGTGTACTGATCATTACCTGAAAGTATCATCCAGTTTGGGTGAAAAAATATTTGCTGAGATTTCTGGAGATTCGTAATTTTGGGCAGCCTGGCAACTCCTTTCCATGAAAGTGTTTCTCGCCAGTCACTGCTTAGGGCTACATTAAGAGGAAAGAAAACGTAGAGATAGAACGTAAAACTACTTTACTGTGTCAAGTTTCAAGAAGCTAGCACAAACCGTGTTGGATTCAGAGTTCCAAATACATCTACCAATATAGGAGAAAACAAAGTGAAACCTAAAAATTCAAACTGTTACTGGAAACGAACGCTTCAACATAGAAGAACAAAATTTGGGGAACCTAGTCGCCTTAGTGTACTGATCATTACCTGAAAGTATCATCCAGTTTGGGTGAAAAAATATTTGTTGAGATTTCTGGAGATTTGTAATTTTGGGAAGCCTGGCAACCCCTTTCCATGAAAGTTTTTCTCGCCAGTCACTGCTTAGGGCTACATCAAGAGGAAACAAAACATAGAGATAGAACGTGAAACTACTTTATTGTGTCAAGTTTCAAGAAGCTAGCACAAACCGTGTTGGATTTAGAGTTCCAAATACGTCTATCAATATAGGAGAAAACAGAGTGAAACCTAAAAATTCAAACTGTTACTGGAAACGAACGCTTCAACATAGAAGAACGAAATTTGGGGAACCAAGTCGCCTTAGTGTACTTATCATTACCTGAAAGTATCATCCAGTTTGGGTGAAAAAATATTTGCTGAGATTTCTGGAGATTTGTAATTTTGGGAAACCTGGCAACCCCTTTCCATGAAAGTGTTTCTCGCCAGTCACTGCTTAGGGCTATATCAAGAGGAAACAAAACATAGATATAGAACGTGAAACTACTTTATTGTGTCAAGTTTCAGGAAGCTAGCACAAACCGTGTTGGATTTAGAGTTCCAAATACATCTATCAATATAGGAGAAAACAGAGTGAAACCTAAAAATTCAAACTGTTACAGGAAACGAACGCTTCAACATAGAATAAGGAAATTTGGGGAACCAAGTCGCCTTAGTGTACTGATCATTACCTGAAAGTATCATCCAGTTTGGGTGAAAAAATATTTGCTGAGATTTCTGGAGATTCGTAATTTTGGGCAGCCTGGCAACTCCTTTCCATGAAAGTGTTTCTCGCCAGTCACTGCTTAGGGCTACATTAAGAGGAAAGAAAACGTAGAGATAGAACGTAAAACTACTTTACTGTGTCAAGTTTCAAGAAGCTAGCACAAACCGTGTTGGATTCAGAGTTCCAAATACATCTACCAATATAGGAGAAAACAAAGTGAAACCTAAAAATTCAAACTGTTACTGGAAACGAACGCTTCAACATAGAAGAACAAAATTTGGGGAACCTAGTCGCCTTAGTGTACTGATCATTACCTGAAAGTATCATCCAGTTTGGGTGAAAAAATATTTGTTGAGATTTCTGGAGATTTGTAATTTTGGGAAGCCTGGCAACCCCTTTCCATGAAAGTTTTTCTCGCCAGTCACTGCTTAGGGCTACATCAAGAGGAAACAAAACATAGAGATAGAACGTGAAACTACTTTATTGTGTCAAGTTTCAAGAAGCTAGCACAAACCGTGTTGGATTTAGAGTTCCAAATACGTCTATCAATATAGGAGAAAACAGAGTGAAACCTAAAAATTCAAACTGTTACTGGAAACGAACGCTTCAACATAGAAGAACGAAATTTGGGGAACCAAGTCGCCTTAGTGTACTTATCATTACCTGAAAGTATCATCCAGTTTGGGTGAAAAAATATTTGCTGAGATTTCTGGAGATTTGTAATTTTGGGAAACCTGGCAACCCCTTTCCATGAAAGTGTTTCTCGCCAGTCACTGCTTAGGGCTATATCAAGAGGAAACAAAACATAGATATAGAACGTGAAACTACTTTATTGTGTCAAGTTTCAGGAAGCTAGCACAAACCGTGTTGGATTTAGAGTTCCAAATACATCTATCAATATAGGAGAAAACAGAGTGAAACCTAAAAATTCAAACTGTTACAGGAAACGAACGCTTCAACATAGAATAAGGAAATTTGGGGAACCAAGTCGCCTTAGTGTACTGATCATTACCTGAAAGTATCATCCAGTTTGGGTGAAAAAATATTTGCTGAGATTTCTGGAGATTCGTAATTTTGGGCAGCCTGGCAACTCCTTTCCATGAAAGTGTTTCTTGCCAGTCACTGCTTAGGGCTACATTAAGAGGAAAGAAAACGTAGAGATAGAACATAAAACTACTTTATTGTGTCAAGTTTCAAGAAGCTAGCACAAACCGTGTTGGATTCAGAGTTCCAAATACATCTATCAATATAGGAGAAAACAAAGTGAAACCTAAAAATTCAAACTGTTACTGGAAACGAACGCTTCAACATAGAAGAACAAAATTTGGGGAACCTAGTCGCCTTAGTGTACTGATCATTACCTGAAAGTATCATCCAGTTTGGGTGAAAAAATATTTGTTGAGATTTCTGGAGATTTGTAATTTTGGGAAGCCTGGCAACCCCTTTCCATGAAAGTTTTTCTCGCCAGTCACTGCTTAGGGCTACATCAAGAGGAAACAAAACATAGAGATAGAACGTGAAACTACTTTATTGTGTCAAGTTTCAAGAAGCTAGCACAAACCGTGTTGGATTTAGAGTTCCAAATACGTCTATCAATATAGGAGAAAACAGAGTGAAACCTAAAAATTCAAACTGTTACTGGAAACGAACGCTTCAACATAGAAGAACGAAATTTGGGGAACCAAGTCGCCTTAGTGTACTTATCATTACCTGAAAGTATCATCCAGTTTCGGTGAAAAAATATTTGCTGAGATTTCTGGAGATTTGTAATTTTGGGAAACCTGGCAACCCCTTTCCATGAAAGTGTTTCTTGCCAGTCACTGCTTAGGGCTATATCAAGAGGAAACAAAACATAGAGATAGAACGTGAAACTACTTTATTGTGTCAAGTTTCAAGAAGCTAGCACAAACCGTGTTGGATGTAGAGTTCCAAATACATCTATCAATATAGGAGAAAACAGAGTGAAACCTAAAAATTCAAACTGTTACTGGAAACGAACGCTTCAACATAGAAGAACGAAATTTGGGGAACCAAGTCGCCTTAGTGTACTTATCATTACCTGAAAGTATCATCCAGTTTGGGTGAAAAATATTTGCTGAGATTTCTGGAGATTTGTAATTTTGGGAAACCGGGCAACCCCTTTCCATGAAAGTGTTTCTCGCCAGTCACTGCTTAGGGCTATATCAAGAGGAAACAAAACATAGAGATAGAACGTGAAACTACTTTATTGTGTCAAGTTTCAAGAAGCTAGCACAAACCGTGTTGGTTTTAGAGTTCCAAATACATCTATCAATATAGGAGAAAACAGAGTGAAACCTAAAAATTCAAACTGTTACAGGAAACGAACGCTTCAACATAGAAGAAGGAAATTTGGGGAACCAAGTCGCCTTAGTGTACTGATCATTACCTGAAAGTATCATCCAGTTAGGGTGAAAAAATATTTGCTGAGATTTCTGGAGATTCGTAATTTTGGGCAGCCTGGCAACCCCTTTCCATGAAAGTGTTTCTCGCCAGTCACTGCTTAGGGCTACATTAAGAGGAAAAAAAACGTAGAGATAGAACGTGATACTACTTTATTGTGTCAAGTTTCAAGAAGCTAGCACAAACCGTGTTGGATTTAGAGTTCCAAATACGTCTATCAATATAGGAGAAAACAGAGTGAAACCTAAAAATTCAAACTGTTACTGGAAACGAACGCTTCAACATAGAAGAACGAAATTTGGGGAACCAAGTCGCCTTAGTGTACTGATCATTACCTGAAAGTATCATCCAGTTTTTGTGGAAAAATATTTGCTGAGATTTCTGGAGATTCGTAATTTTGGGAACCTTGGCAACCCCTTTCCATGAAAGTGTTTCTCGCCAGTCACTGCTTAGGGCTACATCAAGAGGAAACAAAACATAGAGATAGAACGTGAAACTACTTTATTGTGTCAAGTTTCAAGAAGCTAGCACAAACCGTGTTGGATTTAGAGTTCCAAATACATCTATCAATATAGGAGAAAACAGAGTGAAACCTAAAAATTCAAACTGTTACTGGAAACGAACGCTTCAACATAGAAGAACAAAATTTGGGGAACCTAGTCGCCTTAGTGTACTGATCATTACCTGAAAGTATCATCCAGTTTGGGTGAAAAAATATTTGTTGAGATTTCTGGAGATTTGTAATTTTGGGAAGCCTGGCAACCCCTTTCCATGAAAGTTTTTCTCGCCAGTCACTGCTTAGGGCTACATCAAGAGGAAACAAAACATAGAGATAGAACGTGAAACTACTTTATTGTGTCAAGTTTCAAGAAGCTAGCACAAACCGTGTTGGATTTAGAGTTCCAAATACGTCTATCAATATAGGAGAAAACAGAGTGAAACCTAAAAATTCAAACTGTTACTGGAAACGAATGCTTCAACATAGAAGAACGAAATTTGGGGAACCAAGTCGCCTTAGTGTACTTATCATTACCTGAAAGTATCATCCAGTTTGGGTGAAAAAATATTTGCTGAGATTTCTGGAGATTTGTAATTTTGGGAAACCTGGCAACCCCTTTCCATGAAAGTGTTTCTCGCCAGTCACTGCTTAGGGCTATATCAAGAGGAAACAAAACATAGAGATAGAACGTGAAACTACTTTATTGTGTCAAGTTTCAGGAAGCTAGCACAAACCGTGTTGGATTTAGAGTTCCAAATACATCTATCAATATAGGAGAAAACAGAGTGAAACCTAAAAATTCAAACTGTTACTGGAAACGAACGCTTCAACATAGAAGAACGAAATTTGGGGAATCAAGTCGCCTTAGTGTACTTATCATTACCTGAAAGTATCATCCAGTTTGGGTGAAAAATATTTGCTGAGATTTCTGGAGATTTGTAATTTTGGGAAACCGGGCAACCCCTTTCCATGAAAGTGTTTCTCGCCAGTCACTGCTTAGGGCTATATCAAGAGGAAACAAAACATAGTGATAGAACGTGAAACTACTTTATTGTGTCAAGTTTCAAGAAGCTAGCACAAACCGTGTTGGTTTTAGAGTTCCAAATACATCTATCAATATAGGAGAAAACAGAGTGAAACCTAAAAATTCAAACTGTTACAGGAAACGAACGCTTCAACATAGAAGAAGGAAATTTGGGGAACCAAGTCGCCTTAGTGTACTGATCATTACCTGAAAGTATCATCCAGTTAGGGTGAAAAAATATTTGCTGAGATTTCTGGAGATTCGTAATTTTGGGCAGCCTGGCAACCCCTTTCCATGAAAGTGTTTCTCGCCAGTCACTGCTTAGGGCTACATTAAGAGGAAAAAAAACGTAGAGATAGAACGTGATACTACTTTATTGTGTCAAGTTTCAAGAAGCTAGCACAAACCGTGTTGGATTTAGAGTTCCAAATACGTCTATCAATATAGGAGAAAACAGAGTGAAACCTAAAAATTCAAACTGTTACTGGAAACGAACGCTTCAACATAGAAGAACGAAATTTGGGGAACCAAGTCGCCTTAGTGTACTGATCATTACCTGAAAGTATCATCCAGTTTGGGTGAAAAAATATTTGCTGAGATTTCTGGAGATTCGTAATTTTGGGAAGCCTGGCAACCCCTTTCCATGAAAGTGTTTCTCGCCAGTCACTGCTTAGGGCTACATCAAGAGGAAACAAAACATAGAGATAGAACGTGAAACTACTTTATTGTGTCAAGTTTCAAGAAGCTAGCACAAACCGTGTTGGATTTAGAGTTCCAAATACATCTATCAATATAGGAGAAAACAGAGTGAAACCTAAAAATTCAAACTGTTACTGGAAACGAACGCTTCAACATAGAAGAACGAAATTTGGGGAACCAAGTCGCTTAGTGTACTTATCATTATCTGAAAGTATCATCCAGTTTGGGTGAAAAAATATTTGCTGAGATTTCTGGAGATTTGTAATTTTGGGAAACCTGGCAACCCCTTTCCATGAAAGTGTTTCTCGCCAGTCACTGCTTAGGGCTATATCAAGAGGAAACAAAACATAGAGATAGAACGTGGAACTACTTTATTGTGTCAAGTTTCAAGAAGCTAGCACAAACCGTGTTGGATTTAGAGTTCCAAATACATCTATCAATATAGGAGAAATCAGAGTGAAACCTAAAAATTCAAACTGTTACAGGAAACGAACGCTTCAACATAGAAGAAGGAAATTTGGGGAACCAAGTCGCCTTAGTGTACTGATCATTACCTGAAAGTATCATCCAGTTTGGGTGAAAAAATATTTGCAGAGATTTCTGGAGATTCGTAATTTTGGGCAGCCTGGCAACTCCTTTCCATGAAAGTGTTTCTCGCCAGTCACTGCTTAGGGCTACATTAAGAGGAAAGAAAACGTAGAGATAGAACGTGAAACTACTTTATTGTGTCAAGTTTCAAGAAGCTAGCACAAACCGTGTTGGATTCAGAGTTCCAAATACATCTATCAATATAGGAGAAAACAGAGTGAAACCTAAAAATTCAAACTGTTACTGGAAACGAACGCTTCAACATAGAAGAACAAAATTTGGGGAACCTAGTCGCCTTAGTGTACTGATCATTACCTGAAAGTATCATCCAGTTTGGGTGAAAAAATATTTGTTGAGATTTCTGGAGATTTGTAATTTTGGGAAGCCTGGCAACCCCTTTCCATGAAAGTTTTTCTCACCAGTCACTGCTTAGGGCTACATCAAGAGGAAACAAAACATAGAGATAGAACGTGAAACTACTTTATTGTGTCAAGTTTCAAGAAGCTAGCACAAACCGTGTTGGATTTAGAGTTCCAAATACGTCTATCAATATAGGAGAAAACAGAGTGAAACCTAAAAATTCAAACTGTTACTGGAAACGAACGCTTCAACATAGAAGAAGGAAATTTGGGGAACCAAGTCGCCTTAGTGTACTGATCATTACCTGAAAGTATCATCCAGTTTGGGTGAAAAAATATTTGATGAGATTTCTGGAGATTCGTAATTTTGGGCAGCCTGGCAACCCCTTTCCATGAAAGTGTTTCTCGCCAGTCACTGCTTAGGGCTACATCAAGAGGAAACAAAACATAGAGATAGAACGTGAAACTACTTTATTGTGTCAAGTTTCAAGAAGCTAGCACAAACCGTGTTGGATGTAGAGTTCCAAATACATCTATCAATATAGGAGAAAACAGAGTGAAACCTAAAAATTCAAACTGTTACTGGAAACGAACGCTTCAACATAGAAGAACGAAATTTGGGGAACCAAGTCGCCTTAGTGTACTTATCATTACCTGAAAGTATCATCCAGTTTGGGTGAAAAAATATTCGCTGAGATTTCTGGAGATTTGTAATTTTGGGAAACCGGGCAACCCCTTTCCATGAAAGTGTTTCTCGCCAGTCACTGCTTAGGGCTATATCAAGAGGAAACAAAACATAGAGATAGAACGTGAAACTACTTTATTGTGTCAAGTTTCAAGAAGCTAGCACAAACCGTGTTGGTTTTAGAGTTCCAAATACATCTATCAATATAGGAGAAAACAGAGTGAAACCTAAAAATTCAAACTGTTACAGGAAACGAACGCTTCAACATAGAAGAAGGAAATTTGGGGAACCAAGTCGCCTTAGTGTACTGATCATTACCTGAAAGTATCATCCAGTTAGGGTGAAAAAATATTTGCTGAGATTTCTGGAGATTCGTAATTTTGGGCAGCCTGGCAACCCCTTTCCATGAAAGTGTTTCTCGCCAGTCACTGCTTAGGGCTACATTAAGAGGAAAAAAAACGTAGAGATAGAACGTGATACTACTTTATTGTGTCAAGTTTCAAGAAGCTAGCACAAACCGTGTTGGATTTAGAGTTCCAAATACGTCTATCAATATAGGAGAAAACAGAGTGAAACCTAAAAATTCAAACTGTTACTGGAAACGAACGCTTCAACATAGAAGAACGAAATTTAGGGAACCAAGTCGCCTTAGTGTACTGATCATTACCTGAAAGTATCATCCAGTTTTTGTGGAAAAATATTTGCTGAGATTTCTGGAGATTCGTAATTTTGGGAACCTTGGCAACCCCTTTCCATGAAAGTGTTTCTCGCCAGTCACTGCTTAGGGCTACATCAAGAGGAAACAAAACATAGAGATAGAACGTGAAACTACTTTATTGTGTCAAGTTTCAAGAAGCTAGCACAAACCGTGTTGGATTTAGAGTTCCAAATACATCTATCAATATAGGAGAAAACAGAGTGAAACCTAAAAATTCAAACTGTTACTGGAAACGAACGCTTCAACATAGAAGAACAAAATTTGGGGAACCTAGTCGCCTTAGTGTACTGATCATTACCTGAAAGTATCATCCAGTTTGGGTGAAAAAATATTTGTTGAGATTTCTGGAGATTTGTAATTTTGGGAAGCCTGGCAACCCCTTTCCATGAAAGTTTTTCTCGCCAGTCACTGCTTAGGGCTACATCAAGAGGAAACAAAACATAGAGATAGAACGTGAAACTACTTTATTGTGTCAAGTTTCAAGAAGCTAGCACAAACCGTGTTGGATTTAGAGTTCCAAATACGTCTATCAATATAGGAGAAAACAGAGTGAAACCTAAAAATTCAAACTGTTACTGGAAACGAACGCTTCAACATAGAAGAAGGAAATTTGGGGAACCAAGTCGCCTTAGTGTACTGATCATTACCTGAAAGTATCATCCAGTTTGGGTGAAAAAATATTTGCTGAGATTTCTGGAGATTCGTAATTTTGGGCAGCCTGGCAACCCCTTTCCATGAAAGTGTTTCTCGCCAGTCACTGCTTAGGGCTACATCAAGAGGAAACAAAACATAGAGATAGAACGTGAAACTACTTTATTGTGTCAAGTTTCAAGAAGCTAGCACAAACCGTGTTGGATGTAGAGTTCCAAATACATCTATCAATATAGGAGAAAACAGAGTGAAACCTAAAAATTCAAACTGTTACTGGAAACGAACGCTTCAACATAGAAGAACGAAATTTGGGGAACCAAGTCGCCTTAGTGTACTTATCATTACCTGAAAGTATCATCCAGTTTGGGTGAAAAAATATTTGCTGAGATTTCTGGAGATTTGTAATTTTGGGAAACCGGGCAACCCCTTTCCATGAAAGTGTTTCTCGCCAGTCACTGCTTAGGGCTATATCAAGAGGAAACAAAACATAGAGATAGAACGTGAAACTACTTTATTGTGTCAAGTTTCAAGAAGCTAGCACAAACCGTGTTGGATGTAGAGTTCCAAATACATCTATCAATATAGGAGAAAACAGAGTGAAACCTAAAAATTCAAACTGTTACAGGAAACGAACGCTTCAACATAGAAGAAGGAAATTTTTTGGAACCAAGTCGCCTTAGTGTACTGATCATTACCTGAAAGTATCATCCAGTTAGGGTGAAAAAATATTTGCTGAGATTTCTGGAGATTCGTAATTTTGGGCAGCCTGGCAACCCCTTTCCATGAAAGTGTTTCTCGCCAGTCACTGCTTAGGGCTACATTAAGAGGAAAAAAAACGTAGAGATAGAAAGTGATACTACTTTATTGTGTCAAGTTTCAAGAAGCTAGCACAAACCGTGTTGGATTTAGAGTTCCAAATACGTCTATCAATATAGGAGAAAACAGAGTGAAACCTAAAAATTCAAACTGTTACTGGAAACGAACGCTTCAACATAGAAGAACGAAATTTGGGGAACCAAGTCGCCTTAGTGTACTGATCATTACCTGAAAGTATCATCCAGTTTGGGTGGAAAAATATTTGCTGAGATTTCTGGAGATTCGTAATTTTGGGAAGCCTGGCAACCCCTTTCCATGAAAGTGTTTCTCGCCAGTCACTGCTTAGGGCTACATCAAGAGGAAACAAAACATAGAGATAGAACGTGAAACTACTTTATTGTGTCAAGTTTCAAGAAGCTAGCACAAACCGTGTTGGATTTAGAGTTCCAAATACATCTATCAATATAGGAGAAAACAGAGTGAAACCTAAAAATTCAAACTGTTACTGGAAACGAACGCTTCAACATAGAAGAACGAAATTTGGGGAACCAAGTCGCCTTAGTGTACATATCATTACCTGAAAGTATCATCCAGTTTGGGTGAAAAAATATTTGCTGAGATTTCTGGAGATTTGTAATTTTGGGAAACCTGGCAACCCCTTTCCATGAAAGTGTTTCTCGCCAGTCACTGCTTAGGGCTATATCAAGAGGAAACAAAACATAGAGATAGAACGTGAAACTACTTTATTGTGTCAAGTTTCAGGAAGCTAGCACAAACCGTGTTGGATTTAGAGTTCCAAATACATCTATCAATATAGGAGAAAACAGAGTGAAACCTAAAAATTCAAACTGTTACTGGAAACGAACGCTTCAACATAGAAGAACGAAATTTGGGGAATCAAGTCGCCTTAGTGTACTTATCATTACCTGAAAGTATCATCCAGTTTGGGTGAAAAATATTTGCTGAGATTTCTGGAGATTTGTAATTTTGGGAAACCGGGCAACCCCTTTCCATGAAAGTGTTTCTCGCCAGTCACTGCTTAGGGCTATACCAAGAGGAAACAAAACATAGAGATAGAACGTGAAACTACTTTATTGTGTCAAGTTTCAAGAAGCTAGCACAAACCGTGTTGGTTTTAGAGTTCCAAATACATCTATCAATATAGGAGAAAACAGAGTGAAACCTAAAAATTCAAACTGTTACAGGAAACGAACGCTTCAACATAGAAGAAGGAAATTTGGGGAACCAAGTCGCCTTAGTGTACTGATCATTACCTGAAAGTATCATCCAGTTAGGGTGAAAAAATATTTGCTGAGATTTCTGGAGATTCGTAATTTTGGGCAGCCTGGCAACCCCTTTCCATGAAAGTGTTTCTCGCCAGTCACTGCTTAGGGCTACATTAAGAGGAAAAAAAACGTAGAGATAGAACGTGATACTACTTTATTGTGTCAAGTTTCAAGAAGCTAGCACAAACCGTGTTGGATTTAGAGTTCCAAATACGTCTATCAATATAGGAGAAAACAGAGTGAAACCTAAAAATTCAAACTGTTACTGGAAACGAACGCTTCAACATAGAAGAACGAAATTTGGGGAACCAAGTCGCCTTAGTGTACTGATCATTACCTGAAAGTATCATCCAGTTTGGGTGAAAAAATATTTGCTGAGATTTCTGGAGATTCGTAATTTTGGGAAGCCTGGCAACCCCTTTCCATGAAAGTGTTTCTCGCCAGTCACTGCTTAGGGCTACATCAAGAGGAAACAAAACATAGAGATAGAACGTGAAACTACTTTATTGTGTCAAGTTTCAAGAAGCTAGCACAAACCGTGTTGGATTTAGAGTTCCAAAAACATCTATCAATATAGGAGAAAACAGAGTGAAACCTAAAAATTCAAACTGTTACTGGAAACGAACGCTTCAACATAGAAGAACGAAATTTGGGGAACCAAGTCGCCTTAGTGTACTTATCATTACCTGAAAGTATCATCCAGTTTGGGTGAAAAAATATTTGCTGAGATTTCTGGAGATTTGTAATTTTGGGAAACCTGGCAACCCCTTTCCATGAAAGTGTTTCTCGCCAGTCACTGCTTAGGGCTATATCAAGAGGAAACAAAACATAGAGATAGAACGTGAAACTACTTTATTGTGTCAAGTTTCAGGAAGCTAGCACAAACCGTGTTGGATTTAGAGTTCCAAATACATCTATCAATATAGGAGAAAACAGAGTGAAACCTAAAAATTCAAACTGTTACTGGAAACGAACGCTTCAACATAGAAGAACGAAATTTGGGGAATCAAGTCGCCTTAGTGTACTTATCATTACCTGAAAGTATCATCCAGTTTGGGTGAAAAATATTTGCTGAGATTTCTGGAGATTTGTAATTTTGGGAAACCGGGCAACCCCTTTCCATGAAAGTGTTTCTCGCCAGTCACTGCTTAGGGCTATATCAAGAGGAAACAAAACATAGAGATAGAACGTGAAACTACTTTATTGTGTCAAGTTTCAAGAAGCTAGCACAAACCGTGTTGGTTTTAGAGTTCCAAATACATCTATCAATATAGGAGAAAACAGAGTGAAACCTAAAAATTCAAACTGTTACAGGAAACGAACGCTTCAACATAGAAGAAGGAAATTTGGGGAACCAAGTCGCCTTAGTGTACTGATCATTACCTGAAAGTATCATCCAGTTAGGGTGAAAAAATATTTGCTGAGATTTCTGGAGATTCGTAATTTTGGGCAGCCTGGCAACCCCTTTCCATGAAAGTGTTTCTCGCCAGTCACTGCTTAGGGCTACATTAAGAGGAAAAAAAACGTAGAGATAGAACGTGATACTACTTTATTGTGTCAAGTTTCAAGAAGCTAGCACAAACCGTGTTGGATTTAGAGTTCCAAATACGTCTATCAATATAGGAGAAAACAGAGTGAAACCTAAAAATTCAAACTTTTACTGGAAACGAACGCTTCAACATAGAAGAACGAAATTTGGGGAACCAAGTCGCCTTAGTGTACTGATCATTACCTGAAAGTATCATCCAGTTTGGGTGAAAAAATATTTGCTGAGATTTCTGGAGATTCGTAATTTTGGGAAGCCTGGCAACCCCTTTCCATGAAAGTGTTTCTCGCCAGTCACTGCTTAGGGCTACATCAAGAGGAAACAAAACATAGAGATAGAACGTGAAACTACTTTATTGTGTCAAGTTTCAAGAAGCTAGCACAAACCGTGTTGGATTTAGAGTTCCAAAAACATCTATCAATATAGGAGAAAACAGAGTGAAACCTAAAAATTCAAACTGTTACTGGAAACGAACGCTTCAACATAGAAGAACGAAATTTGGGGAACCAAGTCGCCTTAGTGTACTTATCATTACCTGAAAGTATCATCCAGTTTGGGTGAAAAAATATTTGCTGAGATTTCTGGAGATTTGTAATTTTGGGAAACCTGGCAACCCCTTTCCATGAAAGTGTTTCTCGCCAGTCACTGCTTAGGGCTATATCAAGAGGAAACAAAACATAGAGATAGAACGTGAAACTACTTTATTGTGTCAAGTTTCAGGAAGCTAGCACAAACCGTGTTGGATTTAGAGTTCCAAATACATCTATCAATATAGGAGAAAACAGAGTGAAACCTAAAAATTCAAACTGTTACTGGAAACGAACGCTTCAACATAGAAGAACGAAATTTGGGGAATCAAGTCGCCTTAGTGTACTTATCATTACCTGAAAGTATCATCCAGTTTGGGTGAAAAATATTTGCTGAGATTTCTGGAGATTTGTAATTTTGGGAAACCGGGCAACCCCTTTCCATGAAAGTGTTTCTCGCCAGTCACTGCTTAGGGCTATATCAAGAGGAAACAAAACATAGAGATAGAACGTGAAACTACTTTATTGTGTCAAGTTTCAAGAAGCTAGCACAAACCGTGTTGGTTTTAGAGTTCCAAATACATCTATCAATATAGGAGAAAACAGAGTGAAACCTAAAAATTCAAACTGTTACAGGAAACGAACGCTTCAACATAGAAGAAGGAAATTTGGGGAACCAAGTCGCCTTAGTGTACTGATCATTACCTGAAAGTATCATCCAGTTAGGGTGAAAAAATATTTGCTGAGATTTCTGGAGATTCGTAATTTTGGGCAGCCTGGCAACCCCTTTCCATGAAAGTGTTTCTCGCCAGTCACTGCTTAGGGCTACATTAAGAGGAAAAAAAACGTAGAGATAGAACGTGATACTACTTTATTGTGTCAAGTTTCAAGAAGCTAGCACAAACCGTGTTGGATTTAGAGTTCCAAATACATCTATCAATATAGGAGAAAACAGAGTGAAACCTAAAAATTCAAACTGTTACTGGAAACGAACGCTTCAACATAGAAGAACGAAATTTGGGGAACCAAGTCGCTTAGTGTACTTATCATTATCTGAAAGTATCATCCAGTTTGGGTGAAAAAATATTTGCTGAGATTTCTGGAGATTTGTAATTTTGGGAAACCTGGCAACCCCTTTCCATGAAAGTGTTTCTCGCCAGTCACTGCTTAGGGCTATATCAAGAGGAAACAAAACATAGAGATAGAACGTGAAACTACTTTATTGTGTCAAGTTTCAAGAAGCTAGCACAAACCGTGTTGGATTTAGAGTTCCAAATACATCTATCAATATAGGAGAAATCAGAGTGAAACCTAAAAATTCAAACTGTTACAGGAAACGAACGCTTCAACATAGAAGAAGGAAATTTGGGGAACCAAGTCGCCTTAGTGTACTGATCATTACCTGAAAGTATCATCCAGTTTGGGTGAAAAAATATTTGCTGAGATTTCTGGAGATTCGTAATTTTGGGCAGCCTGGCAACTCCTTTCCATGAAAGTGTTTCTCGCCAGTCACTGCTTAGGGCTACATTAAGAGGAAAGAAAACGTAGAGATAGAACGTGAAACTACTTTATTGTGTCAAGTTTCAAGAAGCTAGCACAAACCGTGTTGGATTCAGAGTTCCAAATACATCTATCAATATAGGAGAAAACAGAGTGAAACCTAAAAATTCAAACTGTTACTGGAAACGAACGCTTCAACATAGAAGAACAAAATTTGGGGAACCTAGTCGCCTTAGTGTACTGATCATTACCTGAAAGTATCATCCAGTTTGGGTGAAAAAATATTTGTTGAGATTTCTGGAGATTTGTAATTTTGGGAAGCCTGGCAACCCCTTTCCATGAAAGTTTTTCTCACCAGTCACTGCTTAGGGCTACATCAAGAGGAAACAAAACATAGAGATAGAACGTGAAACTACTTTATTGTGTCAAGTTTCAAGAAGCTAGCACAAACCGTGTTGGATTTAGAGTTCCAAATACGTCTATCAATATAGGAGAAAACAGAGTGAAACCTAAAAATTCAAACTGTTACTGGAAACGAACGCTTCAACATAGAAGAAGGAAATTTGGGGAACCAAGTCGCCTTAGTGTACTGATCATTACCTGAAAGTATCATCCAGTTTGGGTGAAAAAATATTTGCTGAGATTTCTGGAGATTCGTAATTTTGGGCAGCCTGGCAACCCCTTTCCATGAAAGTGTTTCTCGCCAGTCACTGCTTAGGGCTACATCAAGAGGAAACAAAACATAGAGATAGAACGTGAAACTACTTTATTGTGTCAAGTTTCAAGAAGCTAGCACAAACCGTGTTGGATGTAGAGTTCCAAATACATCTATCAATATAGGAGAAAACAGAGTGAAACCTAAAAATTCAAACTGTTACTGGAAACGAACGCTTCAACATAGAAGAACGAAATTTGGGGAACCAAGTCGCCTTAGTGTACTTATCATTACCTGAAAGTATCATCCAGTTTGGGTGAAAAAATATTTGCTGAGATTTCTGGAGATTTGTAATTTTGGGAAACCGGGCAACCCCTTTCCATGAAAGTGTTTCTCGCCAGTCACTGCTTAGGGCTATATCAAGAGGAAACAAAACATAGAGATAGAACGTGAAACTACTTTATTGTGTCAAGTTTCAAGAAGCTAGCACAAACCGTGTTGGTTTTAGAGTTCCAAATACATCTATCAATATAGGAGAAAACAGAGTGAAACCTAAAAATTCAAACTGTTACAGGAAACGAACGCTTCAACATAGAAGAAGGAAATTTGGGGAACCAAGTCGCCTTAGTGTACTGATCATTACCTGAAAGTATCATCCAGTTAGGGTGAAAAAATATTTGCTGAGATTTCTGGAGATTCGTAATTTTGGGCAGCCTGGCAACCCCTTTCCATGAAAGTGTTTCTCGCCAGTCACTGCTTAGGGCTACATTAAGAGGAAAAAAAACGTAGAGATAGAACGTGATACTACTTTATTGTGTCAAGTTTCAAGAAGCTAGCACAAACCGTGTTGGATTTAGAGTTCCAAATACGTCTATCAATATAGGAGAAAACAGAGTGAAACCTAAAAATTCAAACTGTTACTGGAAACGAACGCTTCAACATAGAAGAACGAAATTTGGGGAACCAAGTCGCCTTAGTGTACTGATCATTACCTGAAAGTATCATCCAGTTTTTGTGGAAAAATATTTGCTGAGATTTCTGGAGATTCGTAATTTTGGGAAGCCTGGCAACCCCTTTCCATGAAAGTGTTTCTCGCCAGTCACTGCTTAGGGCTACATCAAGAGGAAACAAAACATAGAGATAGAACGTGAAACTACTTTATTGTGTCAAGTTTCAAGAAGCTAGCACAAACCATGTTGGATGTAGAGTTCCAAATACATCTATCAATATAGGAGAAAACAGAGTGAAACCTAAAAATTCAAACTGTTACTGGAAACGAACGCTTCAACATAGAAGAACGAAATTTGGGGAACCAAGTCGCCTTAGTGTACTTATCATTACCTGAAAGTATCATCCAGTTTGGGTGAAAAAATATTTGCTGAGATTTCTGGAGATTTGTAATTTTGGGAAACCGGGCAACCCCTTTCCATGAAAGTGTTTCTCGCCAGTCACTGCTTAGGGCTATATCAAGAGGAAACAAAACATAGAGATAGAACGTGAAACTACTTTATTGTGTCAAGTTTCAAGAAGCTAGCACAAACCGTGTTGGTTTTAGAGTTCCAAATACATCTATCAATATAGGAGAAAACAGAGTGAAACCTAAAAATTCAAACTGTTACAGGAAACGAACGCTTCAACATAGAAGAAGGAAATTTGGGGAACCAAGTCGCCTTAGTGTACTGATCATTACCTGAAAGTATCATCCAGTTAGGGTGAAAAAATATTTGCTGAGATTTCTGGAGATTCGTAATTTTGGGCAGCCTGGCAACCCCTTTCCATGAAAGTGTTTCTCGCCAGTCACTGCTTAGGGCTACATTAAGAGGAAAAAAAACGTAGAGATAGAACGTGATACTACTTTATTGTGTCAAGTTTCAAGAAGCTAGCACAAACCGTGTTGGATTTAGAGTTCCAAATACGTCTATCAATATAGGAGAAAACAGAGTGAAACCTAAAAATTCAAACTGTTACTGGAAACGAACGCTTCAACATAGAAGAACGAAATTTGGGGAACCAAGTCGCCTTAGTGTACTGATCATTACCTGAAAGTATCATCCAGTTTGGGTGAAAAAATATTTGCTGAGATTTCTGGAGATTCGTAATTTTGGGAAGCCTGGCAACCCCTTTCCATGAAAGTGTTTCTCGCCAGTCACTGCTTAGGGCTACATCAAGAGGAAACAAAACATAGAGATAGAACGTGAAACTACTTTATTGTGTCAAGTTTCAAGAAGCTAGCACAAACCGTGTTGGATTTAGAGTTCCAAATACATCTATCAATATAGGAGAAAACAGAGTGAAACCTAAAAATTCAAACTGTTACTGGAAACGAACGCTTCAACATAGAAGAACGAAATTTGGGGAACCAAGTCGCTTAGTGTACTTATCATTATCTGAAAGTATCATCCAGTTTGGGTGAAAAAATATTTGCTGAGATTTCTGGAGATTTGTAATTTTGGGAAACCTGGCAACCCCTTTCCATGAAAGTGTTTCTCGCCAGTCACTGCTTAGGGCTATATCAAGAGGAAACAAAACATAGAGATAGAACGTGGAACTACTTTATTGTGTCAAGTTTCAAGAAGCTAGCACAAACCGTGTTGGATTTAGAGTTCCAAATACATCTATCAATATAGGAGAAATCAGAGTGAAACCTAAAAATTCAAACTGTTACAGGAAACGAACGCTTCAACATAGAAGAAGGAAATTTGGGGAACCAAGTCGCCTTAGTGTACTGATCATTACCTGAAAGTATCATCCAGTTTGGGTGAAAAAATATTTGCTGAGATTTCTGGAGATTCGTAATTTTGGGCAGCCTGGCAACTCCTTTCCATGAAAGTGTTTCTCGCCAGTCACTGCTTAGGGCTACATTAAGAGGAAAGAAAACGTAGAGATAGAACGTGAAACTACTTTATTGTGTCAAGTTTCAAGAAGCTAGCACAAACCGTGTTGGATTCAGAGTTCCAAATACATCTATCAATATGGGAGAAAACAGAGTGAAACCTAAAAATTCAAACTGTTACTGGAAACGAACGCTTCAACATAGAAGAACAAAATTTGGGGAACCTAGTCGCCTTAGTGTACTGATCATTACCTGAAAGTATCATCCAGTTTGGGTGAAAAAATATTTGTTGAGATTTCTGGAGATTTGTAATTTTGGGAAGCCTGGCAACCCCTTTCCATGAAAGTTTTTCTCACCAGTCACTGCTTAGGGCTACATCAAGAGGAAACAAAACATAGAGATAGAACGTGAAACTACTTTATTGTGTCAAGTTTCAAGAAGCTAGCACAAACCGTGTTGGATTTAGAGTTCCAAATACGTCTATCAATATAGGAGAAAACAGAGTGAAACCTAAAAATTCAAACTGTTACTGGAAACGAACGCTTCAACATAGAAGAAGGAAATTTGGGGAACCAAGTCGCCTTAGTGTACTGATCATTACCTGAAAGTATCATCCAGTTTGGGTGAAAAAATATTTGATGAGATTTCTGGAGATTCGTAATTTTGGGCAGCCTGGCAACCCCTTTCCATGAAAGTGTTTCTCGCCAGTCACTGCTTAGGGCTACATCAAGAGGAAACAAAACATAGAGATAGAACGTGAAACTACTTTATTGTGTCAAGTTTCAAGAAGCTAGCACAAACCGTGTTGGATGTAGAGTTCCAAATACATCTATCAATATAGGAGAAAACAGAGTGAAACCTAAAAATTCAAACTGTTACTGGAAACGAACGCTTCAACATAGAAGAACGAAATTTGGGGAACCAAGTCGCCTTAGTGTACTTATCATTACCTGAAAGTATCATCCAGTTTGGGTGAAAAAATATTCGCTGAGATTTCTGGAGATTTGTAATTTTGGGAAACCGGGCAACCCCTTTCCATGAAAGTGTTTCTCGCCAGTCACTGCTTAGGGCTATATCAAGAGGAAACAAAACATAGAGATAGAACGTGAAACTACTTTATTGTGTCAAATTTCAAGAAGCTAGCACAAACCGTGTTGGTTTTAGAGTTCCAAATACATCTATCAATATAGGAGAAAACAGAGTGAAACCTAAAAATTCAAACTGTTACAGGAAACGAACGCTTCAACATAGAAGAAGGAAATTTGGGGAACCAAGTCGCCTTAGTGTACTGATCATTACCTGAAAGTATCATCCAGTTAGGGTGAAAAAATATTTGCTGAGATTTCTGGAGATTCGTAATTTTGGGCAGCCTGGCAACCCCTTTCCATGAAAGTGTTTCTCGCCAGTCACTGCTTAGGGCTACATTAAGAGGAAAAAAAACGTAGAGATAGAACGTGATACTACTTTATTGTGTCAAGTTTCAAGAAGCTAGCACAAACCGTGTTGGATTTAGAGTTCCAAATACGTCTATCAATATAGGAGAAAACAGAGTGAAACCTAAAAATTCAAACTGTTACTGGAAACGAACGCTTCAACATAGAAGAACGAAATTTGGGGAACCAAGTCGCCTTAGTGTACTGATCATTACCTGAAAGTATCATCCAGTTTTTGTGGAAAAATATTTGCTGAGATTTCTGGAGATTCGTAATTTTGGGAACCTTGGCAACCCCTTTCCATGAAAGTGTTTCTCGCCAGTCACTGCTTAGGGCTACATCAAGAGGAAACAAAACATAGAGATAGAACGTGAAACTACTTTATTGTGTCAAGTTTCAAGAAGCTAGCACAAACCGTGTTGGATTTAGAGTTCCAAATACATCTATCAATATAGGAGAAAACAGAGTGAAACCTAAAAATTCAAACTGTTACTGGAAACGAACGCTTCAACATAGAAGAACAAAATTTGGGGAACCTAGTCGCCTTAGTGTACTGATCATTACCTGAAAGTATCATCCAGTTTGGGTGAAAAAATATTTGTTGAGATTTCTGGAGATTTGTAATTTTGGGAAGCCTGGCAACCCCTTTCCATGAAAGTTTTTCTCGCCAGTCACTGCTTAGGGCTACATCAAGAGGAAACAAAACATAGAGATAGAACGTGAAACTACTTTATTGTGTCAAGTTTCAAGAAGCTAGCACAAACCGTGTTGGATTTAGAGTTCCAAATACGTCTATCAATATAGGAGAAAACAGAGTGAAACCTAAAAATTCAAACTGTTACTGGAAACGAACGCTTCAACATAGAAGAAGGAAATTTGGGGAACCAAGTCGCCTTAGTGTACTGATCATTACCTGAAAGTATCATCCAGTTTGGGTGAAAAAATATTTGCTGAGATTTCTGGAGATTCGTAATTTTGGGCAGCCTGGCAACCCCTTTCCATGAAAGTGTTTCTCGCCAGTCACTGCTTAGGGCTACATCAAGAGGAAACAAAACATAGAGATAGAACGTGAAACTACTTTATTGTGTCAAGTTTCAAGAAGCTAGCACAAACCGTGTTGGATGTAGAGTTCCAAATACATCTATCAATATAGGAGAAAACAGAGTGAAACCTAAAAATTCAAACTGTTACTGGAAACGAACGCTTCAACATAGAAGAACGAAATTTGGGGAACCAAGTCGCCTTAGTGTACTTATCATTACCTGAAAGTATCATCCAGTTTGGGTGAAAAAATATTTGCTGAGATTTCTGGAGATTTGTAATTTTGGGAAACCGGGCAATCCCTTTCCATGAAAGTGTTTCTCGCCAGTCACTGCTTAGGGCTATATCAAGAGGAAACAAAACATAGAGATAGAACGTGAAACTACTTTATTGTGTCAAGTTTCAAGAAGCTAGCACAAACCGTGTTGGATGTAGAGTTCCAAATACATCTATCAATATAGGAGAAAACAGAGTGAAACCTAAAAATTCAAACTGTTACAGGAAACGAACGCTTCAACATAGAAGAAGGAAATTTTTTGGAACCAAGTCGCCTTAGTGTACTGATCATTACCTGAAAGTATCATCCAGTTAGGGTGAAAAAATATTTGCTGAGATTTCTGGAGATTCGTAATTTTGGGTAGCCTGGCAACCCCTTTCCATGAAAGTGTTTCTCGCCAGTCACTGCTTAGGGCTACATTAAGAGGAAAAAAAACGTAGAGATAGAAAGTGATACTACTTTATTGTGTCAAGTTTCAAGAAGCTAGCACAAACCGTGTTGGATTTAGAGTTCCAAATACGTCTATCAATATAGGAGAAAACAGAGTGAAACCTAAAAATTCAAACTGTTACTGGAAACGAACGCTTCAATATAGAAGAACGAAATTTGGGGAACCAAGTCGCCTTAGTGTACTGATCATTACCTGAAAGTATCATCCAGTTTGGGTGGAAAAATATTTGCTGAGATTTCTGGAGATTCGTAATTTTGGGAAGCCTGGCAACCCCTTTCCATGAAAGTGTTTCTCGCCAGTCACTGCTTAGGGCTACATCAAGAGGAAACAAAACATAGAGATAGAACGTGAAACTACTTTATTGTGTCAAGTTTCAAGAAGCTAGCACAAACCGTGTTGGATTTAGAGTTCCAAATACATCTATCAATATAGGAGAAAACAGAGTGAAACCTAAAAATTCAAACTGTTACTGGAAACGAACGCTTCAACATAGAAGAACGAAATTTGGGGAACCAAGTCGCCTTAGTGTACTTATCATTACCTGAAAGTATCATCCAGTTTGGGTGAAAAAATATTTGCTGAGATTTCTGGAGATTTGTAATTTTGGGAAACCTGGCAACCCCTTTCCATGAAAGTGTTTCTCGCCAGTCACTGCTTAGGGCTATATCAAGAGGAAACAAAACATAGAGATAGAACGTGAAACTACTTTATTGTGTCAAGTTTCAGGAAGCTAGCACAAACCGTGTTGGATTTAGAGTTCCAAATACATCTATCAATATAGGAGAAAACAGAGTGAAACCTAAAAATTCAAACTGTTACTGGAAACGAACGCTTCAACATAGAAGAACGAAATTTGGGGAATCAAGTCGCCTTAGTGTACTTATCATTACCTGAAAGTATCATCCAGTTTGGGTGAAAAATATTTGCTGAGATTTCTGGAGATTTGTAATTTTGGGAAACCGGGCAACCCCTTTCCATGAAAGTGTTTCTCGCCAGTCACTGCTTAGGGCTATATCAAGAGGAAACAAAACATAGAGATAGAACGTGAAACTACTTTATTGTGTCAAGTTTCAAGAAGCTAGCACAAACCGTGTTGGTTTTAGAGTTCCAAATACATCTATCAATATAGGAGAAAACAGAGTGAAACCTAAAAATTCAAACTGTTACAGGAAACGAACGCTTCAACATAGAAGAAGGAAATTTGGGGAACCAAGTCGCCTTAGTGTACTGATCATTACCTGAAAGTATCATCCAGTTTGGGTGGAAAAATATTTGCTGAGATTTCTGGAGATTCGTAATTTTGGGAAGCCTGGCAACCCCTTTCCATGAAAGTGTTTCTCGCCAGTCACTGCTTAGGGCTACATCAAGAGGAAACAAAACATAGAGATAGAACGTGAAACTACTTTATTGTGTCAAGTTTCAAGAAGCTAGCACAAACCGTGTTGGATTTAGAGTTCCAAATACATCTATCAATATAGGAGAAAACAGAGTGAAACCTAAAAATTCAAACTGTTACTGGAAACGAACGCTTCAACATAGAAGAACGAAATTTGGGGAACCAAGTCGCCTTAGTGTACTTATCATTACCTGAAAGTATCATCCAGTTTGGGTGAAAAAATATTTGCTGAGATTTCTGGAGATTTGTAATTTTGGGAAACCTGGCAACCCCTTTCCATGAAAGTGTTTCTCGCCAGTCACTGCTTAGGGCTATATCAAGAGGAAACAAAACATAGAGATAGAACGTGAAACTACTTTATTGTGTCAAGTTTCAGGAAGCTAGCACAAACCGTGTTGGATTTAGAGTTCCAAATACATCTATCAATATAGGAGAAAACAGAGTGAAACCTAAAAATTCAAACTGTTACTGGAAACGAACGCTTCAACATAGAAGAACGAAATTTGGGGAATCAAGTCGCCTTAGTGTACTTATCATTACCTGAAAGTATCATCCAGTTTGGGTGAAAAATATTTGCTGAGATTTCTGGAGATTTGTAATTTTGGGAAACCGGGCAACCCCTTTCCATGAAAGTGTTTCTCGCCAGTCACTGCTTAGGGCTATATCAAGAGGAAACAAAACATAGAGATAGAACGTGAAACTACTTTATTGTGTCAAGTTTCAAGAAGCTAGCACAAACCGTGTTGGTTTTAGAGTTCCAAATACATCTATCAATATAGGAGAAAACAGAGTGAAACCTAAAAATTCAAACTGTTACAGGAAACGAACGCTTCAACATAGAAGAAGGAAATTTGGGGAACCAAGTCGCCTTAGTGTACTGATCATTACCTGAAAGTATCATCCAGTTAGGGTGAAAAAATATTTGCTGAGATTTCTGGAGATTCGTAATTTTGGGCAGCCTGGCAACCCCTTTCCATGAAAGTGTTTCTCGCCAGTCACTGCTTAGGGCTACATTAAGAGGAAAAAAAACGTAGAGATAGAACGTGATACTACTTTATTGTGTCAAGTTTCAAGAAGCTAGCACAAACCGTGTTGGATTTAGAGTTCCAAATACGTCTATCAATATAGGAGAAAACAGAGTGAAACCTAAAAATTCAAACTGTTACTGGAAACGAACGCTTCAACATAGAAGAACGAAATTTGGGGAACCAAGTCGCCTTAGTGTACTGATCATTACCTGAAAGTATCATCCAGTTTGGGTGAAAAAATATTTGCTGAGATTTCTGGAGATTCGTAATTTTGGGAAGCCTGGCAACCCCTTTCCATGAAAGTGTTTCTCGCCAGTCACTGCTTAGGGCTACATCAAGAGGAAACAAAACATAGAGATAGAACGTGAAACTACTTTATTGTGTCAAGTTTCAAGAAGCTAGCACAAACCGTGTTGGATTTAGAGTTCCAAATACATCTATCAATATAGGAGAAAACAGAGTGAAACCTAAAAATTCAAACTGTTACTGGAAACGAACGCTTCAACATAGAAGAACGAAATTTGGGGAACCAAGTCGCTTAGTGTACTTATCATTATCTGAAAGTATCATCCAGTTTGGGTGAAAAAATATTTGCTGAGATTTCTGGAGATTTGTAATTTTGGGAAACCTGGCAACCCCTTTCCATGAAAGTGTTTCTCGCCAGTCACTGCTTAGGGCTATATCAAGAGGAAACAAAACATAGAGATAGAACGTGAAACTACTTTATTGTGTCAAGTTTCAAGAAGCTAGCACAAACCGTGTTGGATTTAGAGTTCCAAATACATCTATCAATATAGGAGAAATCAGAGTGAAACCTAAAAATTCAAACTGTTACAGGAAACGAACGCTTCAACATAGAAGAAGGAAATTTGGGGAACCAAGTCGCCTTAGTGTACTGATCATTACCTGAAAGTATCATCCAGTTTGGGTGAAAAAATATTTGCTGAGATTTCTGGAGATTCGTAATTTTGGGCAGCCTGGCAACTCCTTTCCATGAAAGTGTTTCTCGCCAGTCACTGCTTAGGGCTACATTAAGAGGAAAGAAAACGTAGAGATAGAACGTGAAACTACTTTATTGTGTCAAGTTTCAAGAAGCTAGCACAAACCGTGTTGGATTCAGAGTTCCAAATACATCTATCAATATAGGAGAAAACAGAGTGAAACCTAAAAATTCAAACTGTTACTGGAAACGAACGCTTCAACATAGAAGAACAAAATTTGGGGAACCTAGTCGCCTTAGTGTACTGATCATTACCTGAAAGTATCATCCAGTTTGGGTGAAAAAATATTTGTTGAGATTTCTGGAGATTTGTAATTTTGGGAAGCCTGGCAACCCCTTTCCATGAAAGTTTTTCTCACCAGTCACTGCTTAGGGCTACATCAAGAGGAAACAAAACATAGAGATAGAACGTGAAACTACTTTATTGTGTCAAGTTTCAAGAAGCTAGCACAAACCGTGTTGGATTTAGAGTTCCAAATACGTCTATCAATATAGGAGAAAACAGAGTGAAACCTAAAAATTCAAACTGTTACTGGAAACGAACGCTTCAACATAGAAGAAGGAAATTTGGGGAACCAAGTCGCCTTAGTGTACTGATCATTACCTGAAAGTATCATCCAGTTTGGGTGAAAAAATATTTGCTGAGATTTCTGGAGATTCGTAATTTTGGGCAGCCTGGCAACCCCTTTCCATGAAAGTGTTTCTCGCCAGTCACTGCTTAGGGCTACATCAAGAGGAAACAAAACATAGAGATAGAACGTGAAACTACTTTATTGTGTCAAGTTTCAAGAAGCTAGCACAAACCGTGTTGGATGTAGAGTTCCAAATACATCTATCAATATAGGAGAAAACAGAGTGAAACCTAAAAATTCAAACTGTTACTGGAAACGAACGCTTCAACATAGAAGAACGAAATTTGGGGAACCAAGTCGCCTTAGTGTACTTATCATTACCTGAAAGTATCATCCAGTTTGGGTGAAAAAATATTTGCTGAGATTTCTGGAGATTTGTAATTTTGGGAAACCGGGCAACCCCTTTCCATGAAAGTGTTTCTCGCCAGTCACTGCTTAGGGCTATATCAAGAGGAAACAAAACATAGAGATAGAACGTGAAACTACTTTATTGTGTCAAGTTTCAAGAAGCTAGCACAAACCGTGTTGGTTTTAGAGTTCCAAATACATCTATCAATATAGGAGAAAACAGAGTGAAACCTAAAAATTCAAACTGTTACAGGAAACGAACGCTTCAACATAGAAGAAGGAAATTTGGGGAACCAAGTCGCCTTAGTGTACTGATCATTACCTAAAAGTATCATCCAGTTAGGGTGAAAAAATATTTGCTGAGATTTCTGGAGATTCGTAATTTTGGGCAGCCTGGCAACCCCTTTCCATGAAAGTGTTTCTCGCCAGTCACTGCTTAGGGCTACATTAAGAGGAAAAAAAACGTAGAGATAGAACATGATACTACTTTATTGTGTCAAGTTTCAAGAAGCTAGCACAAACCGTGTTGGATTTAGAGTTCCAAATACGTCTATCAATATAGGAGAAAACAGAGTGAAACCTAAAAATTCAAACTGTTACTGGAAACGAACGCTTCAACATAGAAGAACGAAATTTGGGGAACCAAGTCGCCTTAGTGTACTGATCATTACCTGAAAGTATCATCCAGTTTTTGTGGAAAAATATTTGCTGAGATTTCTGGAGATTCGTAATTTTGGGAAGCCTGGCAACCCCTTTCCATGAAAGTGTTTCTCGCCAGTCACTGCTTAGGGCTACATCAAGAGGAAACAAAACATAGAGATAGAACGTGAAACTACTTTATTGTGTCAAGTTTCAAGAAGCTAGCACAAACCGTGTTGGATTTAGAGTTCCAAATACATCTATCAATATAGGAGAAAACAGAGTGAAACCTAAAAATTCAAACTGTTACTGGAAACGAACGCTTCAACATAGAAGAACGAAATTTGGGGAACCAAGTCGCTTAGTGTACTTATCATTATCTGAAAGTATCATCCAGTTTGGGTGAAAAAATATTTGCTGAGATTTCTGGAGATTTGTAATTTTGGGAAACCTGGCAACCCCTTTCCATGAAAGTGTTTCTCGCCAGTCACTGCTTAGGGCTATATCAAGAGGAAACAAAACATAGAGATAGAACGTGAAACTACTTTATTGTGTCAAGTTTCAAGAAGCTAGCACAAACCGTGTTGGACTTAGAGTTCCAAATACATCTATCAATATAGGAGAAAACAGAGTGAAACCTAAAAATTCAAACTGTTACAGGAAACGAACGCTTCAACATAGAAGAAGGAAATTTGGGGAACCAAGTCGCCTTAGTGTACTGATCATTACCTGAAAGTATCATCCAGTTTGGGTGAAAAAATATTTGCTGAGATTTCTGGAGATTCGTAATTTTGGGCAGTCTGGCAACTCCTTTCCATGAAAGTGTTTCTCGCCAGTCACTGCTTAGGGCTACATTAAGAGGAAAGAAAACGTAGAGATAGAACGTGAAACTACTTTATTGTGTCAAGTTTCAAGAAGCTAGCACAAACCGTGTTGGATTCAGAGTTCCAAATACATCTATCAATATAGGAGAAAACAGAGTGAAACCTAAAAATTCAAACTGTTACTGGAAACGAACGCTTCAACATAGAAGAACAAAATTTGGGGAACCTAGTCGCCTTAGTGTACTGATCATTACCTGAAAGTATCATCCAGTTTGGGTGAAAAAATATTTGTTGAGATTTCTGGAGATTTGTAATTTTGGGAAGCCTGGCAACCCCTTTCCATGAAAGTTTTTCTCGCCAGTCACTGCTTAGGGCTACATCAAGAGGAAACAAAACATAGAGATAGAACGTGAAACTACTTTATTGTGTCAAGTTTCAAGAAGCTAGCACAAACCGTGTTGGATTTAGAGTTCCAAATACGTCTATCAATATAGGAGAAAACAGAGTGAAACCTAAAAATTCAAACTGTTACTGGAAACGAACGCTTCAACATAGAAGAAGGAAATTTGGGGAACCAAGTCGCCTTAGTGTACTGATCATTACCTGAAAGTATCATCCAGTTTGGGTGAAAAAATATTTGCTGAGATTTCTGGAGATTCGTAATTTTGGGCAGCCTGGCAACCCCTTTCCATGAAAGTGTTTCTCGCCAGTCACTGCTTAGGGCTACATCAAGAGGAAACAAAACATAGAGATAGAACGTGAAACTACTTTATTGTGTCAAGTTTCAAGAAGCTAGCACAAACCGTGTTGGATGTAGAGTTCCAAATACATCTATCAATATAGGAGAAAACAGAGTGAAACCTAAAAATTCAAACTGTTACTGGAAACGAACGCTTCAACATAGAAGAACGAAATTTGGGGAACCAAGTCGCCTTAGTGTACTTATCATTACCTGAAAGTATCATCCAGTTTGGGTGAAAAAATATTTGCTGAGATTTCTGGAGATTTGTAATTTTGGGAAACTGGGCAACCCCTTTCCATGAAAGTGTTTCTCGCCAGTCACTGCTTAGGGCTATATCAAGAGGAAACAAAACATAGAGATAGAACGTGAAACTACTTTATTGTGTCAAGTTTCAAGAAGCTAGCACAAACCGTGTTGGTTTTAGAGTTCCAAATACATCTATCAATATAGGAGAAAACAGAGTGAAACCTAAAAATTCAAACTGTTACAGGAAACGAACGCTTCAACATAGAAGAAGGAAATTTGGGGAACCAAGTCGCCTTAGTGTACTGATCATTACCTGAAAGTATCATCCAGTTAGGGTGAAAAAATATTTGCTGAGATTTCTGGAGATTCGTAATTTTGGGCAGCCTGGCAACCCCTTTCCATGAAAGTGTTTCTCGCCAGTCACTGCTTAGGGCTACATTAAGAGGAAAAAAAACGTAGAGATAGAACGTGATACTACTTTATTGTGTCAAGTTTCAAGAAGCTAGCACAAACCGTGTTGGATTTAGAGTTCCAAATACGTCTATCAATATAGGAGAAAACAGAGTGAAACCTAAAAATTCAAACTGTTACTGGAAACGAACGCTTCAACATAGAAGAACGAAATTTGGGGAACCAAGTCGCCTTAGTGTACTGATCATTACCTGAAAGTATCATCCAGTTTTTGTGGAAAAATATTTGCTGAGATTTCTGGAGATTCGTAATTTTGGGAAGCCTGGCAACCCCTTTCCATGAAAGTGTTTCTCGCCAGTCACTGCTTAGGGCTACATCAAGAGGAAACAAAACATAGAGATAGAACGTGAAACTACTTTATTGTGTCAAGTTTCAAGAAGCTAGCACAAACCGTGTTGGATTTAGAGTTCCAAATACATCTATCAATATAGGAGAAAACAGAGTGAAACCTAAAAATTCAAACTGTTACTGGAAACGAACGCTTCAACATAGAAGAACGAAATTTGGGGAACCAAGTCGCTTAGTGTACTTATCATTACCTGAAAGTATCATCCAGTTTGGGTGAAAAAATATTTGCTGAGATTTCTGGAGATTTGTAATTTTGGGAAACCTGGCAACCCCTTTCCATGAAAGTGTTTCTCGCCAGTCACTGCTTAGGGCTATATCAAGAGGAAACAAAACATAGAGATAGAACGTGAAACTACTTTATTGTGTCAAGTTTCAGGAAGCTAGCACAAACCGTGTTGGATTTAGAGTTCCAAATACATCTATCAATATAGGAGAAAACAGAGTGAAACCTAAAAATTCAAACTGTTACTGGAAACGAACGCTTCAACATAGAAGAACGAAATTTGGGGAATCAAGTCGCCTTAGTGTACTTATCATTACCTGAAAGTATCATCCAGTTTGGGTGAAAAATATTTGCTGAGATTTCTGGAGATTTGTAATTTTGGGAAACCGGGCAACCCCTTTCCATGAAAGTGTTTCTCGCCAGTCACTGCTTAGGGCTATATCAAGAGGAAACAAAACATAGAGATAGAACGTGAAACTACTTTATTGTGTCAAGTTTCAAGAAGCTAGCACAAACCGTGTTGGTTTTAGAGTTCCAAATACATCTATCAATATAGGAGAAAACAGAGTGAAACCTAAAAATTCAAACTGTTACAGGAAACGAACGCTTCAACATAGAAGAAGGAAATTTGGGGAACCAAGTCGCCTTAGTGTACTGATCATTACCTGAAAGTATCATCCAGTTAGGGTGAAAAAATATTTGCTGAGATTTCTGGAGATTCGTAATTTTGGGCAGCCTGGCAACCCCTTTCCATGAAAGTGTTTCTCGCCAGTCACTGCTTAGGGCTACATTAAGAGGAAAAAAAACGTAGAGATAGAACGTGATACTACTTTATTGTGTCAAGTTTCAAGAAGCTAGCACAAACCGTGTTGGATTTAGAGTTCCAAATACGTCTATCAATATAGGAGAAAACAGAGTGAAACCTAAAAATTCAAACTGTTACTGGAAACGAACGCTTCAACATAGAAGAACGAAATTTGGGGAACCAAGTCGCCTTAGTGTACTGATCATTACCTGAAAGTATCATCCAGTTTGGGTGAAAAAATATTTGCTGAGATTTCTGGAGATTCGTAATTTTGGGAAGCCTGGCAACCCCTTTCCATGAAAGTGTTTCTCGCCAGTCACTGCTTAGGGCTACATCAAGAGGAAACAAAACATAGAGATAGAACGTGAAACTACTTTATTGTGTCAAGTTTCAAGAAGCTAGCACAAACCGTGTTGGATTTAGAGTTCCAAATACATCTATCAATATAGGAGAAAACAGAGTGAAACCTAAAAATTCAAACTGTTACTGGAAACGAACGCTTCAACATAGAAGAACGAAATTTGGGGAACCAAGTCGCCTTAGTGTACTTATCATTACCTGAAAGTATCATCCAGTTTGGGTGAAAAAATATTTGCTGAGATTTCTGGAGATTTGTAATTTTGGGAAACCTGGCAACCCCTTTCCATGAAAGTGTTTCTCGCCAGTCACTGCTTAGGGCTATATCAAGAGGAAACAAAACATAGAGATAGAACGTGAAACTACTTTATTGTGTCAAGTTTCAGGAAGCTAGCACAAACCGTGTTGGATTTAGAGTTCCAAATACATCTATCAATATAGGAGAAAACAGAGTGAAACCTAAAAATTCAAACTGTTACTGGAAACGAACGCTTCAACATAGAAGAACGAAATTTGGGGAATCAAGTCGCCTTAGTGTACTTATCATTACCTGAAAGTATCATCCAGTTTGGGTGAAAAATATTTGCTGAGATTTCTGGAGATTTGTAATTTTGGGAAACCGGGCAACCCCTTTCCATGAAAGTGTTTCTCGCCAGTCACTGCTTAGGGCTATATCAAGAGGAAACAAAACATAGAGATAGAACGTGAAACTACTTTATTGTGTCAAGTTTCAAGAAGCTAGCACAAACCGTGTTGGTTTTAGAGTTCCAAATACATCTATCAATATAGGAGAAAACAGAGTGAAACCTAAAAATTCAAACTGTTACAGGAAACGAACGCTTCAACATAGAAGAAGGAAATTTGGGGAACCAAGTCGCCTTAGTGTACTGATCATTACCTGAAAGTATCATCCAGTTAGGGTGAAAAAATATTTGCTGAGATTTCTGGAGATTCGTAATTTTGGGCAGCCTGGCAACCCCTTTCCATGAAAGTGTTTCTCGCCAGTCACTGCTTAGGGCTACATTAAGAGGAAAAAAAACGTAGAGATAGAACGTGATACTACTTTATTGTGTCAAGTTTCAAGAAGCTAGCACAAACCGTGTTGGATTTAGAGTTCCAAATACGTCTATCAATATAGGAGAAAACAGAGTGAAACCTAAAAATTCAAACTGTTACTGGAAACGAACGCTTCAACATAGAAGAACGAAATTTGGGGAACCAAGTCGCCTTAGTGTACTGATCATTACCTGAAAGTATCATCCAGTTTGGGTGAAAAAATATTTGCTGAGATTTCTGGAGATTCGTAATTTTGGGAAGCCTGGCAACCCCTTTCCATGAAAGTGTTTCTCGCCAGTCACTGCTTAGGGCTACATCAAGAGGAAACAAAACATAGAGATAGAACGTGAAACTACTTTATTGTGTCAAGTTTCAAGAAGCTAGCACAAACCGTGTTGGATTTAGAGTTCCAAATACATCTATCAATATAGGAGAAAACAGAGTGAAACCTAAAAATTCAAACTGTTACTGGAAACGAACGCTTCAACATAGAAGAACGAAATTTGGGGAACCAAGTCGCTTAGTGTACTTATCATTATCTGAAAGTATCATCCAGTTTGGGTGAAAAAATATTTGCTGAGATTTCTGGAGATTTGTAATTTTGGGAAACCTGGCAACCCCTTTCCATGAAAGTGTTTCTCGCCAGTCACTGCTTAGGGCTATATCAAGAGGAAACAAAACATAGAGATAGAACGTGAAACTACTTTATTGTGTCAAGTTTCAAGAAGCTAGCACAAACCGTGTTGGATTTAGAGTTCCAAATACATCTATCAATATAGGAGAAATCAGAGTGAAACCTAAAAATTCAAACTGTTACAGGAAACGAACGCTTCAACATAGAAGAAGGAAATTTGGGGAACCAAGTCGCCTTAGTGTACTGATCATTACCTGAAAGTATCATCCAGTTTGGGTGAAAAAATATTTGCTGAGATTTCTGGAGATTCGTAATTTTGGGCAGCCTGGCAACTCCTTTCCATGAAAGTGTTTCTCGCCAGTCACTGCTTAGGGCTACATTAAGAGGAAAGAAAACGTAGAGATAGAACGTGAAACTACTTTATTGTGTCAAGTTTCAAGAAGCTAGCACAAACCGTGTTGGATTCAGAGTTCCAAATACATCTATCAATATAGGAGAAAACAGAGTGAAACCTAAAAATTCAAACTGTTACTGGAAACGAACGCTTCAACATAGAAGAACAAAATTTGGGGAACCTAGTCGCCTTAGTGTACTGATCATTACCTGAAAGTATCATCCAGTTTGGGTGAAAAAATATTTGTTGAGATTTCTGGAGATTTGTAATTTTGGGAAGCCTGGCAACCCCTTTCCATGAAAGTTTTTCTCACCAGTCACTGCTTAGGGCTACATCAAGAGGAAACAAAACATAGAGATAGAACGTGAAACTACTTTATTGTGTCAAGTTTCAAGAAGCTAGCACAAACCGTGTTGGATTTAGAGTTCCAAATACGTCTATCAATATAGGAGAAAACAGAGTGAAACCTAAAAATTCAAACTGTTACTGGAAACGAACGCTTCAACATAGAAGAAGGAAATTTGGGGAACCAAGTCGCCTTAGTGTACTGATCATTACCTGAAAGTATCATCCAGTTTGGGTGAAAAAATATTTGCTGAGATTTCTGGAGATTCGTAATTTTGGGCAGCCTGGCAACCCCTTTCCATGAAAGTGTTTCTCGCCAGTCACTGCTTAGGGCTACATCAAGAGGAAACAAAACATAGAGATAGAACGTGAAACTACTTTATTGTGTCAAGTTTCAAGAAGCTAGCACAAACCGTGTTGGATGTAGAGTTCCAAATACATCTATCAATATAGGAGAAAACAGAGTGAAACCTAAAAATTCAAACTGTTACTGGAAACGAACGCTTCAACATAGAAGAACGAAATTTGGGGAACCAAGTCGCCTTAGTGTACTTATCATTACCTGAAAGTATCATCCAGTTTGGGTGAAAAAATATTTGCTGAGATTTCTGGAGATTTGTAATTTTGGGAAACCGGGCAACCCCTTTCCATGAAAGTGTTTCTCGCCAGTCACTGCTTAGGGCTATATCAAGAGGAAACAAAACATAGAGATAGAACGTGAAACTACTTTATTGTGTCAAGTTTCAAGAAGCTAGCACAAACCGTGTGGTTTTAGAGTTCCAAATACATCTATCAATATAGGAGAAAACAGAGTGAAACCTAAAAATTCAAACTGTTACAGGAAACGAACGCTTCAACATAGAAGAAGGAAATTTGGGGAACCAAGTCGCCTTAGTGTACTGATCATTACCTGAAAGTATCATCCAGTTAGGGTGAAAAAATATTTGCTGAGATTTCTGGAGATTCGTAATTTTGGGCAGCCTGGCAACCCCTTTCCATGAAAGTGTTTCTCGCCAGTCACTGCTTAGGGCTACATTAAGAGGAAAAAAAACGTAGAGATAGAACGTGATACTACTTTATTGTGTCAAGTTTCAAGAAGCTAGCACAAACCGTGTTGGATTTAGAGTTCCAAATACGTCTATCAATATAGGAGAAAACAGAGTGAAACCTAAAAATTCAAACTGTTACTGGAAACGAACGCTTCAACATAGAAGAACGAAATTTGGGGAACCAAGTCGCCTTAGTGTACTGATCATTACCTGAAAGTATCATCCAGTTTTTGTGGAAAAATATTTGCTGAGATTTCTGGAGATTCGTAATTTTGGGAAGCCTGGCAACCCCTTTCCATGAAAGTGTTTCTCGCCAGTCACTGCTTAGGGCTACATCAAGAGGAAACAAAACATAGAGATAGAACGTGAAACTACTTTATTGTGTCAAGTTTCAAGAAGCTAGCACAAACCGTGTTGGATTTAGAGTTCCAAATACATCTATCAATATAGGAGAAAACAGAGTGAAACCTAAAAATTCAAACTGTTACTGGAAACGAACGCTTCAACATAGAAGAACGAAATTTGGGGAACCAAGTCGCTTAGTGTACTTATCATTATCTGAAAGTATCATCCAGTTTGGGTGAAAAAATATTTGCTGAGATTTCTGGAGATTTGTAATTTTGGGAAACCTGGCAACCCCTTTCCATGAAAGTGTTTCTCGCCAGTCACTGCTTAGGGCTATATCAAGAGGAAACAAAACATAGAGATAGAACGTGAAACTACTTTATTGTGTCAAGTTTCAAGAAGCTAGCACAAACCGTGTTGGACTTAGAGTTCCAAATACATCTATCAATATAGGAGAAAACAGAGTGAAACCTAAAAATTCAAACTGTTACAGGAAACGAACGCTTCAACATAGAAGAAGGAAATTTGGGGAACCAAGTCGCCTTAGTGTACTGATCATTACCTGAAAGTATCATCCAGTTTGGGTGAAAAAATATTTGCTGAGATTTCTGGAGATTCGTAATTTTGGGCAGCCTGGCAACTCCTTTCCATGAAAGTGTTTCTCGCCAGTCACTGCTTAGGGCTACATTAAGAGGAAAGAAAACGTAGAGATAGAACGTGAAACTACTTTATTGTGTCAAGTTTCAAGAAGCTAGCACAAACCGTGTTGGATTCAGAGTTCCAAATACATCTATCAATATAGGAGAAAACAGAGTGAAACCTAAAAATTCAAACTGTTACTGGAAACGAAAGCTTCAACATAGAAGAACAAAATTTGGGGAACCTAGTCGCCTTAGTGTACTGATCATTACCTGAAAGTATCATCCAGTTTGGGTGAAAAAATATTTGTTGAGATTTCTGGAGATTTGTAATTTTGGGAAGCCTGGCAACCCCTTTCCATGAAAGTTTTTCTCGCCAGTCACTGCTTAGGGCTACATCAAGAGGAAACAAAACATAGAGATAGAACGTGAAACTACTTTATTGTGTCAAGTTTCAAGAAGCTAGCACAAACCGTGTTGGATTTAGAGTTCCAAATACGTCTATCAATATAGGAGAAAACAGAGTGAAACCTAAAAATTCAAACTGTTACTGGAAACGAACGCTTCAACATAGAAGAAGGAAATTTGGGGAACCAAGTCGCCTTAGTGTACTGATCATTACCTGAAAGTATCATCCAGTTTGGGTGAAAAAATATTTGCTGAGATTTCTGGAGATTCGTAATTTTGGGCAGCCTGGCAACCCCTTTCCATGAAAGTGTTTCTCGCCAGTCACTGCTTAGGGCTACATCAAGAGGAAACAAAACATAGAGATAGAACGTGAAACTACTTTATTGTGTCAAGTTTCAAGAAGCTAGCACAAACCGTGTTGGATGTAGAGTTCCAAATACATCTATCAATATAGGAGAAAACAGAGTGAAACCTAAAAATTCAAACTGTTACTGGAAACGAACGCTTCAACATAGAAGAACGAAATTTGGGGAACCAAGTCGCCTTAGTGTACTTATCATTACCTGAAAGTATCATCCAGTTTGGGTGAAAAAATATTTGCTGAGATTTCTGGAGATTTGTAATTTTGGGAAACTGGGCAACCCCTTTCCATGAAAGTGTTTCTCGCCAGTCACTGCTTAGGGCTATATCAAGAGGAAACAAAACATAGAGATAGAACGTGAAACTACTTTATTGTGTCAAGTGTCAAGAAGCTAGCACAAACCGTGTTGGTTTTAGAGTTCCAAATACATCTATCAATATAGGAGAAAACAGAGTGAAACCTAAAAATTCAAACTGTTACAGGAAACGAACGCTTCAACATAGAAGAAGGAAATTTGGGGAACCAAGTCGCCTTAGTGTACTGATCATTACCTGAAAGTATCATCCAGTTAGGGTGAAAAAATATTTGCTGAGATTTCTGGAGATTCGTAATTTTGGGCAGCCTGGCAACCCCTTTCCATGAAAGTGTTTCTCGCCAGTCACTGCTTAGGGCTACATTAAGAGGAAAAAAAACGTAGAGATAGAACGTGATACTACTTTATTGTGTCAAGTTTCAAGAAGCTAGCACAAACCGTGTTGGATTTAGAGTTCCAAATACGTCTATCAATATAGGAGAAAACAGAGTGAAACCTAAAAATTCAAACTGTTACTGGAAACGAACGCTTCAACATAGAAGAACGAAATTTGGGGAACCAAGTCGCCTTAGTGTACTGATCATTACCTGAAAGTATCATCCAGTTTTTGTGGAAAAATATTTGCTGAGATTTCTGGAGATTCGTAATTTTGGGAAGCCTGGCAACCCCTTTCCATGAAAGTGTTTCTCGCCAGTCACTGCTTAGGGCTACATCAAGAGGAAACAAAACATAGAGATAGAACGTGAAACTACTTTATTGTGTCAAGTTTCAAGAAGCTAGCACAAACCGTGTTGGATTTAGAGTTCCAAATACATCTATCAATATAGGAGAAAACAGAGTGAAACCTAAAAATTCAAACTGTTACTGGAAACGAACGCTTCAACATAGAAGAACGAAATTTGGGGAACCAAGTCGCTTAGTGTACTTATCATTACCTGAAAGTATCATCCAGTTTGGGTGAAAAAATATTTGCTGAGATTTCTGGAGATTTGTAATTTTGGGAAACCTGGCAACCCCTTTCCATGAAAGTGTTTCTCGCCAGTCACTGCTTAGGGCTATATCAAGAGGAAACAAAACATAGAGATAGAACGTGAAACTACTTTATTGTGTCAAGTTTCAAGAAGCTAGCACAAACCGTGTTGGATTTAGAGTTCCAAATACATCTATCAATATAGGAGAAAACAGAGTGAAACCTAAAAATTCAAACTGTTACAGGAAACGAACGCTTCAACATAGAAGAAGGAAATTTGGGGAACCAAGTTGCCTTAGTGTACTGATCATTACCTGAAAGTATCATCCAGTTTGGGTGAAAAAATATTTGCTGAGATTTCTGGAGATTCGTTATTTTGGGCAGCCTGGCAACTCCTTTCCATGAAAGTGTTTCTCGCCAGTCACTGCTTAGGGCTACATCAAGAGGAAACAATACGTAGAGATAGAACGTGAAACTACTTTATTGTGTCAAGTTTCAAGAAGCTAGCACAAACCGTGTTGGATTTAGAGTTCCAAATACATCTATCAATATAGGAGAAAACAGAGTGAAACCTAAAAATTCAAACTGTAACTGGAAACGAACGCTTCAACATAGAAGAACGAAATTTGGGGAACCAAGTCGCCTTAGTGTACTGATCATTACCTGAAAGTATCATCCAGTTTGGGTGAAAAAATATTTGCTGAGATTTCTGGAGATTTGTAATTTTGGGAAACCTGGCAACCCCTTTCCATGAAAGTGTTTCTCGCCAGTCACTGCTTAGGGCTATATCAAGAGGAAACAAAACATAGAGATAGAACATGAAACTACTTTATTGTGTCAAGTTTCAAGAAGCTAGCACAAACCGTGTTGGATGTAGAGTTCCAAATACATCTATCAATATAGGAGAAAAGAGTGAAACCTAAAAATTCAAACTGATACTGGAAACGAACGCTTCAACATAGAAGAACGAAATTTGGGGAACCAAGTCGCCTTAGTGTACTTATCATTACCTGAAAGTATCATCCAGTTTGGGAGAAAAAATATTTGCTGAGATTTCTGGAGATTTGTAATTTTGGGAAACCTGGCAACCCCTTTCCATGAAAGTGTTTCTCGCCAGTCACTGCTTAGGGCTATATCAAGAGGAAACAAAACATAGAGATAGAACGTGAAACTACTTTATTGTGTCAAGTTTCAAGAAGCTAGCACAAACCGTGTTGGATTTAGAGTTCCAAATACGTCTATCAATATAGGAGAAAACAGAGTGAAACCTAAAAATTCAAACTGTTACTGGAAACGAACGCTTCAACATAGAAGAACGAAATTTGGGGAACCAAGTCGCCTTAGTGTACTTATCATTACCTGAAAGTATCATCCAGTTTGGGTGAAAAAATATTTGCTGAGATTTCTGGAGATTTGTAATTTTGGGAAACCGGGCAACCCCTTTCCATGAAAGTGTTTCTCGCCAGTCACTGCTTAGGGCTATATCAAGAGGAAACAAAACATAGAGATAGAACGTGAAACTACTTTATTGTGTCAAGTTTCAAGAAGCTAGCACAAACCGTGTTGGTTTTAGAGTTCCAAATACATCTATCAATATAGGAGAAAACAGAGTGAAACCTAAAAATTCAAACTGTTACAGGAAACGAACGCTTCAACATAGAAGAAGGAAATTTGGGGAACCAAGTCGCCTTAGTGTACTGATCATTACCTGAAAGTATCATCCAGTTAGGGTGAAAAAATATTTGCTGAGATTTCTGGAGATTCGTAATTTTGGGCAGCCTGGCAACCCCTTTCCATGAAAGTGTTTCTCGCCAGTCACTGCTTAGGGCTACATTAAGAGGAAAAAAAACGTAGAGATAGAACGTGATACTACTTTATTGTGTCAAGTTTCAAGAAGCTAGCACAAACCGTGTTGGATTTAGAGTTCCAAATACGTCTATCAATATAGGAGAAAACAGAGTGAAACCTAAAAATTCAAACTGTTACTGGAAACGAACGCTTCAACATAGAAGAACGAAATTTGGGGAACCAAGTCGCTTAGTGTACTTATCATTACCTGAAAGTATCATCCAGTTTGGGTGAAAAAATATTTGCTGAGATTTCTGGAGATTTGTAATTTTGGGAAACCTGGCAACCCCTTTCCATGAAAGTGTTTCTCGCCAGTCACTGCTTAGGGCTATATCAAGAGGAAACAAAACATAGAGATAGAACGTGAAACTACTTTATTGTGTCAAGTTTCAAGAAGCTAGCACAAACCGTGTTGGATTTAGAGTTCCAAATACATCTATCAATATAGGAGAAAACAGAGTGAAACCTAAAAATTCAAACTGATACTGGAAACGAACGCTTCAACATAGAAGAAGGAAATTTGGGGAACCAAGTCGCCTTAGTGTACTGATCATTACCTGAAAGTATCATCCAGTTTGGGTGAAAAAATATTTGCTGAGATTTCTGGAGATTCGTAATTTTGGGCAGCCTGGCAACTCCTTTCCATGAAAGTGTTTCTCGCCAGTCACTGCTTAGGGCTACATCAAGAGGAAACAAAACGTAGAGATAGAACGTGAAACTACTTTATTGTGTCAAGTTTCAAGAAGCTAGCACAAACCGTGTTGGATTTAGAGTTCCAAATACATCTATCAATATAGGAGAAAACAGAGTGAAACCTAAAAATTCAAACTGTAACTGGAAACGAACGCTTCAACATAGAAGAACGAAATTTGGGGAACCAAGTCGCCTTAGTGTACTGATCATTACCTGAAAGTATCATCCAGTTTGGGTGAAAAAATATTTGCTGAGATTTCTGGAGATTTGTAATTTTGGGAAACCTGGCAACCCCTTTCCATGAAAGTGTTTCTCGCCAGTCACTGCTTAGGGCTATATCAAGAGGAAACAAAACATAGAGATAGAACGTGAAACTACTTTATTGTGTCAAGTTTCAGGAAGCTAGCACAAACCGTGTTGGATTTAGAGTTCCAAATACATCTATCAATATAGGAGAAAAGAGTGAAACCTAAAAATTCAAACTGTTACTGGAAACGAACGCTTCAACATAGAAGAACGAAATTTGGGGAACCAAGTCGCCTTAGTGTACTTATCATTACCTGAAAGTATCATCCAGTTTGGGTGAAAAAATATTTGCTGAGATTTCTGGAGATTTGTAATTTTGGGAAACCTGGCAACCCCTTTCCATGAAAGTGTTTCTCGCCAGTCACTGCTTAGGGCTATATCAAGAGGAAACAAAACATAGAGATAGAACGTGAAACTACTTTATTGTGTCAAGTTTCAAGAAGCTAGCACAAACCGTGTTGGATGTAGAGTTCCAAATACATCTATCAATATAGGAGAAAAGAGTGAAACCTAAAAATTCAAACTGTTACTGGAAACGAACGCTTCAACATAGAAGAACGAAATTTGGGGAACCAAGTCGCCTTAGTGTACTTATCATTACCTGAAAGTATCATCCAGTTTGGGTGAAAAAATATTTGCTGAGATTTCTGGAGATTTGTAATTTTGGGAAACCGGGCAACCCCTTTCCATGAAAGTGTTTCTCGCCAGTCACTGCTTAGGGCTATATCAAGAGGAAACAAAACATAGAGATAGAACGTGAAACTACTTTATTGTGTCAAGTTTCAAGAAACTAGCACAAACCGTGTTGGATGTAGAGTTCCAAATACATCTATCAATATAGGAGAAAACAGAGTGAAACCTAAAAATTCAAACTGTTACTGGAAACGAACGCTTCAACATAGAAGAACGAAATTTGGGGAACCAAGTCGCCTTAGTGTACTTATCATTACCTGAAAGTATCATCCAGTTTGGGTGAAAAAATATTTGCTGAGATTTCTGGAGATTTGTAATTTTGGGAAACCGGGCAACCCCTTTCCATGAAAGTGTTTCTCGCCAGTCACTGCCTAGGGCTATATCAAGAGGAAACAAAACATAGAGATAGAACGTGAAACTACTTTATTGTGTCAAGTTTCAAGAAGCTAGCACAAACCGTGTTGGTTTTAGAGTTCCAAATACATCTATCAATACAGGAGAAAACAGAGTGAAACCTAAAAATTCAAACTGTTACAGGAAACGAACGCTTCAACATAGAAGAAGGCAATTTGGGGAACCAAGTCGCCTTAGTGTACTGATCATTACCTGAAAGTATCATCCAGTTTGGGTGAAAAAATATTTGCTGAGATTTCTGGAGATTCGTAATTTTGGGGAGCCTGTCAACCCCTTTCCATGAAAGTGTTTCTCGCCAGTCACTGCTTAGGGCTACATCAAGAGGAAAGAAAACGTAGAGATAGAACGTGAAACTACTTTATTGTGTCAAGTTTCAAGAAGCTAGCACAAACCGTGTTGGATTCAGAGTTCCAAATACATCTATCAATATAGGAGAAAACAGAGTGAAACCTAAAAATTCAAACTGTTACTGGAAACGAACGCTTCAACATAGAAGAACAAAATTTGGGGAACCTAGTCGCCTTAGTGTACTGATCATTACCTGAAAGTATCATCCAGTTTGGGTGAAAAAATATTTGTTGAGATTTCTGGAGATTTGTAATTTTGGGAAGCCTGGCAACCCCTTTCCATGAAAGTTTTTCTCGCCAGTCACTGCTTAGGGCTACATCAAGAGGAAACAAAACATAGAGATAGAACGTGAAACTACTTTATTGTGTCAAGTTTCAAGAAGCTAGCACAAACCGTGTTGGATTTAGAGTTCCAAATACGACTATCAATATAGGAGAAAACAGAGTGAAACCTAAAAATTCAAACTGTTACTGGAAACGAACGCTTCAACATAGAAGAACGAAATTTGGGGAACCAAGTCGCCTTAGTGTACTTATCATTACCTGAAAGTATCATCCAGTTTGGGTGAAAAAATATTTGCTGAGATTTCTGGAGATTTGTAATTTTGGGAAACCTGGCAACCCCTTTCCATGAAAGTGTTTCTTGCCAGTCACTGCTTAGGGCTATATCAAGAGGAAACAAAACATAGAGATAGAACGTGAAACTACTTTATTGTGTCAAGTTTCAAGAAGCTAGCACAAACCGTGTTGGATGTAGAGTTCCAAATACATCTATCAATATAGGAGAAAACAGAGTGAAACCTAAAAATTCAAACTGTTACAGGAAACGAACGCTTCAACATAGAAGAAGGAAATTTGGGGAACCAAGTCGCCTTAGTGTACTGATCATTACCTGAAAGTATCATCCAGTTAGGGTGAAAAAATATTTGCTGAGATTTCTGGAGATTCGTAATTTTGGGCAGCCTGGCAACCCCTTTCCATGAAAGTGTTTCTCGCCAGTCACTGCTTAGGGCTACATTAAGAGGAAAAAAACGTAGAGATAGAACGTGATACTACTTTATTGTGTCAAGTTTCAAGAAGCTAGCACAAACCGTGTTGGATTTAGAGTTCCAAATGCGTCTATCAATATAGGAGAAAACAGAGTGAAACCTAAAAATTCAAACTGTTACTGGAAACGAACGCTTCAACATAGAAGAACGAAATTTGGGGAACCAAGTCGCCTTAGTGTACTGATCATTACCTGAAAGTATCATCCAGTTTGGGTGGAAAAATATTTGCTGAGATTTCTGGAGATTCGTAATTTTGGGAAGCCTGGCAACCCCTTTCCATGAAAGTGTTTCTCGCCAGTCACTGCTTAGGGCTACATCAAGAGGAAACAAAACATAGAGATAGAACGTGAAACTACTTTATTGTGTCAAGTTTCAAGAACCTAGCACAAACCGTGTTGGATGTAGATTTCCAAATACATCTATCAATATAGGAGAAAACAGAGTGAAACCTAAAAATTCAAACTGTTACTGGAAACGAACGCTTCAACATAGAAGAAGGAAATTTGGGGAACCAAGTCGCCTTAGTGTACTGATCATTACCTGAAAGTATCATCCAGTTTGGGTGAAAAAATATTTGCTGAGATTTCTGGAGATTCATAATTTTGGGCAGCCTGGCAACTCCTTTCCATGAAAGTGTTTCTCGCCAGTCACTGCTTAGGGCTACATTAAGAGGAAAGAAAACGTAGAGATAGAACGTGAAACTACTTTATTGTGTCAAGTTACAAGAAGGTAGCACAAACCGTGTTGGATTCAGAGTTCCAAATACATCTATCAATATAGGAGAAAACAGAGTGAAACCTAAAAATTCAAACTGTTACTGGAAACGAACGCTTCAACATAGAAGAACAAAATTTGGGGAACCTAGTCGCCTTAGTGTACTGATCATTACCTGAAAGTATCATCCAGTTTGGGTGAAAAAATATTTGTTGAGATTTCTGGAGATTTGTAATTTTGGGAAGCCTGGCAACCCCTTTCCATGAAAGTTTTTCTCGCCAGTCACTGCTTAGGGCTACATCAAGAGGAAACAAAACATAGAGATAGAACGTGAAACTACTTTATTGTGTCAAGTTTCAGGAAGCTAGCACAAACCGTGTTGGATTTAGAGTTCCAAATACGTCTATCAATATAGGAGAAAACAGAGTGAAACCTAAAAATTCAAACTGTTACTGGAAACGAACGCTTCAACATAGAAGAACGAAATTTGGGGAACCAAGTCGCCTTAGTGTACTTATCATTACCTGAAAGTATCATCCAGTTTGGGTGAAAAAATATTTGCTGAGATTTCTGGAGATTTGTAATTTTGGGAAACCTGGCAACCCCTTTCCATGAAAGTGTTTCTCACCAGTCACTGCTTAGGGCTATATCAAGAGGAAACAAAACATAGAGATAGAACGTGAAACTACTTTATTGTGTCAAGTTTCAGGAAGCTAGCACAAACCGTGTTGGATTTAGAGTTCCAAATACATCTATCAATATAGGAGAAAACAGAGTGAAACCTAAAAATTCAAACTGTTACAGGAAACGAACGCTTCAACATAGAAGAAGGAAATTTGGGGAACCAAGTCGCCTTAGTGTACTGATCATTACCTGAAAGTATCATCCAGTTAGGGTGAAAAAATATTTGCTGAGATTTCTGGAGATTCGTAATTTTGGGCAGCCTGGCAACCCCTTTCCATGAAAGTGTTTCTCGCCAGTCACTGCTTAGGGCTACATTAAGAGGAAAAAAAACGTAGAGATAGAACGTGATACTACTTTATTGTGTCAAGTTTCAAGAAGCTAGCACAAACCGTGTTGGATTTAGAGTTCCAAATGCGTCTATCAATATAGGAGAAAACAGAGTGAAACCTAAAAATTCAAACTGTTACTGGAAACGAACGCTTCAACATAGAAGAACGAAATTTGGGGAACCAAGTCGCCTTAGTGTACTGATCATTACCTGAAAGTATCATCCAGTTTGGGTGGAAAAATATTTGCTGAGATTTCTGGAGATTCGTAATTTTGGGAAGCCTGGCAACCCCTTTCCATGAAAGTGTTTCTCGCCAGTCACTGCTTAGGGCTACATCAAGAGGAAACAAAACATAGAGATAGAACGTGAAACTACTTTATTGTGTCAAGTTTCAAGAACCTAGCACAAACCGTGTTGGATGTAGATTTCCAAATACATCTATCAATATAGGAGAAAACAGAGTGAAACCTAAAAATTCAAACTGTTACTGGAAACGAACGCTTCAACATAGAAGAAGGAAATTTGGGGAACCAAGTCGCCTTAGTGTACTGATCATTACCTGAAAGTATCATCCAGTTTGGGTGAAAAAATATTTGCTGAGATTTCTGGAGATTCGTAATTTTGGGCAGCCTGGCAACTCCTTTCCATGAAAGTGTTTCTCGCTAGTCACTGCTTAGGGCTACATTAAGAGGAAAGAAAACGTAGAGATAGAACATGAAACTACATTATTGTGTCAAGTTTCAAGAAGCTAGCACAAACCGTGTTGGATTCAGAGTTCCAAATACATCTATCAATATAGGAGAAAACAGAGTGAAACCTAAAAATTCAAACTGTTACTGGAAACGAACGCTTCAACATACAAGAACAAAATTTGGGGAACCTAGTCGCCTTAGTGTACTGATCATTACCTGAAAGTATCATCCAGTTTGGGTGAATAAATATTTGTTGAGATTTCTGGAGATTTGTAATTTTGGGAAGCCTGGCAACCCCTTTCCATGAAAGTTTTTCTCGCCAGTCACTGCTTAGGGCTTCATCAAGAGGAAACAAAACATAGAGATAGAACGTGAAACTACTTTATTGTGTCAAGTTTCAAGAAGCTAGCACAAACCGTGTTGGATTTAGAGTTCCAAATACGTCTATCAATATAGGAGAAAACAGAGTGAAACCTAAAAATTCAAACTGTTACTGGAAACGAACGCTTCAACATAGAAGAACGAAATTTGGGGAACCAAGTCGCCTTAGTGTACTTATCATTACCTGAAAGTATCATCCAGTTTGGGTGAAAAAATATTTGCTGAGATTTCTGGAGATTTGTAATTTTGGGAAACCTGGCAACCCCTTTCCATGAAAGTGTTTCTTGCCAGTCACTGCTTAGGGCTATATCAAGAGGAAACAAAACATAGAGATAGAACGTGAAACTACTTTATTGTGTCAAGTTTCAAGAAGCTAGCACAAACCGTGTTGGATGTAGAGTTCCAAATACATCTATCAATATAGGAGAAAACAGAGTGAAACCTAAAAATTCAAACTGTTACAGGAAACGAACGCTTCAACATAGAAGAAGGAAATTTGGGGAACCAAGTCACCTTAGTGTACTGATCATTACCTGAAAGTATCATCCAGTTAGGGTGAAAAAATATTTGCTGAGATTTCTGGAGTTTCGTAATTTTGGGCAGCCTGGCAACCCCTTTCCATGAAAGTGTTTCTCGCCAGTCACTGCTTAGGGCTACATTAAGAGGAAAAAAAACGTAGAGATAGAACGTGATACTACTTTATTGTGTCAAGTTTCAAGAAGCTAGCACAAACCGTGTTGGATTTAGAGTTCCAAATACGTCTATCAATATAGGAGAAAACAGAGTGAAACCTAAAAATTCAAACTGTTACTGGAAACGAACGCTTCAACATAGAAGAACGAAATTTGGAGAACCAAGTCGCCTTAGTGTACTGATCATTACCTGAAAGTATCATCCAGTTTGGGTGGAAAAATATTTGCTGAGATTTCTGGAGATTCGTAATTTTGGGAAGCCTGGCAACCCCTTTCCATGAAAGTGTTTCTCGCCAGTCACTGCTTAGGGCTACATAAAGAGGAAACAAAACATAGAGATAGAACGTGAAACTACTTTATTGTGTCAAGTTTCAAGAACCTAGCACAAACCGTGTTGGATGTAGATTTCCAAATACATCTATCAATATAGGAGAAAACAGAGTGAAACCTAAAAATTCAAACTGTTACTGGAAACGAACGCTTCAACATAGAAGAAGGAAATTTGGGGAACCAAGTCGCCTTAGTGTACTGATCATTACCTGAAAGTATCATCCAGTTTGGGTGAAAAAATATTTGCTGAGATTTCTGGAGATTCGTAATTTTGGGCAGCCTGGCAACTCCTTTCCATGAAAGTGTTTCTCGCCAGTCACTGCTTAGGGCTACATTAAGAGGAAAGAAAACGTAGAGATAGAACGTGAAACTACTTTATTGTGTCAAGTTTCAAGAAGCTAGCACAAACCGTGTTGGATTTAGAGTTCCAAATACATCTATCAATATAGGAGAAAACAGAGTGAAACCTAAAAATTCAAACTGTTACTGGAAACGAACGCTTCAACATAGAAGAACAAAATTTGGGGAACCTAGTCGCCTTAGTGTACTGATCATTACCTGAAAGTATCATCCAGTTTGGGTGAAAAAATATTTGTTGAGATTTCTGGAGATTTGTAATTTTGGGAAGCCTGGCAACCCCTTTCCATGAAAGTTTTTCTCGCCAGTCACTGCTTAGGGCTACATCAAGAGGAAACAAAACATAGAGATAGAACGTGAAACTACTTTATTGTGTCAAGTTTCAAGAAGCTAGCACAAACCGTGTTGGATTTAGAGTTCCAAATACGTCTATCAATATAGGAGAAAACAGAGTGAAACCTAAAAATTCAAACTGTTACTGGAAACGAACGCTTCAACATAGAAGAACGAAATTTGGGGAACCAAGTCGCCTTAGTGTACTTATCATTACCTGAAAGTATCATCCAGTTTGGGTGAAAAAATATTTGCTGAGATTTCTGGAGATTTGTAATTTTGGGAAACCTGGCAACCCCTTTCCATGAAAGTGTTTCTTGCCAGTCACTGCTTAGGGCTATATCAAGAGGAAACAAAACATAGAGATAGAACGTGAAACTACTTTATTGTGTCAAGTTTCAAGAAGCTAGCACAAACCGTGTTGGATGTAGAGTTCCAAATACATCTATCAATATAGGAGAAAACAGAGTGAAACCTAAAAATTCAAACTGTTACTGGAAACGAACGCTTCAACATAGAAGAACGAAATTTGGGGAACCAAGTCGCCTTAGTGTACTAATCATTACCTGAAAGTATCATCCAGTTTGGGTGAAAAAATATTTGCTGAGATTTCTGGAGATTTGTAATTTTGGGAAACCGGGCAACCCCTTTCCATGAAAGTGTTTCTCGCCAGTCACTGCTTAGGGCTATATCAAGAGGAAACAAAACATAGAGATAGAACGTGAAACTACTTTATTGTGTCAAGTTTCAAGAAGCTAGCACAAACCGTGTTGGTTTTAGAGTTCCAAATACATCTATCAATATAGGAGAAAACAGAGTGAAACCTAAAAATTCAAACTGTTACAGGAAACGAACGCTTCAACATAGAAGAAGGAAATTTGGGGAACCAAGTCGCCTTAGTGTACTGATCATTACCTGAAAGTATCATCCAGTTAGGGTGAAAAAATATTTGCTGAGATTTCTGGAGATTCGTAATTTTGGGCAGCCTGGCAACCCCTTTCCATGAAAGTGTTTCTCGCCAGTCACTGCTTAGGGCTACATTAAGAGGAAAAAAAACGTAGAGATAGAACGTGATACTACTTTATTGTGTCAAGTTTCAAGAAGCTAGCACAAACCGTGTTGGATTTAGAGTTCCAAATACGTCTATCAATATAGGAGAAAACAGAGTGAAACCTAAAAATTCAAACTGTTACTGGAAACGAACGCTTCAACATAGAAGAACGAAATTTGGGGAACCAAGTCGCCTTAGTGTACTGATCATTACCTGAAAGTATCATCCAGTTTGGGTGGAAAAATATTTGTTGAGATTTCTGGAGATTCGTAATTTTGGGAAGCCTGGCAACCCCTTTCCATGAAAGTGTTTCTCGCCTGTCACTGCTTAGGGCTACATCAAGAGGAAACAAAACATAGAGATAGAACGTGAAACTACTTTATTGTGTCAAGTTTCAAGAAGCTAGCACAAACCGTGTTGGATTCAGAGTTCCAAATACATCTATCAATATAGGAGAAAACAGAGTGAAACCTAAAAATTCAAACTGTTACTGGAAACGAACGCTTCAACATAGAAGAAGGAAATTTGGGGAACCAAGTCGCCTTAGTGTACTGATCATTACCTGAAAGTATCATCCAGTTTGGGTGAAAAAATATTTGCTGAGATTTCTGGAGATTCGTAATTTTGGGCAGCCTGGCAACTCCTTTCCATGAAAGTGTTTCTCGCCAGTCACTGCTTAGGGCTACATTAAGAGGAAAGAAAACGTAGAGATAGAACGTGAAACTACTTTATTGTGTCAAGTTTCAAGAAGCTAGCACAAACCGTGTTGGATTCAGAGTTCCAAATACATCTATCAATATAGGAGAAAACAGAGTGAAACCTAAAAATTCAAACTGTTACTGGAAACGAACGCTTCAACATAGAAGAACAAAATTTGGGGAACCTAGTCGCCTTAGTGTACTGATCATTACCTGAAAGTATCATCCAGTTTGGGTGAAAAAATATTTGTTGAGATTTCTGGAGTTTTGTAATTTTGGGAAGCCTGGCAACCCCTTTCCATGAAAGTTTTTCTCGCCAGTCACTGCTTACGGCTACATCAAGAGGAAACAAAACATAGAGATAGAACGTGAAACTACTTTATTGTGTCAAGTTTCAAGAAGCTAGCACAAACCCTGTTGGATTTAGAGTTCCAAATACGTCTATCAATATAGGAGAAAACAGAGTGAAACCTAAAAATTCAAACTGTTACTGGAAACGAATGCTTCAACATAGAAGAAGGAAATTTGGGGAACCAAGTCGCCTTAGTGTACTGATCATTACCTGAAAGTGTTATCCAGTTTGGGTGAAAAAATATTTGCTGAGATTTCTGGAGATTTGTAATTTTGGGAAACCTGGCAACCCCTTTCCATGAAAGTGTTTCTCGCCAGTCACTGCTTAGGGCTATATCAAGAGGAAACAAAACATAGAGATAGAACGTGAAACTACTTTATTGTGTCAAGTTTCAAGAAGCTAGCACAAACCGTGTTGGATTTAGAGTTCCAAATACATCTATCAATATAGGAGAAACAGAGTGAAACCTAAAAATTCAAACTGTTACAGAAAAAGAACGCTTCAACATAGAAGAAGGAAATTTGGGGAACCAAGTTGCCTTAGTGTACTGATCATTACCTGAAAGTATCATCCAGTTTGGGTGAAAAAATATTTGCTGAGATTTCTGGAGATTCGTAATTTTGGGCAGCCTGGCAACCCCTTTCCATGAAAGTGTTTCTCGCCAGTCACTGCTTAGGGCTACATTAAGAGGAACGAAAACGTAGAGATAGAACGTGAAACTACTTTATTGTGTCAAGTTTCAAGAAGCTAGCACAAACCGTGTTGGATTTAGAGTTCCAAATACGACTATCAATATAGGAGAAAACAGAGTGAAACCTAAAAATTCAAACTGTTACTGGAAACGAACGCTTCAACATCGAAGAACAAAATTTGGGGAACCTAGTCGCCTTAGTGTACTGATCATTACCTGAAAGTATCATCCAGTTTGGGTGAAAAAATATTTGCTGAGATTTCTGGAGATTTGTAATTTTGGGCAGCCTGGCAACCCCTTTCCATGAAAGTGTTTCTCGCCAGTCACTGCTTAGGGCTACATCAAGAGGAAACAAAACATAGAGATAGAACGTGAAACTACTTTATTGTGTCAAGTTTCAAGAAGCTAGCACAAACCGTGTTGGATGTAGAGTTCCAAATACATCTATCAATATAGGAGAAAACAGAGTGAAACCTAAAAATTCAAACTGTTACTGGAAACGAACGCTTCAACATAGAAGAACGAAATTTGGGGAACCAAGTCGCCTTAGTGTACGTATCATTACCTGAAAGTATCATCCAGTTTGGGTGAAAAAATATTTGCTGAGATTTCTGGAGATTTGTAATTTTGGGAAACCTGGCAACCCCTTTCCATGAAAGTGTTTCTCGCCAGTCACTGCTTAGGGCTATATCAAGAGGAAACAAAACATAGAGATAGAACGTGAAACTACTTTATTGTGTCAAGTTTCAAGAAGCTAGCACAAACCGTGTTGGATTTAGAGTTCCAAATACATCTATCAATATAGGAGAAAACAGAGTGAAACCTAAAAATTCAAACTGTTACTGGAAACGAACGCTTCAACATAGAAGAACGAAATTTGGGGAACCAAGTCGCCTTAGTGTACTTATCATTACCTGAAAGTATCATCCAGTTTGGGTGAAAAAATATTTGCTGAGATTTCTGGAGATTTGTAATTTTGGGAAACCGGGCAACCCCTTTCCATGAAAGTGTTTCTCGCCAGTCACTGCTTAGGGCTATATCAAGAGGAAACAAAACATAGAGATAGAACGTGAAACTACTTTATTGTGTCAAGTTTCAAGAAACTAGCACAAACCGTGTTGGATGTAGAGTTCCAAATACATCTATCAATATAGGAGAAAACAGAGTGAAACCTAAAAATTCAAACTGTTACTGGAAACGAACGCTTCAACATAGAAGAACGAAATTTGGGGAACCAAGTCGCCTTAGTGTACTTATCATTACCTGAAAGTATCATCCAGTTTGGGTGAAAAAATATTTGCTGAGATTTCTGGAGATTTGTAATTTTGGGAAACCGGGCAACCCCTTTCCATGAAAGTGTTTCTCGCCAGTCACTGCCTAGGGCTATATCAAGAGGAAACAAAACATAGAGATAGAACGTGAAACTACTTTATTGTGTCAAGTTTCAAGAAGCTAGCACAAACCCTGTTGGTTTTAGAGTTCCAAATACATCTATCAATACAGGAGAAAACAGAGTGAAACCTAAAAATTCAAACTGTTACAGGAAACGAACGCTTCAACATAGAAGAAGGAAATTTGGGGAACCAAGTCGCCTTAGTGTACTGATCATTACCTGAAAGTATCATACAGTTTGGGTGAAAAAATATTTGCTGAGATTTCTGGAGATTCGTAATTTTGGGCAGCCTGGCAACCCCTTTCCATGAAAGTGTTTCTCGCCAGTCACTGCTTAGGGCTACATCAAGAGGAAACAAAACATAGAGATAGAACGTGAAACTACTTTATTGTGTCAAGTTTCAAGAAGCTAGCACAAACCGTGTTGTATGTAGAGTTCCAAATACATCTATCAATATAGGAGAAAACAGAGTGAAACCTAAAAATTCAAACTGTTACTGGAAACGAACGCTTCAACATAGAAGAACGAAATTTGGGGAACCAAGTCGCCTTAGTGTACTGATCATTACCTGAAAGTATCATCCAGTTTGGATGAAAAAATATTTGCTGAGATTTCTGGAGATTTGTAATTTTGGGAAACCTGGCAACCCCTTTCCATGAAAGTGTTTCTCGCCAGTCACTGCTTAGGGCTATATCAAGAGGAAACAAAACATAGAGATAGAACGTGAAACTACTTTATTGTGTCAAGTTTCAAGAAGCTAGCACAAACCGTGTTGGATGTAGAGTTCCAAATACATCTATCAATATAGGAGAAAAGAGTGAAACCTAAAAATTCAAACTGTTACTGGAAACGAACGCTTCAACATAGAAGAACGAAATTTGGGGAACCAAGTCGCCTTAGTGTACTTATCATTACCTGAAAGTATCATCCAGTTTGGGTGAAAAAATATTTGCTGAGATTTCTGGAGATTTGTAATTTTGGGAAACCGGGCAACCCCTTTCCATGAAAGTGTTTCTCGCCAGTCACTGCTTAGGGCTATATCAAGAGGAAACAAAACATAGAGATAGAACGTGAAACTACTTTATTGTGTCAAGTTTCAAGAAACTAGCACAAACCGTGTTGGATGTAGAGTTCCAAATACATCTATCAATATAGGAGAAAACAGAGTGAAACCTAAAAATTCAAACTGTTACTGGAAACGAACGCTTCAACATAGAAGAACGAAATTTGGGGAACCAAGTCGCCTTAGTGTACTTATCATTACCTGAAAGTATCATCCAGTTTGGGTGAAAAAATATTTGCTGAGATTTCTGGAGATTTGTAATTTTGGGAAACCGGGCAACCGCTTTCCATGAAAGTGTTTCTCGCCAGTCACTGCCTAGGGCTATATCAAGAGGAAACAAAACATAGAGATAGAACGTGAAACTACTTTATTGTGTCAAGTTTCAAGAAGCTAGCACAAACCGTGTTGGTTTTAGAGTTCCAAATACATCTATCAATACAGGAGAAAACAGAGTGAAACCTAAAAATTCAAACTGTTACAGGAAACGAACGCTTCAACATAGAAGAAGGAAATTTGGGGAACCAAGTCGCCTTAGTGTACTGATCATTACCTAAAAGTATCATCCAGTATGGGTGAAAAAATATTTGCTGAGATTTCTGGAGATTCGTAATTTTGGGCAGCCTGGCAACCCCTTTCCATGAAAGTGTTTCTCGCCAGTCACTGCTTAGGGCTACATTAAGAGGAAACAAAACATAGAGATAGAACGTGAAACTACTTTATTGTGTCAAGTTTCAAGAAGCTAGCACAAACCGCGTTGGATGTAGAGTTCCAAATACATCTATCAATATAGGAGAAAACAGAGTGAAACCTAAAAATTCAAACTGTTACAGGAAACGAACGCTTCAACATAGAAGAACGAAATTTGGGGAACCAAGTCGCCTTAGTGTACGTATCATTACCTGAAAGTATCATCCAGTTTGGGTGAAAAAATATTTGCTGAGATTTCTGGAGATTTGTAATTTTGGGAAACCTGGCAACCCCTTTCCATGAAAGTGTTTCTCGCCAGTCACTGCTTAGGGCTATATCAAGAGGAAACAAAACATAGAGATAGAACGTGAAACTACTTTATTGTGTCAAGTTTCAAGAAGCTAGCACAAACCGTGTTGGATGTAGAGTTCCAAATACATCTATCAATATAGGAGAAAAGAGTGAAACCTAAAAATTCAAACTGTTACTGGAAACGAACGCTTCAACATAGAAGAACGAAATTTGGGGAACCAAGTCGCCTTAGTGTACTTATCATTACCTAAAAGTATCATCCAGTTTGGGTGAAAAAATATTTGCTGAGATTTCTGGAGATTTGTAATTTTGGGAAACCTGGCAACCCCTTTCCATGAAAGTGTTTCTCGCCAGTCACTGCTTAGGGCTATATCAAGAGGAAACAAAACATAGAGATAGAACGTGAAACTACTTTATTGTGTCAAGTTTCAAGAAGCTAGCACAAACCGTGTTGGATGTAGAGTTCCAAATACATCTATCAATATAGGAGAAAAGAGTGAAACCTAAAAATTCAAACTGTTACTGGAAACGAACGCTTCAACATAGAAGAACGAAATTTGGGGAACCCAGTCGCCTTAGTGTACTTATCATTACCTGAAAGTATCATCCAGTTTGGGTGAGAAAATATTTGCTGAGATTTCTGGAGATTTGTAATTTTGGGAAACCGGGCAACCCCTTTCCATGAAAGTGTTTCTCGCCAGTCACTGCTTAGGGCTATATCAAGAGGAAACAAAACATAGAGATAGAACGTGAAACTACTTTATTGTGTCAAGTTTCAAGAAACTAGCACAAACCGTGTTGGATGTAGAGTTCCAAATACATCTATCAATATAGGAGAAAACAGAGTGAAACCTAAAAATTCAAACTGTTACAGGAAAAGAACGCTTCAACATAGAAGAAGGAAATTTGGGGAACCAAGTTGCCTTAGTGTACTGATCATTACCTGAAAGTATCATCCAGTTTGGGTGAAAAAATATTTATGAGATTTCTGGAGATTCGTACTTTTGGGCAGCCTGGCAACCCCTTTCCATGAAAGTGTTTCTCGCCAGTCACTGCTTAGGGCTACATTAAGAGGAACGAAAACGTAGAGATAGAACGTGAAACTACTTTATTGTGTCAAGTTTCAAGAAGCTAGCACAAACCGTGTTGGATGTAGAGTTCCAAATACATCTATCAATATAGGAGAAAACAGAGTGAAACCTAAAAATTCAAACTGTTACTGGAAACGAACGCTTCAACATAGAAGAACGAAATTTGGGGAACCAAGTCGCCTTAGTGTACTTATCATTACCTGAAAGTATCATCCAGTTTGGGTGAAAAAATATTTGCTGAGATTTCTGGAGATTTGTAATTTTGGGAAACCTGGCAACCCCTTTCCATGAAAGTGTTTCTCGCCAGTCACTGCCTAGGGCTATATCAAGAGGAAACAAAACATAGAGATAGAACGTGAAACTACTTTATTGTGTCAAGTTTCAAGAAGCTAGCACAAACCGTGTTGGTTTTAGAGTTCCAAATACATCTATCAATATAGGAGAAAACAGAGTGAAACCTAAAAATTCAAACTGTTACAGGAAACGAACGCTTCAACATAGAAGAAGGAAATTTGGGGAACCAAGTCGCCTTAGTGTACTGATCATTACCTGAAAGTATCATCCAGTTAGGGTGAAAAAATATTTGCTGAGATTTCTGGAGATTCGTAATTTTGGGCAGCCTGGCATCCCCTTTCCATGAAAGTGTTTCTCGCCAGTCACTGCTTAGGAATACATTAAGAGGAAACAAAACGTAGAGATAGAACGTGATACTACTTTATTGTGTCAAGTTTCAAGAAGCTAGCACAAACCGTGTTGGATTTAGAGTTCCAAATACGTCTATCAATATAGGAGAAAACAGAGTGAAACCTAAAAATTCAAACTGTTACTGGAAATGAACGCTTCAACATAGAAGAACGAAATTTGGGGAACCAAGTCGCCTTAGTGTACTGATCATTACCTGAAAGTATCATCCAGTTTGGGTGGAAAAATATTTGCTGAGATTTCTGGAGATTCGTAATTTTGGGAAGCCTGGCAACCCCTTTTCATGAAAGTGTTTCTCGCCAGTCACTGCTTAGGGCTACATCAAGAGGAAACAAAACGTAGAGATAGAATGTGAAACTACTTTATTGTGTCAAGTTTCAAGAAGCTAGCACAAACCGTGTTGGATTTAGAGTTCCAAATACATCTATCAATATAGGAGAAAACAGAGTGAAACCTAAAAATTCAAACTGTTACTGGAAACGAACGCTTCAACATAGAAGAACGAAATTTGGGGAACCAAGTCGCCTTAGTGTACGTATCATTACCTGAAAATATCATCCAGTTTGGGTGAAAAAATATTTGCTGAGATTTTTGGAGATTTGTAATTTTGGGAAACCTGCCAACCCCTTTCCATGAAAGTGTTTCTTGCCAGTCACTGCTTAGGGCTATATCAAGAGGAAACAAAACATAGAGATAGAACGTGAAACTACTTTATTGTGTCAAGTTTCAAGAAGCTAGCACAAACCGTGTTGGATTTAGAGTTCCAAATACATCTATCAATATAGGAGAAACAGAGTGAAACCTAAAAATTCAAACTGTTACAGGAAAAGAACGCTTCAACATAGAAGAAGGAAATTTGGGGAACCAAGTTGCCTTAGTGTACTGATCATTACCTGAAAGTATCATACAGTTTGGGTGAAAAAATATTTTCTGAGATTTCTGGAGATTCGTAATTTTGGGCAGCCTGGCAACCCCTTTCCATGAAAGTGTTTCTCGCCAGTCACTGCTTAGGGCTACATTAAGAGGAACGAAAACGTAGAGATAGAACGTGAAACTACTTTATTGTGTCAAGTTTCAAGAAGCTAGCACAAACCGTGTTGGATTTAGAGTTCCAAATACATCTATCAATATAGGAGAAAACAGAGTGAAACCTAAAAATTCAAACTGTTACAGGAAACGAACGCTTCAACATAGAAGAAGGAAATTTGGGGAACCAAGTCGCCTTAGTGTACTGATCATTACCTGAAAGTATCATCCAGTTAGGGTGAAAAAATATTTGCTGAGATTTCTGGAGATTCGTAATTTTGGGCAGCCTGGCATCCCCTTTCCATGAAAGTGTTTCTCGCCAGTCACTGCTTAGGGCTACATTAAGAGGAAACAAAACGTAGAGATAGAACGTGATACTACTTTATTGTGTCAAGTTTCAAGAAGCTAGCACAAACCGTGTTGGATTTAGAGTTCCAAATACGTCTATCAATATAGGAGAAAACAGAGTGAAACCTAAAAATTCAAACTGTTACTGGAAATGAACGCTTCAACATAGAAGAACGAAATTTGGGGAACCAAGTCGCCTTAGTGTACTGATCATTACCTGAAAGTATCATCCAGTTTGGGTGGAAAAATATTTGCTGAGATTTCTGGAGATTCGTAATTTTGGGAAGCCTGGCAACCCCTTTTCATGAAAGTGTTTCTCGCCAGTCACTGCTTAGGGCTACATCAAGAGGAAACAAAACGTAGAGATAGAATGTGAAACTACTTTATTGTGTCAAGTTTCAAGAAGCTAGCACAAACCGTGTTGGATTTAGAGTTCCAAATACATCTATCAATATAGGAGAAAACAGAGTGAAACCTAAAAATTCAAACTGTTACTGGAAACGAACGCTTCAACATAGAAGAACGAAATTTGGGGAACCAAGTCGCCTTAGTGTACGTATCATTACCTGAAAATATCATCCAGTTTGGGTGAAAAAATATTTGCTGAGATTTTTGGAGATTTGTAATTTTGGGAAACCTGCCAACCCCTTTCCATGAAAGTGTTTCTTGCCAGTCACTGCTTAGGGCTATATCAAGAGGAAACAAAACATAGAGATAGAACGTGAAACTACTTTATTGTGTCAAGTTTCAAGAAGCTAGCACAAACCGTGTTGGATTTAGAGTTCCAAATACATCTATCAATATAGGAGAAACAGAGTGAAACCTAAAAATTCAAACTGTTACAGGAAAAGAACGCTTCAACATAGAAGAAGGAAATTTGGGGAACCAAGTTGCCTTAGTGTACTGATCATTACCTGAAAGTATCATACAGTTTGGGTGAAAAAATATTTTCTGAGATTTCTGGAGATTCGTAATTTTGGGCAGCCTGGCAACCCCTTTCCATGAAAGTGTTTCTCGCCAGTCACTGCTTAGGGCTACATTAAGAGGAACGAAAACGTAGAGATAGAACGTGAAACTACTTTATTGTGTCAAGTTTCAAGAAGCTAGCACAAACCGTGTTGGATTTAGAGTTCCAAATACATCTATCAATATAGGAGAAAACAGAGTGAAACCTAAAAATTCAAACTGTTACTGGAAACGAACGCTTCAACATAGAAGAACGAAATTTGGGGAACCAAGTCGCCTTAGTGTACGTATCATTACCTGAAAGTATCATCCAGTTTGGGTGAAAAAATATTTGCTGAGATTTCTGGAGATTCGTAATTTTGGGCAGCCTGGCAACCCCTTTCCATGAAAGTGTTTCTCGCCAGTCACTGCTTAGGGCTACATCAAGAGGAAACAAAACATAGAGATAGAACGTGAAACTACTTTATTGTGTCAAGTTTCAAGAAGCTAGCACAAACCGTGTTGGATTTAGAGTTCCAAATACATCTATCAATATAGGAGAAAACAGAGTGAAACCTAAAAATTCAAACTGTTACTGGAAACGAACGCTTCAACATAGAAGAACGAAATTTGGGGAACCAAGTCGCCTTAGTGTACTTATCATTACCTGAAAGTATCATCCAGTTTGGGTGAAAAAATATTTGCTGAGATTTCTGGAGATTTGTAATTTTGGGAAACCGGGCAACCCCTTTCCATGAAAGTGTTTCTCGCCAGTCACTGCTTAGGGCTATATCAAGAGGAAACAAAACATAGAGATAGAACGTGAAACTACTTTATTGTGTCGAGTTTCAAGAAGCTAGCACAAACCGTGTTGGTTTTAGAGTTCCAAATACATCTATCAATATAGGAGAAAACAGAGTGAAACCTAAAAATTCAAACTGTTACAGGAAACGAACGCTTCAACATAGAAGAAGGAAATTTGGGGAACCAAGTCGCCTTAGTGTACTGATCATTACCTGAAAGTATCATCCAGTTAGGGTGAAAAAATATTTGCTGAGATTTCTGGAGATTCGTAATTTTGGGCAGCCTGGCAACCCCTTTCCATGAAAGTGTTTCTCGCCAGTCACTGCTTAGGGCTACATTAAGAGGAAACAAAACGTAGAGATAGAACGTGATACTACTTTATTGTGTCAAGTTTCAAGAAGCTAGCACAAACCGTGTTGGATTTAGAGTTCCAAATACGTCTATCAATATAGGAGAAAACAGAGTGAAACCTAAAAATTCAAACTGTTACTGGAAACGAACGCTTCAACATAGAAGAACGAAATTTGGGGAACCAAGTCGCCTTAGTGTACTGATCATTACCTGAAAGTATCATCCAGTTTGGGTGGAAAAATATTTGCTGAGATTTCTGGAGATTCGTAATTTTGGGAAGCCTGGCAACCCCTTTCCATGAAAGTGTTTCTCGCCAGTCACTGCTTAGGGCTACATCAAGAGGAAACAAAACATAGAGATAGAACGTGAAACTACTTTATTGTGTCAAGTTTCAAGAAGCTAGCACAAACCGTGTTGGATTTAGAGTTCCAAATACATCTATCAATATAGGAGAAAACAGAGTGAAACCTAAAAATTCAAACTGTTACTGGAAACGAACGCTTCAACATAGAAGAACGAAATTTGGGGAACCAAGTCGCCTTAGTGTACTTATCATTACCTGAAAGTATCATCCAGTTTGGGTGAAAAAATATTTGCTGAGATTTCTGGAGATTTGTAATTTTGGGAAACCTGGCAACCCCTTTCCATGAAAGTGTTTCTCGCCAGTCACTGCTTAGGGCTATATCAAGAGGAAACAAAACATAGAGATAGAACGTGAAACTACTTTATTGGGTCAAGTTTCAAGAAGCTAGCACAAACCGTGTTGGATTTAGAGTTCCAAATACATCTATCAATATAGGAGAAAACAGAGTGAAACCTAAAAATTCAAACTGTTACAGGAAACGAACGCTTCAACATAGAAGAAGGAAATTTGGGGAACCAAGTCGCCTTAGTGTACTGATCATTACCTGAAAGTATCATCCAGTTTGGGTGAAAAAATATTTGCTGAGATTTCTGGAGATTCGTAATTTTGGGCAGCCTGGCAACCCCTTTCCATGAAAGTGTTTCTCGCCAGTCACTGCTTAGGGCTATATCAAGAGGAAACAAAACATAGAGATAGAACGTGAAACTACTTTATTGTGTCAAGTTTCAAGAAACTAGCACAAACCGTGTTGGATGTAGAGTTCCAAATACATCTATCAATATAGGAGAAAACAGAGTGAAACCTAAAAATTCAAACTGTTACTGGAAACGAACGCTTCAACATAGAAGAACGAAATTTGGGGAACCAAGTCGCCTTAGTGTACTTATCATTACCTGAAAGTATCATCCAGTTTGGGTGAAAAAATATTTGCTGAGATTTCTGGAGATTTGTAATTTTGGGAAACCGGGCAACCCCTTTCCATGAAAGTGTTTCTCGCCAGTCACTGCCTAGGGCTATATCAAGAGGAAACAAAACATAGAGATAGAACGTGAAACTACTTTATTGTGTCAAGTTTCAAGAAGCTAGCACAAACCGTGTTGGTTTTAGAGTTCCAAATACATCTATCAATACAGGAGAAAACAGAGTGAAACCTAAAAATTCAAACTGTTACAGGAAACGAACGCTTCAACATAGAAGAAGGAAATTTGGGGAACCAAGTCGCCTTAGTGTACTGATCATTACCTGAAAGTATCATCCAGTTTCGGTGAAAAAATATTTGCTGAGATTTCTGGAGATTCGTAATTTTGGGCAGCCTGGCAACCCCTTTCCATGAAAGTGTTTCTCGCCAGTCACTGCTTAGGGCTACATTAAGAGGAAACAAAACATAGAGATAGAACGTGAAACTACTTTATTGTGTCAAGTTTCAAGAAGCTAGCACAAACCGCGTTGGATGTAGAGTTCCAAATACATCTATCAATATAGGAGAAAACAGAGTGAAACCTAAAAATTCAAACTGTTACAGGAAACGAACGCTTCAACATAGAAGAACGAAATTTGGGGAACCAAGTCGCCTTAGTGTACTTATCATTACCTGAAAGTATCATCCAGTTTGGGTGAAAAAATATTTGCTGAGATTTCTGGAAATTTGTAATTTTGGGAAACCTGGCAACCCCTTTCCATGAAAGTGTTTCTCGCCAGTCACTGCTTAGGGCTATATCAAGAGGATACAAAACATAGAGATAGAACGTGAAACTACTTTATTGTGTCAAGTTTCAAGAAGCTAGCACAAACCGTGTTGGATTTAGAGTTCCAAATACATCTATCAATATAGGAGAAACAGAGTGAAACCTAAAAATTCAAACTGTTACAGGAAAAGAACGCTTCAACATAGAAGAAGGAAATTTGGGGAACCAAGTTGCCTTAGTGTACTGATCATTACCTGAAAGTATCATCCAGTTTGGGTGAAAAAATATTTGCTGAGATTTCTGGAGATTCGTAATTTTGGGCAGCCTGGCAACCCCTTTCCATGAAAGTGTTTCTCGCCAGTCACTGCTTAGGGCTACATTAAGAGGAACGAAAACTTAGAATTAGAACGTGAAACTACTTTATTGTGTCAAGTTTCAAGAAGCTAGCACAAACCGTGTTGGATGTAGAGTTCCAAATACATCTATCAATATAGGAGAAAACAGAGTGAAACCTAAAAATTCAAACTGTTACTGGAAACGAACGCTTCAACATAGTAGAACGAAATTTGGGGAACCAAGTCGCCTTAGTGTACTTATCATTACCTGAAAGTATCATCCAGTTTGGGTGAAAAAATATTTGCTGAGATTTCTGGAGATTTGTAATTTTGGGAAACCGGGCAACCCCTTTCCATGAAAGTGTTTCTCGCCAGTCACTGCCTAGGGCTATATCAAGAGGAAACAAAACATAGAGATAGAACGTGAAACTACTTTATTGTGTCAAGTTTCAAGAAGCTAGAACAAACCGTGTTGGATTTAGAGTTCCAAATACATCTATCAATATAGGAGAAAACAGAGTGAAACCTAAAAATTCAAACTGTTACAGGAAACGAACGCTTCAACATAGAAGAAGGAAATTTGGGGAACCAAGTCGCCTTAGTGTACTGATCATTACCTGAAAGTATCATCCAGTTAGGGTGAAAAAATATTTGCTGAGATATCTGGAGATTCGTAATTTTGGGCAGCCTGGCAACCACTTTCCATGAAAGTGTTTCTCGCCAGTCACTGCTTAGGGCTACATTAAGAGGAACGAAAACGTAGAGATAGAACGTGAAACTACTTTATTGTGTCAAGTTTCAAGAAGCTAGCACAAACCGTGTTGGATGTAGAGTTCCAAATACGTCTATCAATATAGGAGAAAACAGAGTGAAACCTAAAAATTCAAACTGTTACTGGAAACGAACGCTTCAACATAGTAGAACGAAATTTGGGGAACCAAGTCGCCTTAGTGTACTTATCATTACCTGAAAGTATCATCCAGTTTGGGTGAAAAAATATTTGCTGAGATTTCTGGAGATTTGTAATTTTGGGAAACCGGGCAACCCCTTTCCATGAAAGTGTTTCTCGCCAGTCACTGCCTAGGGCTATATCAAGAGGAAACAAAACATAGAGATAGAACGTGAAACTACTTTATTGTGTCAAGTTTCAAGAAGCTAGCACAAACCGTGTTGGATTTAGAGTTCCAAATACATCTATCAATATAGGAGAAAACAGAGTGAAACCTAAAAATTCAAACTGTTACAGGAAACGAACGCTTCAACATAGAAGAAGGAAATTTGGGGAACCAAGTCGCCTTAGTGTACTGATCATTACCTGAAAGTATCATCCAGTTTGGGTAAAAAAATATTTGCTGAGATTTCTGGAGATTCGTAATTTTGGGCAGCCTGGCAACCCCTTTCCATGAAAGTGTTTCTCGCCAGTCACTGCTTAGGGCTATATCAAGAGGAAACAAAACATAGAGATAGAACGTGAAACTACTTTATTGTGTCAAGTTTCAAGAAACTAGCACAAACCGTGTTGGATGTAGAGTTCCAAATACATCTATCAATATAGGAGAAAACAGAGTGAAACCTAAAAATTCAAACTGTTACTGGAAACGAACGCTTCAACATAGAAGAACGAAATTTGGGGAACCAAGTCGCCTTAGTGTACTTATCATTACCTGAAAGTATCATCCAGTTTGGGTGAAAAAATATTTGCTGAGATTTCTGGAGATTTGTAATTTTGGGAAACCGGGCAACCCCTTTCCATGAAAGTGTTTCTCGCCAGTCACTGCCTAGGGCTATATCAAGAGGAAACAAAACATAGAGATAGAACGTGAAACTACTTTATTGTGTCAAGTTTCAAGAAGCTAGCACAAACCGTGTTGGTTTTAGAGTTCCAAATACATCTATCAATACAGGAGAAAACAGAGTGAAACCTAAAAATTCAAACTGTTACAGGAAACGAACGCTTCAACATAGAAGAAGGAAATTTGGGGAACCAAGTCGCCTTAGTGTACTGATCATTACCTGAAAGTATCATCCAGTTTGGGTGAAAAAATATTTGCTGAGATTTCTGGAGATTTGTAATTTTGGGAAACCTGGCAACCCCTTTCCATGAAAGTGTTTCTCGCCAGTCACTGCTTAGGGCTATATCAAGAGGAAACAAAACATAGAGATAGAACGTGAAAGTACTTTATTGTGTCAAGTTTCAAGAACCTAGCACAAACCGTGTTGGATTTAGAGTTCCAAATACATCTATCAATATAGGAGAAAACAGAGTGAAACCTAAAAATTCAAACTGTTACTGGAAACGAACGCTTCAACATAGAAGAACAAAATTTGGGGAACCTAGTCGCCTTAGTGTACTTATCATTACCTGAAAGTATCATCCAGTTTGGGTGAAAAAATATTTGCTGAGATTTCTGGAGTTTTGTAATTTTGGGAAACCTGGCAACCCCTTTCCATGAAAGTGTTTCTCGCCAGTCACTGCTTAGGGCTATATCAAGAGGAAACAAAACATAGAGATAGAACGTGAAACTACTTTATTGTGTCAAGTTTCAAGAAGCTAGCACAAACCGTGTTGGATTTAGAGTTCCAAATACATCTATCAATATAGGAGAAAACAGAGTGAAACCTAAAAATTCAAACTGTTACAGGAAACGAACGCTTCAACATAGAAGAAGGAAATTTGGGGAACCAAGTCGCCTTAGTGTACTGATCATTACCTGAAAGTATCATCCAGTTTGGGTGAAAAAATAATTGCTGAGATTTCTGGAGATTCGTAATTTTGGGCAGCCTGGCAACCCCTTTCCATGAAAGTGTTTCTCGCCAGTCACTGCTTAGGGCTACATTAAGAGGAAACAAAACGTAGAGATAGAACGTGAAACTACTTTATTGTGTCAAGTTTCAAGAAGCTAGCACAAACCGTGTTGGATTTATAGTTCCAAATACATCTATCAATATAGGAGAAAAGAGAGTGAAACCTAAAAATTCAAACTGTTACTGGAAATGAACGCTTAAACATAGAAGAACGAAATTTGGGGAATCTAGTCGCCTTAGTGTACTGATCATTACCTGAAAGTATCATCCAGTTTGGGTGAAAAAATATTTGCTGAGATTTCTGGAGATTCGTAATTTTGGGAAGCCTGGCAACCCCTTTCCATGAAAGTGTTTCTCGCCAGTCACTTCTTAGGGCTACATCAAGAGGAAACAAAACATAGAGATAGAACGTGAAACTACTTTATTGTGTCAAGTTTCAAGAAGCTAGCACAAACCGTGTTGGATTTAGAGTTCCAAATACATCTATCAATATAGGAGAAAACAGAGTGAAACCTAAAAATTCAAACTGTTACTGGAAACGAACGCTTCAACATAGAAGAACAAAATTTGGGGAACCTAGTCGCCTTAGTGTACTGATCATTACCTGAAAGTATCATCCAGTTTGGGTGAAAAAATATTTCCTGAGATTTCTGGAGATTCGTAATTTTGGGAAGCCTGGTAACCCCTTTCCATGAAAGTGTTTCTCGCCACTCACTGCTTAGGGCTACATCAAGAGGAAACAAAACATAGAGATAGAACGTGAAACTACTTTATTGTGTCAAGTTTCAAGAAGCTAGCACAAACCGTGTTGGATTTAGAGTTCCAAATACATCTATCAATATAGGAGAAAACAGAGTGAAACCTAAAAATTCAAACTGTTACTGGAAACGAACGCTTCAACATAGAAGAACGAAATTTGGGGAACCAAGTCGCCTTAGTGTACTTATCATTACCTGAAAGTATCATCCAGTTTGGGTGAAAAAATATTTGCTGAGATTTCTGGAGATTTGTAATTTTGGGAAACCTGGCAACCCCTTTCCATGAAAGTGTTTCTCACCAGTCACTGCTTAGGGCTATATCAAGAGGAAACAAAACATAGAGATAGAACGTGAAACTACTTTATTGTGTCAAGTTTCAAGAAGCTAGCACAAACCGTGTTTTATTTAGAGTTCCAAATACATCTATCAATATAGGAGAAAACAGAGTGAAACCTAAAAATTCAAACTGTTACAGGAAACGAACGCTTCAACACAGAAGAAGGAAATTTGGGGAACCAAGTCGCCTTAGTGTACTGATCATTACCTGAAAGTATCATCCAGTTTGGGTGAAAAAATATTTGCTGAGATTTCTGGAGATTCGTAATTTTGGGCAGCCTGGCAACCCCTTTCCATGAAAGTGTTTCTCGCCAGTCACTGCTTAGGGCTACATTAAGAGGAAACAAAACGTAGAGATAGAACGTGAAACTACTTTATTGTGTCAAGTTTCAAGAAGCTAGCACAAACCGTGTTGGATTTAGAGTTCCAAATACATCTATCAATATAGGAGAAAACAGAGTGAAACCTAAAAATTCAAACTGTTACTGGAAACGAACGCTTCAACATAGAAGAACAAAATTTGGGGAACCTAGTCGCCTTAGTGTACTGATCATTACCTGAAAGTATCATCCAGTTTGGGTGAAAAAATATTTGCTGAGATTTCTGGAGATTCGTAATTTTGGGAAGCTTGGCAACCCCTTTCCATGAAAGCGTTTCTCGCCAGTCACTGCTTAGGGCTACATCAAGAGGAAACAAAACATAGAGATAGAACGTGAAACTACTTTATTGTGTCAAGTTTCAAGAAGCTAGCACAAACCGTGTTGGATTTAGAGTTCCAAATACATCTATCAATATAGGAGAAAACAGAGTGAAACCTAAAAATTCAAACTGTTACTGGAAACGAACGCTTCAACATAGAAGAACAAAATTTGGGGAACCTAGTCGCCTTAGTGTACTGATCATTACCTGAAAGTATCATCCAGTTTGGGTGAAAAAATATTTGCTGAGATTTCTGGAGATTTGTAATTTTGGGCAGCCTGGCAACCCCTTTCCATGAAAGCGTTTCTCGCCAGTCACTGCTTAGTGCTACATCAAGAGGAAACAAAACATAGAGATAGAACGTGAAACTACTTTATTGTGTCAAGTTTCAAGAAGCTAGCACAAACCGTGTTGGATGTAGAGTTCCAAATACATCTATCAATATAGGAGAAAAGAGAGTGAAACCTAAAAATTCAAACTGTTACTGGAAATGAACGCTTAAACATAGAAGAACGAAATTTGGGGAATCTAGTCGCCTTAGTGTACTGATCATTACCTGAAAGTATCATCCAGTTTGGGTGAAAAAATATTTGCTGAGATTTCTGGAGATTCGTAATTTTGGGAAGCCTGGCAACCCCTTTCCATGAAAGTGTTTCTCGCCAGTCACTTCTTAGGGCTACATCAAGAGGAAACAAAACATAGAGATAGAACGTGAAACTACTTTATTGTGTCAAGTTTCAAGAAGCTAGCACAAACCGTGTTGGATTTAGAGTTCCAAATACATCTATCAATATAGGAGAAAACAGAGTGAAACCTAAAAATTCAAACTGTTACTGGAAACGAACGCTTCAACATAGAAGAACAAAATTTGGGGAACCTAGTCGCCTTAGTGTACTGATCATTACCTGAAAGTATCATCCAGTTTGGGTGAAAAAATATTTCCTGAGATTTCTGGAGATTCGTAATTTTGGGAAGCCTGGTAACCCCTTTCCATGAAAGTGTTTCTCGCCACTCACTGCTTAGGGCTACATCAAGAGGAAACAAAACATAGAGATAGAACGTGAAACTACTTTATTGTGTCAAGTTTCAAGAAGCTAGCACAAACCGTGTTGGATTTAGAGTTCCAAATACATCTATCAATATAGGAGAAAACAGAGTGAAACCTAAAAATTCAAACTGTTACTGGAAACGAACGCTTCAACATAGAAGAACGAAATTTGGGGAACCAAGTCGCCTTAGTGTACTTATCATTACCTGAAAGTATCATCCAGTTTGGGTGAAAAAATATTTGCTGAGATTTCTGGAGATTTGTAATTTTGGGAAACCTGGCAACCCCTTTCCATGAAAGTGTTTCTCACCAGTCACTGCTTAGGGCTATATCAAGAGGAAACAAAACATAGAGATAGAACGTGAAACTACTTTATTGTGTCAAGTTTCAAGAAGCTAGCACAAACCGTGTTTTATTTAGAGTTCCAAATACATCTATCAATATAGGAGAAAACAGAGTGAAACCTAAAAATTCAAACTGTTACAGGAAACGAACGCTTCAACACAGAAGAAGGAAATTTGGGGAACCAAGTCGCCTTAGTGTACTGATCATTACCTGAAAGTATCATCCAGTTTGGGTGAAAAAATATTTGCTGAGATTTCTGGAGATTCGTAATTTTGGGCAGCCTGGCAACCCCTTTCCATGAAAGTGTTTCTCGCCAGTCACTGCTTAGGGCTACATTAAGAGGAAACAAAACGTAGAGATAGAACGTGAAACTACTTTATTGTGTCAAGTTTCAAGAAGCTAGCACAAACCGTGTTGGATTTAGAGTTCCAAATACATCTATCAATATAGGAGAAAACAGAGTGAAACCTAAAAATTCAAACTGTTACTGGAAACGAACGCTTCAACATAGAAGAACAAAATTTGGGGAACCTAGTCGCCTTAGTGTACTGATCATTACCTGAAAGTATCATCCAGTTTGGGTGAAAAAATATTTGCTGAGATTTCTGGAGATTCGTAATTTTGGGAAGCTTGGCAACCCCTTTCCATGAAAGCGTTTCTCGCCAGTCACTGCTTAGGGCTACATCAAGAGGAAACAAAACATAGAGATAGAACGTGAAACTACTTTATTGTGTCAAGTTTCAAGAAGCTAGCACAAACCGTGTTGGATTTAGAGTTCCAAATACATCTATCAATATAGGAGAAAACAGAGTGAAACCTAAAAATTCAAACTGTTACTGGAAACGAACGCTTCAACATAGAAGAACAAAATTTGGGGAACCTAGTCGCCTTAGTGTACTGATCATTACCTGAAAGTATCATCCAGTTTGGGTGAAAAAATATTTGCTGAGATTTCTGGAGATTTGTAATTTTGGGCAGCCTGGCAACCCCTTTCCATGAAAGCGTTTCTCGCCAGTCACTGCTTAGTGCTACATCAAGAGGAAACAAAACATAGAGATAGAACGTGAAACTACTTTATTGTGTCAAGTTTCAAGAAGCTAGCACAAACCGTGTTGGATGTAGAGTTCCAAATACATCTATCAATATAGGAGAAAACAGAGTGAAAACTAAAAATTCAAACTGTTACTGGAAACGAACGCTTCAACATAGAAGAACGAAATTTGGGGAACCAAGTCGCCTTAGTGTACGTATCATTACCTGAAAGTATCATCCAGTTTGGGTGAAAAAATATTTGCTGAGATTTCTGGAGATTTGTAATTTTGGGAAACCTGGCAACCCCTTTCCATGAAAGTGTTTCTCGCCAGTCACTGCTTAGGGCTACATCAAGAGGAAACAAAACATAGAGATAGAACGTGAAACTACTTTATTGTGTCAAGTTTCAAGAAGCTAGCACAAACCGTGTTGGATTTAGAGTTCCAAATACATCTATCAATATAGGAGAAAACAGAGTGAAACCTAAAAATTCAAACTGTTACTGGAAACGAACGCTTCAACATAGAAGAACGAAATTTGGGGAACCAAGTCGCCTTAGTGTACTTATCATTACCTGAAAGTATCATCCAGTTTGGGTGAAAAAATATTTGCTGAGATTTCTGGAGTTTTGTAATTTTGGGAAACCTGGCAACCCCTTTCCATGAAAGTGTTTCTCGCCAGTCACTGCTTAGGGCTATATCAAGAGGAAACAAAACATAGAGATAGAACGTGAAACTACTTTATTGTGTCAAGTTTCAAGAAGCTAGCACAAACCGTGTTGGATTTAGAGTTCCAAATACATCTATCAATATAGGAGAAAACAGAGTGAAACCTAAAAATTCAAACTGTTACAGGAAACGAACGCTTCAACATAGAAGAAGGAAATTTGGGGAACCAAGTCGCCTTAGTGTACTGATCATTACCTGAAAGTGTCATCCATTTTGGGTGAAAAAATATTTGCTGAGATTTCTGGAGATTCGTAATTTTGGGCAGCCTGGCAACCCCTTTCCATGAAAGTGTTTCTCGCCAGTCACTGCTTAGGGCTACATCAAGAGGAAACAAAACGTAGAGATAGAACGTGAAACTACTTTATTGTGTCAAGTTTCAAGAAGCTAGCACAAACCGTGTTGGATTTAGAGTTCCAAATACATCTATCAATATAGGAGAAAACAGAGTGAAACCTAAAAATTCAAACTGTTACTGGAAACGAACTCTTCAACATAGAAGAACAAAATTTGGGGAACCTAGTCGCCTTAGTGTACTGATCATTACCTGAAAGTATCATCCAGTTTGGGTGAAAAAATATTTGCTGAGATTTCTGGAGATTTGTAATTTTGGGAAGCCTGGCAACCCCTTTCCATGAAAGTGTTTCTCGCCAGTCACTGCTTAGGGCTACATCAAGAGGAAACAAAACATAGAGATAGAACGTGAAACTACTTTATTGTGTCAAGTTTCAAGAAGCTAGCACAAACCGTTTTGGATGTAGAGTTCCAAATACGTCTATCAGTATAGGAGAAAACAGAGTGAAACCTAAAAATTCAAACTGTTACTGGAAACGAACGCTTCAACATAGAAGAACGAAATTTGGGGAACCAAATCGCCTTAGTGTACTGATCATTACCTGAAAGTATCATCCAGTTTGGGTGAAAAAATATTTGCTGAGATTTCTGGAGATTCGTAATTTTGGGCAGCCTGGCAACCCCTTTCCATGAAAGTGTTTCTCGCCAGTCACTGCTTAGGGCTACATTAAGAGGAAACAAAATGTAGAGATAGAACGTGAAACTACTTTATTGTGTCAAGTTTCAAGAAGCTAGCACAAACCGTGTTGGATTTAGAGTTCCAAATAAATCTATGAATATAGGAGAAAACAGAGTGAAACCTAAAAATTCAAACTGTTACTGGAAACGAACGCTTCAACATAGAAGAACAAAATTTGGGGAACCTAGTCGCCTTAGTGTACTGATCACATTACCTGAAAGTATCATCCAGTTTGGGTGAAAAAATATTTGCTGAGATTTCTGGAGATTTGTAATTTTGGGAAACCTGGCAACCCCTTTCCATGAAAGTGTTTCTCGCCAGTCACTGCTTAGGGCTACATCAAGAGGAAACAAAACATAGAGATAGAACGTGAAACTACTTTATTGTGTCAAGTTTCAAGAAGCTAGCACAAACCGTGTTGGATTTAGAGTTCCAAATACGTCTATCAATATAGGAGAAAACAGAGTGAAACCTAAAAATTCAAACTGGTACTGGAAACGAACGCTTCAACATAGAAGAACGAAATTTGGGGAACCAAGTCGCCTTAGTGTACTGATCATTACCTGAAAGTATCATCCAGTTTGGGTGAAAAAATATTTGCTGAGATTTCTGGAGATTTGTAATTTTGGGAAACCTGGCAACCCCTTTCCATGAAAGTGTTTCTCGCCAGTCACTGCTTATTGCTATATCAAGAGGAAACAAAACATAGAGATAGAACGTGAAACTACTTTATTGTGTCAAGTTTCAAGAAGCTAGCACAAACCGTGTTGGATTTAGAGTTCCAAATACATCTATCAATATAGGAGAAAACAGAGTGAAACCTAAAAATTCAAACTGTTACAGGAAACGAACGCTTCAACATAGAAGAAGGAAATTTGGGGAACCAAGTCGCCTTAGTGTACTGATCATTACCTGAAAGTATCATCCAGTTTGGGTGAAAAAATATTTGCTGAGATTTCTGGAGATTTGTAATTTTGGGAAACCTGGCAACCCCTTTCCATGAAAGTGTTTCTCGCCAGTCACTGCTTAGGGCTATATCAAGAGGAAACAAAACATAGAGATAGAACGTGAAACTACTTTATTGTGTCAAGTTTCAAGAAGCTAGCACAAACCGTGTTGGATTTAGAGTTCCAAATACATCTATCAATATAGGAGAAAACAGAGTGAAACCTAAAAATTCAAACTGTTACTGGAAACGAACGCTTCAACATAGAAGAACCAAATTTGGGGAACCTAGTCGCCTTAGTGTACTGATCATTACCTGAAAGTATCATCCAGTTTGGGTGAAAAAATATTTCCTGAGATTTCTGGAGATTCGTAATTTTGGGAAGCCTGGTAACCCCTTTCCATGAAAGTGTTTCTCGCCAGTCACTGCATAGGGCTACATCAAGAGGAAACAAAACATAGAGATAGAACGTGAAACTACTTTATTGTGTCAAGTTTCAAGAAGCTAGCACAAACCGTGTTGGATTTAGAGTTCCAAATACATCTATCAATATAGGAGAAAACAGAGTGAAACCTAAAAATTCAAACTGTTACTGGAAACGAACGCTTCAACATAGAAGAACGAAATTTGGGGAACCAAGTCGCCTTAGTGTACTTATCATTACCTGAAAGTATCATCCAGTTTGGGTGAAAAAATATTTGCTGAGATTTCTGGAGATTTGTAATTTTGGGAAACCTGGCAACCCCTTTCCATGAAAGTGTTTCTCACCAGTCACTGCTTAGGGCTATATCAAGAGGAAACAAAACATAGAGATAGAACGTGAAACTACTTTATTGTGTCAAGTTTCAAGAAGCTAGCACAAACCGTGTTGGATTTAGAGTTCCAAATACATCTATCAATATAGGAGAAAACAGAGTGAAACCTAAAAATTCAAACTGTTACAGGAAACGAACGCTTCAACACAGAAGAAGGAAATTTGGGGATCCAAGTCGCCTTAGTGTACTGATCATTACCTGAAAGTATCATCCAGTTTGGGTGAAAAAATATTTGCTGAGATTTCTGGAGATTCGTAATTTTGGGCAGCCTGGCAACCCCTTTCCATGAAAGTGTTTCTCGCCAGTCACTGCTTAGGGCTACATTAAGAGGAAACAAAACGTAGAGATAGAACGTGAAACTACTTTATTGTGTCAAGTTTCAAGAAGCTAGCACAAACCGTGTTGGATTTAGAGTTCCAAATACATCTATCAATATAGGAGAAAACAGAGTGAAACCTAAAAATTCAAACTGTTACTGGAAACGAACGCTTCAACATAGAAGAACGAAATTTGGGGAACCAAGTCGCCTTAGTGTACTGATCATTACCTGAAAGTATCATCCAGTTTGGGTGAAAAAATATTTGCTGAGATTTCTGGAGATTTGTAATTTTGGGAAACCTGGCAACCCCTTTCCATGAAAGTGTTTCTCGCCAGTCACTGCTTAGGGCTATATCAAGAGGAAACAAAACATAGAGATAGAACGTGAAACTACTTTATTGTGTCAAGTTTCAAGAAGCTAGCACAAACCGTGTTGGATTTAGAGTTCCAAATACATCTATCAATATAGGAGAAAACAGAGTGAAACCTAAAAATTCAAACTGTTACTGGAAACGAACGCTTCAACATAGAAGAACAAAATTTGGGGAACCTAGTCGCCTTAGTGTACTGATCATTACCTGAAAGTATCATCCAGTTTGGGTGGAAAAATATTTGCTGAGATTTCTGGAGATTCGTAATTTTGGGAAGCCTGGCAACCCCTTTCCATGAAAGTGTTTCTCGCCAGTCACTGCTTAGGGCTACATCAAGAGGAAACAAAACATAGAGATAGAACGTGAAACTACTTTATTGTGTCAAGTTTCAAGAAGCTAGCACAAACCGTGTTGGATTTAGAGTTCCAAATACATCTATCAATATAGGAGAAAACAGAGTGAAACCTAAAAATTCAAACTGTTACTGGAAACGAACGCTTCAACATAGAAGAACGAAATTTGGGGAACCAAGTCGCCTTAGTGTGCTTATCATTACCTGAAAGTATCATCCAGTTTGGGTGAAAAAATATTTGCTGAGATTTCTGGAGATTTGTAATTTTGGGAAACCTGGCAACCCCTTTCCATGAAAGTGTTTCTCGCCAGTCACTGCTTAGGGCTATATCAAGAGGAAACAAAACATAGAGATAGAACTTGAAACTACTTTATTGTGTCAAGTTTCAAGAAGCTAGCACAAACCGTGTTGGATTTAGAGTTCCAAATACATCTATCAATACAGGAGAAAACAGAGTGAAACCTAAAAATTCAAACTGTTACAGGAAACGAACGCTTCAACATAGAAGAAGGAAATTTGGGGAACCAAGTCGCCTTAGTGTACTGATCATTACCTGAAAGTATCATCCAGTTTGGGTGAAAAAATATTTGCTGAGATTTCTGGAGATTCGTAATTTTGGGCAGCCTGGCAACCCCTTTCCATGAAAGTGTTTCTCGCCAGTCACTGCTTAGGGCTACATTAAGAGGAAACAAAACGTAGAGATAGAACGTGAAACTACTTTATTGTGTCAAGTTTCAAGAAGCTAGCACAAACCGTGTTGGATTTAGAGTTCCAAATACATCTATCAATATAGGAGAAAACAGAGTGAAACCTAAAAATTCAAACTGTTACTGGAAACGAACGCTTCAACATAGAAGAACAAAATTTGGGGAACCTAGTCGCCTTAGTGTACTGATCATTACCTGAAAGTATCATCCAGTTTGGGTGAAAAAATATTTGCTGAGATTTCTGGAGATTTGTAATTTTGGGAAGCCTGGCAACCCCTTTCCATGAAAGTGTTTCTCGCCAGTCACTGCTTAGGGCTACATCAAGAGGAAACAAAACATAGAGATAGAACGTGAAACTACTTTATTGTGTCAAGTTTCAAGAAGCTAGCACAAACCGTGTTGGATTTAGAGTTCCAAATACGTCTATCAATATAGGAGAAAACAGAGTGAAACCTAAAAATTCAAACTGTTACTCGAAATGAACGCTTCAACATAGAAGAACGAAATTTGGGGAACCAAGTCGCCTTAGTGTACTTATCATTACCTGAAAGTATCATCCAGTTTGGGTGAAAAAATATTTGCTGAGATTTCTGGAGATTTGTAATTTTGGGAAACCTGGCAACCCCTTTCCATGAAAGTGTTTCTCGCCAGTCACTGCTTAGGGCTATATCAAGAGGAAACAAAACATAGAGATAGAACGTGAAACTACTTTATTGTGTCAAGTTTCAAGAAGCTAGCACAAACCGTGTTGGATTTAGAGTTCCAAATACATGTATCTATATAGGAGAAAACAGAGTGAAACCTAAAAATTCAAACTGTTACAGGAAACGAGCGCTTCAACATAGAAGAAGGAAATTTGGGGAAAAAAGTCGCCTTAGTGTACTGATCATTACCTGAAAGTATCATCCAGTTTGGGTGAAAAAATATTTGCTGAGATTTCTGGAGATTCGTAATTTTGGGCAGCCTGGCAACCCCTTTCCATGAAAGTGTTTCTCGCCAGTCACTGCTTAGGGCTACATCAAGAGGAAACAAAACATAGAGATAGAACGTGAAACTACTTTATTGTGTCAAGTTTCAAGAAGCTAGCACAAACCGTGTTGGATTTAGAGTTCCAAATACGTCTATCAATATAGGAGAAAACAGAGTGAAACCTAAAAATTCAAACTGTTACTCGAAATGAACGCTTCAACATAGAAGAACGAAATTTGGGGAACCAAGTCGCCTTAGTGTACTTATCATTACCTGAAAGTATCATCCAGTTTGGGTGAAAAAATATTTGCTGAGATTTCTGGAGATTTGTAATTTTGGGAAACCTGGCAACCCCTTTCCATGAAAGTGTTTCTCGCCAGTCACTGCTTAGGGCTATATCAAGAGGAAACAAAACATAGAGATAGAACGTGAAACTACTTTATTGTGTCAAGTTTCAAGAAGCTAGCACAAACCGTGTTGGATTTAGAGTTCCAAATACATGTATCTATATAGGAGAAAACAGAGTGAAACCTAAAAATTCAAACTGTTACAGGAAACGAGCGCTTCAACATAGAAGAAGGAAATTTGGGGAACCAAGTCGCCTTAGTGTACTGATCATTACCTGAAAGTATCATCCAGTTTGGGTGAAAAAATATTTGCTGAGATTTCTGGAGATTCGTAATTTTGGGCAGCCTGGCAACCCCTTTCCATGAAAGTGTTTCTCGCCAGTCACTGCTTAGGGCTACATCAAGAGGAAACAAAACATAGAGATAGAACGTGAAACTACTTTATTGTGTCAAGTTTCAAGAAGCTAGCACAAACCGTGTTGGATTTAGAGTTCCAAATACGTCTATCAATATAGGAGAAAACAGAGTGAAACCTAAAAATTCAAACTGTTACTGGAAACGAACGCTTCAACATAGAAGAATGAAATTTGGGGAACCAAGTCGCCTTAGTGTACTTATCATTACCTGAAAGTATCATCCAGTTTGGGTGAAAAAGTATTTGCTGAGATTTCTGGAGATTTGTAATTTTGGGAAACCTGGCAACCCCTTTCCATGAAAGTGTTTCTCGCCAGTCACTGCTTAGGGCTACATCAAGAGGAAACAAAACATAGAGATAGAACGTGAAACTACTTTATTGTGTCAAGTTTCAAGAAGCTAGCACAAACCGTGTTGGATTTAGAGTTCCAAATACATCTATCAATATAGGAGAAAACAGAGTGAAACCTAAAAATTCAAACTGTTACTGGAAACGAACGCTTCAACATAGAAGAACGAAATTTGGGGAACCAAGTCGCCTTAGTGTACTTATCATTACCTGAAAGTATCATCCAGTTTGGGTGAAAAAATATTTGCTGAGATTTCTGGAGTTTTGTAATTTTGGGAAACCTGGCAACCCCTTTCCATGAAAGTGTTTCTCGCCAGTCACTGCTTATAGGGCTATATCAAGAGGAAACAAAACATAGAGATAGAACGTGAAACTACTTTATTGTGTCAAGTTTCAAGAAGCTAGCACAAACCGTGTTGGATTTAGAGTTCCAAATACATCTATCAATATAGGAGAAAACAGAGTGAAACCTAAAAATTCAAACTGTTACAGGAAACGAACGCTTCAACATAGAAGAAGGAAATTTGGGGAACCAAGTCGCCTTAGTGTACTAATCATTACCTAAAAGTATCATCCAGTTTGGGTGAAAAAATATTTGCTGAGATTTCTGGAGATTCGTAATTTTGGGCAGCCTGGCAACCCCTTTCCATGAAAGTGTTTCTCGCCAGTCACTGCTTAGGGCTACATTAAGAGGAAACAAAACGTAGAGATAGAACGTGAAACTACTTTATTGTGTCAAGTTGCAAGAAGCTAGCACAAACCGTGTTGGATTTAGAGTTCCAAATACATCTATCAATATAGGAGAAAACAGAGTGAAACCTAAAAATTCAAACTGTTACAGGAAACGAACGCTTCAACATAGAAGAAGGAAATTTGGGGAACCAAGTCGCCTTAGTGTACTGATCATTACCTGAAAGTATCATCCAGTTTGGGTGAAAAAATATTTGCTGAGATTTCTGGAGATTCGTAATTTTGGGCAGCCTGGCAACCCCTTTCCATGAAAGTGTTTCTCGCCAGTCACTGCTTAGGGCTACATTAAGAGGAAACAAAACGTAGAGATAGAACGTGAAACTACTTTATTGTGTCAAGTTTCAAGAAGCTAGCACAAACCGTGTTGGATTTAGAGTTCCAAATACATCTATCAATATAGGAGAAAACAGAGTGAAACCTAAAAATTCAAACTGTTACTGGAAACGAACGCTTCAACATAGAAGAACAAAATTTGGGGAACCTAGTCGCCTTAGTGTACTGATCATTACCTGAAAGTATCATCCAGTTTGGGTGAAAAAATATTTGCTGAGATTTCTGGAGATTTGTAATTTTGGGAAGCCTGGCAACCCCTTTCCATGAAAGTGTTTCTCGCCAGTCACTGCTTAGGGCTACATCAAGAGGAAACAAAACATAGAGATAGAACGTGAAACTACTTTATTGTGTCAAGTTTCAAGAAGCTAGCACAAACCGTGTTGGATTTAGAGTTCCAAATACGTCTATCAATATAGGAGAAAACAGAGTGAAACCTAAAAATTCAAACTGTTACTCGAAATGAACGCTTCAACATAGAAGAACGAAATTTGGGGAACCAAGTCGCCTTAGTGTACTTATCATTACCTGAAAGTATCATCCAGTTTGGGTGAAAAAATATTTGCTGAGATTTCTGGAGATTTGTAATTTTGGGAAACCTGGCAACCCCTTTCCATGAAAGTGTTTCTCGCCAGTCACTGCTTAGGGCTATATCAAGAGGAAACAAAACATAGAGATAGAACGTGAAACTACTTTATTGTGTCAAGTTTCAAGAAGCTAGCACAAACCGTGTTGGATTTAGAGTTCCAAATACATGTATCTATATAGGAGAAAACAGAGTGAAACCTAAAAATTCAAACTGTTACAGGAAACGAGCGCTTCAACATAGAAGAAGGAAATTTGGGGAAAAAAGTCGCCTTAGTGTACTGATCATTACCTGAAAGTATCATCCAGTTTGGGTGAAAAAATATTTGCTGAGATTTCTGGAGATTCGTAATTTTGGGCAGCCTGGCAACCCCTTTCCATGAAAGTGTTTCTCGCCAGTCACTGCTTAGGGCTACATCAAGAGGAAACAAAACATAGAGATAGAACGTGAAACTACTTTATTGTGTCAAGTTTCAAGAAGCTAGCACAAACCGTGTTGGATTTAGAGTTCCAAATACGTCTATCAATATAGGAGAAAACAGAGTGAAACCTAAAAATTCAAACTGTTACTCGAAATGAACGCTTCAACATAGAAGAACGAAATTTGGGGAACCAAGTCGCCTTAGTGTACTTATCATTACCTGAAAGTATCATCCAGTTTGGGTGAAAAAATATTTGCTGAGATTTCTGGAGATTTGTAATTTTGGGAAACCTGGCAACCCCTTTCCATGAAAGTGTTTCTCGCCAGTCACTGCTTAGGGCTATATCAAGAGGAAACAAAACATAGAGATAGAACGTGAAACTACTTTATTGTGTCAAGTTTCAAGAAGCTAGCACAAACCGTGTTGGATTTAGAGTTCCAAATACATGTATCTATATAGGAGAAAACAGAGTGAAACCTAAAAATTCAAACTGTTACAGGAAACGAGCGCTTCAACATAGAAGAAGGAAATTTGGGGAACCAAGTCGCCTTAGTGTACTGATCATTACCTGAAAGTATCATCCAGTTTGGGTGAAAAAATATTTGCTGAGATTTCTGGAGATTCGTAATTTTGGGCAGCCTGGCAACCCCTTTCCATGAAAGTGTTTCTCGCCAGTCACTGCTTAGGGCTACATCAAGAGGAAACAAAACATAGAGATAGAACGTGAAACTACTTTATTGTGTCAAGTTTCAAGAAGCTAGCACAAACCGTGTTGGATTTAGAGTTCCAAATACGTCTATCAATATAGGAGAAAACAGAGTGAAACCTAAAAATTCAAACTGTTACTGGAAACGAACGCTTCAACATAGAAGAATGAAATTTGGGGAACCAAGTCGCCTTAGTGTACTTATCATTACCTGAAAGTATCATCCAGTTTGGGTGAAAAAGTATTTGCTGAGATTTCTGGAGATTTGTAATTTTGGGAAACCTGGCAACCCCTTTCCATGAAAGTGTTTCTCGCCAGTCACTGCTTAGGGCTACATCAAGAGGAAACAAAACATAGAGATAGAACGTGAAACTACTTTATTGTGTCAAGTTTCAAGAAGCTAGCACAAACCGTGTTGGATTTAGAGTTCCAAATACATCTATCAATATAGGAGAAAACAGAGTGAAACCTAAAAATTCAAACTGTTACTGGAAACGAACGCTTCAACATAGAAGAACGAAATTTGGGGAACCAAGTCGCCTTAGTGTACTTATCATTACCTGAAAGTATCATCCAGTTTGGGTGAAAAAATATTTGCTGAGATTTCTGGAGTTTTGTAATTTTGGGAAACCTGGCAACCCCTTTCCATGAAAGTGTTTCTCGCCAGTCACTGCTTATAGGGCTATATCAAGAGGAAACAAAACATAGAGATAGAACGTGAAACTACTTTATTGTGTCAAGTTTCAAGAAGCTAGCACAAACCGTGTTGGATTTAGAGTTCCAAATACATCTATCAATATAGGAGAAAACAGAGTGAAACCTAAAAATTCAAACTGTTACAGGAAACGAACGCTTCAACATAGAAGAAGGAAATTTGGGGAACCAAGTCGCCTTAGTGTACTAATCATTACCTAAAAGTATCATCCAGTTTGGGTGAAAAAATATTTGCTGAGATTTCTGGAGATTCGTAATTTTGGGCAGCCTGGCAACCCCTTTCCATGAAAGTGTTTCTCGCCAGTCACTGCTTAGGGCTACATTAAGAGGAAACAAAACGTAGAGATAGAACGTGAAACTACTTTATTGTGTCAAGTTGCAAGAAGCTAGCACAAACCGTGTTGGATTTAGAGTTCCAAATACATCTATCAATATAGGAGAAAACAGAGTGAAACCTAAAAATTCAAACTGTTACTGGAAACGAACGCTTCAACATAGAAGAACAAAATTTGGGGAACCTAGTCGCCTTAGTGTACTGATCATTACCTGAAAGTATCATCCAGTTTGGGTGAAAAAATATTTGCTGAGATTTCTGGAGATTCGTAATTTTGGGAAGCCTGGCAACCCCTTTCCATTAAAGTGTTTCTCGCCAGTCACTGCTTAGGGCTACATCAAGAGGAAACAAAACATAGAGATAGAACGTGAAACTACTTTATTGTGTCAAGTTTCAAGAAGCTAGCACAAACCGTGTTGGATGTAGAGTTCCAAATACGTCTATCAATATAGGAGAAAACAGAGTGAAACCTAAAAATTCAAACTGTTACTGGAAACGAACGCTTCAACATAGAAGAACGAAATTTGGGGAACCAAGTCGCCTTAGTGTACTGATCATTACCTGAAAGTATCATCCAGTTTGGGTGAAAAAATATTTGCTGAGATTTCTGGAGATTCGTAATTTTGGGCAGCCTGGCAACCCCTTTCCATGAAAGTGTTTCTCGCCAGTCACTGCTTAGGGCTACATCAAGAGGAAACAAAACATAGAGATAGAACGTGAAACTACTTTATTGTGTCAAGTTTCAAGAAGCTAGCACAAACCGTGTTGGATTTAGAGTTCCAAATACATCTATCAATATAGGAGAAAACAGAGTGAAACCTAAAAATTCAAACTGTTACAGGAAACGAACGCTTCAACATAGAAGAAGGAAATTTGGGGAACCAAGTCGCCTTAGTGTACTTATCATTACCTGAAAGTATCATCCAGTTTGGGTGAAAAAATATTTGCTGAGATTTCTGGAGATTTGTAATTTTGGGAAACCTGGCAACCCCTTTCCATGAAAGTGTTTCTCGCCAGTCACTGCTTATTGCTATATCAAGAGGAAACAAAACATAGAGATAGAACGTGAAACTACTTTATTGTGTCAAGTTTCAAGAAGCTAGCACAAACCGTGTTGGATTTAGAGTTCCAAATACATCTATCAATATAGGAGAAAACAGAGTGAAACCTAAAAATTCAAACTGTTACAGGAAACGAACGCTTAAACATAGAAGAAGGAAATTTGGGGAACCAAGTCGCCTTAGTGTACTTATCATTACCTGAAAGTATCATCCAGTTTGGGTGAAAAAGTATTTGCTGAGATTTCTGGAGATTTGTAATTTTGGGAAACCTGGCAACCCCTTTCCATGAAAGTGTTTCTCGCCAGTCACTGCTTAGGGCTATATCAAGAGGAAACAAAACATAGAGATAGAACGTGAAACTACTTTATTGTGTCAAGTTTCAAGAAGCTAGCACAAACCGTGTTGGATTTAGAGTTCCAAATACATCTATCAATATAGGAGAAAACAGAGTGAAACCTAAAAATTCAAACTGTTACTGGAAACGAACGCTTCAACATAGAAGAACGAAATTTGGGGAACCAAGTCGCCTTAGTGTACTGATCATTACCTGAAAGTATCATCCAGTTTGGGTGAAAAAATATTTGCTGAGATTTCTGGAGATTTGTAATTTTGGGAAACCTGGCAACCCCTTTCCATGAAAGTGTTTCTCGCCAGTCACTGCTTAGGGCTATATCAAGAGGAAACAAAACATAGAGATAGAACGTGAAACTACTTTATTGTGTCAAGTTTCAAGAAGCTAGCACAAACCGTGTTGGATTTAGAGTTCCAAATACATCTATCAATATAGGAGAAAACAGAGTGAAACATAAAATTCAAACTGTTACTGGAAACGAACGCTTCAACATAGAAGAAAAAAATTTGGGGAACCTAGTCGCCTTAGTGTACTGATCATTACCTGAAAGTATCATCCAGTTTGGGTGAAAAAATATTTCCTGAGATTTCTGGAGATTCGTAATTTTGGGAAGCCTGGTAACCCCTTTCCATGAAAGTGTTTCTCGCCAGTCACTGCTTAGGGCTACATCAAGAGGAAACAAAACATAGAGATAGAACGTGAAACTACTTTATTGTGTCAAGTTTCAAGAAGCTAGCACAAACCGTGTTGGATTTAGAGTTCCAAATACATCTATCAATATAGGAGAAAACAGAGTGAAATCTAAAAATTCAAACTGTTACTGGAAACGAACGCTTCAACATAGAAGAAGGAAATTTGGGGAACCAAGTCGCCTTAGTGTACTGATCATTACCTGAAAGTATCATCAAGTTTGGGTGAAAAAATATTTGCTGAGATTTCTGTAGATTCGTAATTTTGGGCAGCCTGGCAACCCCTTTCCATGAAAGTGTTTCTCGCCAGTCACTGCTTAGGGCTACATTAAGAGGAAACAAAACGTAGAGATAGAACGTGAAACTACTTTATTGTGTCAAGTTTCAAGAAGCTAGCACAAACCGTGTTGGATTTAGAGTTCCAAATACATCTATCAATATAGGAGAAAACAGAGTGAAACCTAAAAATTCAAACTGTTACTGGAAACGAACGCTTCAACATAGAAGAACAAAATTTGGGGAACCTAGTCGCCTTAGTGTACTGATCATTACCTGAAAGTATCATCCAGTTTGGGTGAAAAAATATTTGCTGAGATTTCTGGAGATTCGTAATTTTGGGCAGCCTGGCAACCCCTTTCCATGTAAGTGTTTCTCGCCAGTCACTGCTTAGGGCTACATCAAGAGGAAACAAAACATAGAGATAGAACGTGAAACTACTTTATTGTGTCAAGTTTCAAGAAGCTAGCACAAACCGTGTTGGATGTAGAGTTCCAAATACGTCTATCAATATAGGAGAAAACAGAGTGAAACCTAAAAATTCAAACTGTTACTGGAAACGAACGCTTCAACATAGAAGAACGAAATTTGGGGAACCAAGTCGCCTTAGTGTACTGATCATTACCTGAAAGTATCATCCAGTTTGGGTGAAAAAATATTTGCTGAGATTTCTGGAGATTCGTAATTTTGGGCAGCCTGGCAACCCCTTTCCATGAAAGTGTTTCTCGCCAGTCACTGCTTAGGGCTACATCAAGAGGAAACAAAACATAGAGATAGAACGTGAAACTACTTTATTGTGTCAAGTTTCAAGAAGCTAGCACAAACCGTGTTGGATTTAGAGTTCCAAATACATCTATCAATATAGGAGAAAACAGAGTGAAACCTAAAAATTCAAACTGTTACAGGAAACGAACGCTTCAACATAGAAGAAGGAAATTTGGGGAACCAAGTCGCCTTAGTGTACTTATCATTACCTGAAAGTATCATCCAGTTTGGGTGAAAAAATATTTGCTGAGATTTCTGGAGATTTGTAATTTTGGGAAACCTGGCAACCCCTTTCCATTAAAGTGTTTCTCGCCAGTCACTGCTTAGGGCTATATCAAGAGGAAACAAAACATAGAGATAGAACGTGAAACTACTTTATTGTGTCAAGTTTCAAGAAGCTAGCACAAACCGTGTTGGATTTAGAGTTCCAAATACATCTATCAATATAGGAGAAAACAGAGTGAAACCTAAAAATTCAAACTGTTACTGGAAACGAACGCTTCAACATAGAAGAAAAAAATTTGGGGAACCTAGTCGCCTTAGTGTACTGATCATTACCTGAAAGTATCATCCAGTTTGGGTGAAAAAATATTTCCTGAGATTTCTGGAGATTCGTAATTTTGGGAAGCCTGGTAACCCCTTTCCATGAAAGTGTTTCTCGCCAGTCACTGCTTAGGGCTACATCAAGAGGAAACAAAACATAGAGATAGAACGTGAAACTACGTTATTGTGTCAAGTTTCAAGAAGCTAGCACAAACCGTGTTGGATGTAGAGTTCCAAATACATCTATCAATACAGGAGAAAACAGAGTGAAACCTAAAAATTCAAACTGTTACTGGAAACGAACGCTTCAACATAGAAGAACGAAATTTGGGGAACCAAGTCGCCTTAGTGTACTGATCATTACCTGAAAGTATCATCCAGTTTGGGTGAAAAAATATTTGCTGAGATTTCTGGAGATTCGTAATTTTGGGCAGCCTGGCAACCCCTTTCCATGAAAGTGTTTCTCGCCAGTCACTGCTTAGGGCTACATCAAGAGGAAACAAAACATAGAGATAGAACGTGAAACTACTTTATTGTGTCAAGTTTCAAGAAGCTAGCACAAACCGTGTTGGATTTAGAGTTCCAAATACATCTATCAATATAGGAGAAAACAGAGTGAAACCTAAAAATTCAAACTGTTACAGGAAACGAACGCTTCAACATAGAAGAAGGAAATTTGGGGAACCAAGTCGCCTTAGTGTACTTATCATTACCTGAAAGTATCATCCAGTTTGGGTGAAAAAATATTTGCTGAGATTTCTGGAGATTTGTAATTTTGGGAAACCTGGCAACCCCTTTCCATGAAAGTGTTTCTCGCCAGTCACTGCTTATTGCTATATCAAGAGGAAACAAAACATAGAGATAGAACGTGAAACTACTTTATTGTGTCAAGTTTCAAGAAGCTAGCACAAACCGTGTTGGATTTAGAGTTCCAAATACATCTATCAATATAGGAGAAAGCAGAGTGAAACCTAAAAATTCAAACTGTTACAGGAAACGAACGCTTCAACATAGAAGAAGGAAATTTGGGGAACCAAGTCGCCTTAGTGTACTGATCATTACCTGAAAGTATCATCCAGTTTGGGTGAAAAAATATTTGCTGAGATTTCTGGAGATTCGTAATTTTGGGCAGCCTGGCAACCCCTTTCCATGAAAGTGTTTCTCGCCAGTCACTGCTTAGGGCTACATCAAGAGGAAACAAAACATAGAGATAGAACGTGAAACTACTTTATTGTGTCAAGTTTCAAGAAGCTAGCACAAACCGTGTTGGATTAGAGTTCCAAATACATCTATCAATATAGGAGAAAACAGAGTGAAACCTAAAAATTCAAACTGTTACTGGAAACGAACGCTTCAACATAGAAGAACGAAATTTGGGGAACCAAGTCGCCTTAGTGTACTTATCATTACCTGAAAGTATCATCCAGTTTGGGTGAAAAAATATTTGCTGAGATTTCTGGAGATTTGTAATTTTGGGCAGCCTGGCAACCCCTTTCCATGAAAGTGTTTCTCGCCAGTCACTGCTTAGGGCTACATCAAGAGGAAACAAAACATAGAGATAGAACGTGAAACTACTTTATTGTGTCAAGTTTCAAGAAGCTAGCACAAACCGTGTTGGATTTAGAGTTCCAAATACATCTATCAATATAGGAGAAAACAGAGTGAAACCTAAAAATTCAAACTGTTACAGGAAACGAACGCTTCAACATAGAAGAAGGAAATTTGGGGAACCAAGTCGCCTTAGTGTACTGATCATTACCTGAAAGTATCATCCAGTTTGGGTGAAAAAATATTTCCTGAGATTTCTGGAGATTCGTAATTTTGGGCAGCCTGGCAACCCCTTTCCATGAAAGTGTTTCTCGCCAGTCACTGCTTAGGGCTACATTAAGAGGAAACAAAACGTAGAGATAGAACGTGAAACTACTTTATTGTGTCAAGTTTCAAGAAGCTAGCACAAACCGTGTTGGATGTAGAGTTCCAAATACGTCTATCAATATAGGAGAAAACAGAGTGAAACCTAAAAATTCAAACTGTTACTGGAAACGAACGCTTCAACATAGAAGAACGAAATTTGGGGAACCAAGTCGCCTTAGTGTACTGATCATTACCTGAAAGTATCATCCAGTTTGGGTGAAAAAATATTTGCTGAGATTTCTGGAGATTCGTAATTTTGGGCAGCCTGGCAACCCCTTTCCATGAAAGTGTTTCTCGCCAGTCACTGCTTAGGGCTACATCAAGAGGAAACAAAACATAGAGATAGAACGTGAAACTACTTTATTGTGTCAAGTTTCAAGAAGCTAGCACAAACCGTGTTGGATTTAGAGTTCCAAATACATCTATCAATATAGGAGAAAACAGAGTGAAACCTAAAAATTCAAACTGTTACAGGAAACGAACGCTTCAACATAGAAGAAGGAAATTTGGGGAACCAAGTCGCCTTAGTGTACTGATCATTACCTGAAAGTATCATCCAGTTTGGGTGAAAAAATATTTGCTGAGATTTCTGGAGATTTGTAATTTTGGGAAACCTGGCAACCCCTTTCCATGAAAGTGTTTCTCGCCAGTCACTGCTTATTGCTATATCAAGAGGAAACAAAACATAGAGATAGAACGTGAAACTACTTTATTGTGTCAAGTTTCAAGAAGCTAGCACAAACCGTGTTGGATGTAGAGTTCCAAATACGTCTATCAATATAGGAGAAAACAGAGTGAAACCTAAAAATTCAAACTGTTACAGGAAACGAACGCTTCAACATAGAAGAAGGAAATTTGGGGAACCAAGTCGCCTTAGTGTACTTATCATTACCTGAAAGTATCATCCAGTTTGGGTGAAAAAATATTTGCTGAGATTTCTGGAGATTCGTAATTTTGGGCAGCCTGGCAATCCCTTTCCATGAAAGTGTTTCTCGCCAGTCACTGCTTAGGGCTACATCAAGAGGAAACAAAACATAGAGATAGAACGTGAAACTACTTTATTGTGTCAAGTTTCAAGAAGCTAGCACAAACCGTGTTGGATTTAGAGTTCCAAATACATATATCAATATAGGAGAAAACAGAGTGAAACCTAAAAATTCAAACTGTTACTGGAAACGAACGCTTCAACATAGAAGAACGAAATTTGGGGAACCAAGTTGCCTTAGTGTACTTATCATTACCTGAAAGTATCATCCAGTTTGGGTGAAAAAATATTTGCTGATATTTCTGGAGATTTGTAATTTTGGGAAACCTGGCAACCCCTTTCCATGAAAGTGTTTCTCGCCAGTCACTGCTTAGGGCTATATCAAGAGGAAACAAAACATAGAGATAGAACGTGAAACTACTTTATTGTGTCAAGTTTCAAGAAGCTAGCACAAACCGTGTTGGATTTAGAGTTCCAAATACATCTATCAATATAGGAGAAAACAGAGTGAAACATAAAATTCAAACTGTTACTGGAAACGAACGCTTCAACATAGAAGAAAAAAATTTGGGGAACCTAGTCGCCTTAGTGTACTGATCATTACCTGAAAGTATCATCCAGTTTGGGTGAAAAAATATTTCCTGAGATTTCTGGAGATTCGTAATTTTGGGAAGCCTGGTAACCCCTTTCCATGAAAGTGTTTCTCGCCAGTCACTGCTTAGGGCTACATCAAGAGGAAACAAAACATAGAGATAGAACGTGAAACTACTTTATTGTGTCAAGTTTCAAGAAGCTAGCACAAACCGTGTTGGATTTAGAGTTCCAAATACATCTATCAATATAGGAGAAAACAGAGTGAAATCTAAAAATTCAAACTGTTACTGGAAACGAACGCTTCAACATAGAAGAAGGAAATTTGGGGAACCAAGTCGCCTTAGTGTACTGATCATTACCTGAAAGTATCATCAAGTTTGGGTGAAAAAATATTTGCTGAGATTTCTGGAGATTCGTAATTTTGGGCAGCCTGGCAACCCCTTTCCATGAAAGTGTTTCTCGCCAGTCACTGCTTAGGGCTACATTAAGAGGAAACAAAACGTAGAGATAGAACGTGAAACTACTTTATTGTGTCAAGTTTCAAGAAGCTAGCACAAACCGTGTTGGATTTAGAGTTCCAAATACATCTATCAATATAGGAGAAAACAGAGTGAAACCTAAAAATTCAAACTGTTACTGGAAACGAACGCTTCAACATAGAAGAACAAAATTTGGGGAACCTAGTCGCCTTAGTGTACTGATCATTACCTGAAAGTATCATCCAGTTTGGGTGAAAAAATATTTGCTGAGATTTCTGGAGATTCGTAATTTTGGGCAGCCTGGCAACCCCTTTCCATGTAAGTGTTTCTCGCCAGTCACTGCTTAGGGCTACATCAAGAGGAAACAAAACATAGAGATAGAACGTGAAACTACTTTATTGTGTCAAGTTTCAAGAAGCTAGCACAAACCGTGTTGGATGTAGAGTTCCAAATACGTCTATCAATATAGGAGAAAACAGAGTGAAACCTAAAAATTCAAACTGTTACTGGAAACGAACGCTTCAACATAGAAGAACGAAATTTGGGGAACCAAGTCGCCTTAGTGTACTGATCATTACCTGAAAGTATCATCCAGTTTGGGTGAAAAAATATTTGCTGAGATTTCTGGAGATTCGTAATTTTGGGCAGCCTGGCAACCCCTTTCCATGAAAGTGTTTCTCGCCAGTCACTGCTTAGGGCTACATCAAGAGGAAACAAAACATAGAGATAGAACGTGAAACTACTTTATTGTGTCAAGTTTCAAGAAGCTAGCACAAACCGTGTTGGATTTAGAGTTCCAAATACATCTATCAATATAGGAGAAAACAGAGTGAAACCTAAAAATTCAAACTGTTACAGGAAACGAACGCTTCAACATAGAAGAAGGAAATTTGGGGAACCAAGTCGCCTTAGTGTACTTATCATTACCTGAAAGTATCATCCAGTTTGGGTGAAAAAATATTTGCTGAGATTTCTGGAGATTTGTAATTTTGGGAAACCTGGCAACCCCTTTCCATTAAAGTGTTTCTCGCCAGTCACTGCTTATTGCTATATCAAGAGGAAACAAAACATAGAGATAGAACTTGAAACTACTTTATTGTGCCAAGTTTCAAGAAGCTAGCACAAACCGTGTTGGATTTAGAGTTCCAAATACATCTATCAATATAGGAGAAAACAGAGTGAAACCTAAAAATTCAAACTGTTACAGGAAACGAACGCTTCAACATAGAAGAAGGAAATTTGGGGAACCAAGTCGCCTTAGTGTACTTATCATTACCTGAAAGTATCATCCAGTTTGGGTGAAAAAATATTTGCTGAGATTTCTGGAGATTCGTAATTTTGGGAAGCCTGGCAACCCCTTTCCATGAAAGTGTTTCTCGCCAGTCACTGCTTAGGGCTACATCAAGAGGAAACAAAACATAGAGATAGAACGTGAAACTACTTTATTGTGTCAAGTTTCAAGAAGCTAGCACAAACCGTGTTGGATTTAGAGTTCCAAATACATATATCAATATAGGAGAAAACAGAGTGAAACCTAAAAATTCAAACTGTTACTGGAAACGAACGCTTCAACATAGAAGAACGAAATTTGGGGAACCAAGTTGCCTTAGTGTACTTATCATTACCTGAAAGTATCATCCAGTTTGGGTGAAAAAATATTTGCTGAGATTTCTGGAGATTTGTAATTTTGGGAAACCTGGCAACCCCTTTCCATGAAAGTGTTTCTCGCCAGTCACTGCTTAGGGCTATATCAAGAGGAAACAAAACATAGAGATAGAACGTGAAACTACTTTATTGTGTCAAGTTTCAAGAAGCTAGCACAAACCGTGTTGGATTTAGAGTTCCAAATACATCTATCAATATAGGAGAAAACAGAGTGAAACCTAAAAATTCAAACTGTTACTGGAAACGAACGCTTCAACATAGAAGAAAAAAATTTGGGGAACCTAGTCGCCTTAGTGTACTGATCATTACCTGAAAGTATCATCCAGTTTGGGTGAAAAAATATTTCCTGAGATTTCTGGAGATTCGTAATTTTGGGAAGCCTGGTAACCCCTTTCCATGAAAGTGTTTCTCGCCAGTCACTGCTTAGGGCTACATCAAGAGGAAACAAAACATAGAGATAGAACGTGAAACTACGTTATTGTGTCAAGTTTCAAGAAGCTAGCACAAACCGTGTTGGATGTAGAGTTCCAAATACATCTATCAATACAGGAGAAAACAGAGTGAAACCTAAAAATTCAAACTGTTACTGGAAACGAACGCTTCAACATAGAAGAACGAAATTTGGGGAACCAAGTCGCCTTAGTGTACTGATCATTACCTGAAAGTATCATCCAGTTTGGGTGAAAAAATATTTGCTGAGATTTCTGGAGATTCGTAATTTTGGGCAGCCTGGCAACCCCTTTCCATGAAAGTGTTTCTCGCCAGTCACTGCTTAGGGCTACATCAAGAGGAAACAAAACATAGAGATAGAACGTGAAACTACTTTATTGTGTCAAGTTTCAAGAAGCTAGCACAAACCGTGTTGGATTTAGAGTTCCAAATACATCTATCAATATAGGAGAAAACAGAGTGAAACCTAAAAATTCAAACTGTTACAGGAAACGAACGCTTCAACATAGAAGAAGGAAATTTGGGGAACCAAGTCGCCTTAGTGTACTTATCATTACCTGAAAGTATCATCCAGTTTGGGTGAAAAAATATTTGCTGAGATTTCTGGAGATTTGTAATTTTGGGAAACCTGGCAACCCCTTTCCATGAAAGTGTTTCTCGCCAGTCACTGCTTATTGCTATATCAAGAGGAAACAAAACATAGAGATAGAACGTGAAACTACTTTATTGTGTCAAGTTTCAAGAAGCTAGCACAAACCGTGTTGGATTTAGAGTTCCAAATACATCTATCAATATAGGAGAAAGCAGAGTGAAACCTAAAAATTCAAACTGTTACAGGAAACGAACGCTTCAACATAGAAGAAGGAAATTTGGGGAACCAAGTCGCCTTAGTGTACTGATCATTACCTGAAAGTATCATCCAGTTTGGGTGAAAAAATATTTGCTGAGATTTCTGGAGATTCGTAATTTTGGGCAGCCTGGCAACCCCTTTCCATGAAAGTGTTTCTCGCCAGTCACTGCTTAGGGCTACATCAAGAGGAAACAAAACATAGAGATAGAACGTGAAACTACTTTATTGTGTCAAGTTTCAAGAAGCTAGCACAAACCGTGTTGGATTTAGAGTTCCAAATACATCTATCAATATAGGAGAAAACAGAGTGAAACCTAAAAATTCAAACTGTTACTGGAAACGAACGCTTCAACATAGAAGAACGAAATTTGGGGAACCAAGTCGCCTTAGTGTACTTATCATTACCTGAAAGTATCATCCAGTTTGGGTGAAAAAATATTTGCTGAGATTTCTGGAGATTTGTAATTTTGGGCAGCCTGGCAACCCCTTTCCATGAAAGTGTTTCTCGCCAGTCACTGCTTAGGGCTACATCAAGAGGAAACAAAACATAGAGATAGAACGTGAAACTACTTTATTGTGTCAAGTTTCAAGAAGCTAGCACAAACCGTGTTGGATTTAGAGTTCCAAATACATCTATCAATATAGGAGAAAACAGAGTGAAACCTAAAAATTCAAACTGTTACAGGAAACGAACGCTTCAACATAGAAGAAGGAAATTTGGGGAACCAAGTCGCCTTAGTGTACTGATCATTACCTGAAAGTATCATCCAGTTTGGGTGAAAAAATATTTCCTGAGATTTCTGGAGATTCGTAATTTTGGGCAGCCTGGCAACCCCTTTCCATGAAAGTGTTTCTCGCCAGTCACTGCTTAGGGCTACATTAAGAGGAAACAAAACGTAGAGATAGAACGTGAAACTACTTTATTGTGTCAAGTTTCAAGAAGCTAGCACAAACCATGTTGGATTTAGAGTTCCAAATACATCTATCAATATAGGAGAAAACAGAGTGAAACCTAAAAATTCAAACTGTTACTGGAAACGAACGCTTCAACATAGAAGAACAAAATTTGGGGAACCTAGTCGCCTTAGTGTACTGATCATTACCTGAAAGTATCATCCAGTTTGGGTGAAAAAATATTTGCTGAGATTTCTGGAGATTCGTAATTTTGGGAAGCCTGGCAACCCCTTTCCATGAAAGTGTTTCTCGCCAGTCACTGCTTAGGGCTACATCAAGAGGAAACAAAACATAGAGATAGAACGTGAAACTACTTTATTGTGTCAAGTTTCAAGAAGCTAGCACAAACCGTGTTGGATTTAGAGTTCCAAATACATCTATCAATATAGGAGAAAACAGAGTGAAACCTAAAAATTCAAACTGTTACTGGAAACGAACGCTTCAACATAGAAGAACAAAATTTGGGGAACCTAGTCGCCTTAGTGTACTGATCATTACCTGAAAGTATCATCCAGTTTGGGTGAAAAAATATTTGCTGAGATTTCTGGAGATTCGTAATTTTGGGCAGCCTGGCAACCCCTTTCCATGTAAGTGTTTCTCGCCAGTCACTGCTTAGGGCTACATCAAGAGGAAACAAAACATAGAGATAGAACGTGAAACTACTTTATTGTGTCAAGTTTCAAGAAGCTAGCACAAACCGTGTTGGATGTAGAGTTCCAAATACGTCTATCAATATAGGAGAAAACAGAGTGAAACCTAAAAATTCAAACTGTTACTGGAAACGAACGCTTCAACATAGAAGAACGAAATTTGGGGAACCAAGTCGCCTTAGTGTACTGATCATTACCTGAAAGTATCATCCAGTTTGGGTGAAAAAATATTTGCTGAGATTTCTGGAGATTCGTAATTTTGGGCAGCCTGGCAACCCCTTTCCATGAAAGTGTTTCTCGCCAGTCACTGCTTAGGGCTACATCAAGAGGAAACAAAACATAGAGATAGAACGTGAAACTACTTTATTGTGTCAAGTTTCAAGAAGCTAGCACAAACCGTGTTGGATTTAGAGTTCCAAATACATCTATCAATATAGGAGAAAACAGAGTGAAACCTAAAAATTCAAACTGTTACAGGAAACGAACGCTTCAACATAGAAGAAGGAAATTTGGGGAACCAAGTCGCCTTAGTGTACTTATCATTACCTGAAAGTATCATCCAGTTTGGGTGAAAAAATATTTGCTGAGATTTCTGGAGATTTGTAATTTTGGGAAACCTGGCAACCCCTTTCCATTAAAGTGTTTCTCGCCAGTCACTGCTTAGGGCTATATCAAGAGGAAACAAAACATAGAGATAGAACGTGAAACTACTTTATTGTGTCAAGTTTCAAGAAGCTAGCACAAACCGTGTTGGATTTAGAGTTCCAAATACATCTATCAATATAGGAGAAAACAGAGTGAAACCTAAAAATTCAAACTGTTACTGGAAACGAACGCTTCAACATAGAAGAAAAAAATTTGGGGAACCTAGTCGCCTTAGTGTACTGATCATTACCTGAAAGTATCATCCAGTTTGGGTGAAAAAATATTTCCTGAGATTTCTGGAGATTCGTAATTTTGGGAAGCCTGGTAACCCCTTTCCATGAAAGTGTTTCTCGCCAGTCACTGCTTAGGGCTACATCAAGAGGAAACAAAACATAGAGATAGAACGTGAAACTACGTTATTGTGTCAAGTTTCAAGAAGCTAGCACAAACCGTGTTGGATGTAGAGTTCCAAATACATCTATCAATACAGGAGAAAACAGAGTGAAACCTAAAAATTCAAACTGTTACTGGAAACGAACGCTTCAACATAGAAGAACGAAATTTGGGGAACCAAGTCGCCTTAGTGTACTGATCATTACCTGAAAGTATCATCCAGTTTGGGTGAAAAAATATTTGCTGAGATTTCTGGAGATTCGTAATTTTGGGCAGCCTGGCAACCCCTTTCCATGAAAGTGTTTCTCGCCAGTCACTGCTTAGGGCTACATCAAGAGGAAACAAAACATAGAGATAGAACGTGAAACTACTTTATTGTGTCAAGTTTCAAGAAGCTAGCACAAACCGTGTTGGATTTAGAGTTCCAAATACATCTATCAATATAGGAGAAAACAGAGTGAAACCTAAAAATTCAAACTGTTACAGGAAACGAACGCTTCAACATAGAAGAAGGAAATTTGGGGAACCAAGTCGCCTTAGTGTACTTATCATTACCTGAAAGTATCATCCAGTTTGGGTGAAAAAATATTTGCTGAGATTTCTGGAGATTTGTAATTTTGGGAAACCTGGCAACCCCTTTCCATGAAAGTGTTTCTCGCCAGTCACTGCTTATTGCTATATCAAGAGGAAACAAAACATAGAGATAGAACGTGAAACTACTTTATTGTGTCAAGTTTCAAGAAGCTAGCACAAACCGTGTTGGATTTAGAGTTCCAAATACATCTATCAATATAGGAGAAAGCAGAGTGAAACCTAAAAATTCAAACTGTTACAGGAAACGAACGCTTCAACATAGAAGAAGGAAATTTGGGGAACCAAGTCGCCTTAGTGTACTGATCATTACCTGAAAGTATCATCCAGTTTGGGTGAAAAAATATTTGCTGAGATTTCTGGAGATTCGTAATTTTGGGCAGCCTGGCAACCCCTTTCCATGAAAGTGTTTCTCGCCAGTCACTGCTTAGGGCTACATCAAGAGGAAACAAAACATAGAGATAGAACGTGAAACTACTTTATTGTGTCAAGTTTCAAGAAGCTAGCACAAACCGTGTTGGATTAGAGTTCCAAATACATCTATCAATATAGGAGAAAACAGAGTGAAACCTAAAAATTCAAACTGTTACTGGAAACGAACGCTTCAACATAGAAGAACGAAATTTGGGGAACCAAGTCGCCTTAGTGTACTTATCATTACCTGAAAGTATCATCCAGTTTGGGTGAAAAAATATTTGCTGAGATTTCTGGAGATTTGTAATTTTGGGCAGCCTGGCAACCCCTTTCCATGAAAGTGTTTCTCGCCAGTCACTGCTTAGGGCTACATCAAGAGGAAACAAAACATAGAGATAGAACGTGAAACTACTTTATTGTGTCAAGTTTCAAGAAGCTAGCACAAACCGTGTTGGATTTAGAGTTCCAAATACATCTATCAATATAGGAGAAAACAGAGTGAAACCTAAAAATTCAAACTGTTACAGGAAACGAACGCTTCAACATAGAAGAAGGAAATTTGGGGAACCAAGTCGCCTTAGTGTACTGATCATTACCTGAAAGTATCATCCAGTTTGGGTGAAAAAATATTTCCTGAGATTTCTGGAGATTCGTAATTTTGGGCAGCCTGGCAACCCCTTTCCATGAAAGTGTTTCTCGCCAGTCACTGCTTAGGGCTACATTAAGAGGAAACAAAACGTAGAGATAGAACGTGAAACTACTTTATTGTGTCAAGTTTCAAGAAGCTAGCACAAACCGTGTTGGATGTAGAGTTCCAAATACGTCTATCAATATAGGAGAAAACAGAGTGAAACCTAAAAATTCAAACTGTTACTGGAAACGAACGCTTCAACATAGAAGAACGAAATTTGGGGAACCAAGTCGCCTTAGTGTACTGATCATTACCTGAAAGTATCATCCAGTTTGGGTGAAAAAATATTTGCTGAGATTTCTGGAGATTCGTAATTTTGGGCAGCCTGGCAACCCCTTTCCATGAAAGTGTTTCTCGCCAGTCACTGCTTAGGGCTACATCAAGAGGAAACAAAACATAGAGATAGAACGTGAAACTACTTTATTGTGTCAAGTTTCAAGAAGCTAGCACAAACCGTGTTGGATTTAGAGTTCCAAATACATCTATCAATATAGGAGAAAACAGAGTGAAACCTAAAAATTCAAACTGTTACAGGAAACGAACGCTTCAACATAGAAGAAGGAAATTTGGGGAACCAAGTCGCCTTAGTGTACTGATCATTACCTGAAAGTATCATCCAGTTTGGGTGAAAAAATATTTGCTGAGATTTCTGGAGATTTGTAATTTTGGGAAACCTGGCAACCCCTTTCCATGAAAGTGTTTCTCGCCAGTCACTGCTTATTGCTATATCAAGAGGAAACAAAACATAGAGATAGAACGTGAAACTACTTTATTGTGTCAAGTTTCAAGAAGCTAGCACAAACCGTGTTGGATGTAGAGTTCCAAATACGTCTATCAATATAGGAGAAAACAGAGTGAAACCTAAAAATTCAAACTGTTACAGGAAACGAACGCTTCAACATAGAAGAAGGAAATTTGGGGAACCAAGTCGCCTTAGTGTACTTATCATTACCTGAAAGTATCATCCAGTTTGGGTGAAAAAATATTTGCTGAGATTTCTGGAGATTCGTAATTTTGGGCAGCCTGGCAATCCCTTTCCATGAAAGTGTTTCTCGCCAGTCACTGCTTAGGGCTACATCAAGAGGAAACAAAACATAGAGATAGAACGTGAAACTACTTTATTGTGTCAAGTTTCAAGAAGCTAGCACAAACCGTGTTGGATTTAGAGTTCCAAATACATATATCAATATAGGAGAAAACAGAGTGAAACCTAAAAATTCAAACTGTTACTGGAAACGAACGCTTCAACATAGAAGAACGAAATTTGGGGAACCAAGTTGCCTTAGTGTACTTATCATTACCTGAAAGTATCATCCAGTTTGGGTGAAAAAATATTTGCTGATATTTCTGGAGATTTGTAATTTTGGGAAACCTGGCAACCCCTTTCCATGAAAGTGTTTCTCGCCAGTCACTGCTTAGGGCTATATCAAGAGGAAACAAAACATAGAGATAGAACGTGAAACTACTTTATTGTGTCAAGTTTCAAGAAGCTAGCACAAACCGTGTTGGATTTAGAGTTCCAAATACATCTATCAATATAGGAGAAAACAGAGTGAAACATAAAATTCAAACTGTTACTGGAAACGAACGCTTCAACATAGAAGAAAAAAATTTGGGGAACCTAGTCGCCTTAGTGTACTGATCATTACCTGAAAGTATCATCCAGTTTGGGTGAAAAAATATTTCCTGAGATTTCTGGAGATTCGTAATTTTGGGAAGCCTGGTAACCCCTTTCCATGAAAGTGTTTCTCGCCAGTCACTGCTTAGGGCTACATCAAGAGGAAACAAAACATAGAGATAGAACGTGAAACTACTTTATTGTGTCAAGTTTCAAGAAGCTAGCACAAACCGTGTTGGATTTAGAGTTCCAAATACATCTATCAATATAGGAGAAAACAGAGTGAAATCTAAAAATTCAAACTGTTACTGGAAACGAACGCTTCAACATAGAAGAAGGAAATTTGGGGAACCAAGTCGCCTTAGTGTACTGATCATTACCTGAAAGTATCATCAAGTTTGGGTGAAAAAATATTTGCTGAGATTTCTGGAGATTCGTAATTTTGGGCAGCCTGGCAACCCCTTTCCATGAAAGTGTTTCTCGCCAGTCACTGCTTAGGGCTACATTAAGAGGAAACAAAACGTAGAGATAGAACGTGAAACTACTTTATTGTGTCAAGTTTCAAGAAGCTAGCACAAACCGTGTTGGATTTAGAGTTCCAAATACATCTATCAATATAGGAGAAAACAGAGTGAAACCTAAAAATTCAAACTGTTACTGGAAACGAACGCTTCAACATAGAAGAACAAAATTTGGGGAACCTAGTCGCCTTAGTGTACTGATCATTACCTGAAAGTATCATCCAGTTTGGGTGAAAAAATATTTGCTGAGATTTCTGGAGATTCGTAATTTTGGGCAGCCTGGCAACCCCTTTCCATGTAAGTGTTTCTCGCCAGTCACTGCTTAGGGCTACATCAAGAGGAAACAAAACATAGAGATAGAACGTGAAACTACTTTATTGTGTCAAGTTTCAAGAAGCTAGCACAAACCGTGTTGGATGTAGAGTTCCAAATACGTCTATCAATATAGGAGAAAACAGAGTGAAACCTAAAAATTCAAACTGTTACTGGAAACGAACGCTTCAACATAGAAGAACGAAATTTGGGGAACCAAGTCGCCTTAGTGTACTGATCATTACCTGAAAGTATCATCCAGTTTGGGTGAAAAAATATTTGCTGAGATTTCTGGAGATTCGTAATTTTGGGCAGCCTGGCAACCCCTTTCCATGAAAGTGTTTCTCGCCAGTCACTGCTTAGGGCTACATCAAGAGGAAACAAAACATAGAGATAGAACGTGAAACTACTTTATTGTGTCAAGTTTCAAGAAGCTAGCACAAACCGTGTTGGATTTAGAGTTCCAAATACATCTATCAATATAGGAGAAAACAGAGTGAAACCTAAAAATTCAAACTGTTACAGGAAACGAACGCTTCAACATAGAAGAAGGAAATTTGGGGAACCAAGTCGCCTTAGTGTACTTATCATTACCTGAAAGTATCATCCAGTTTGGGTGAAAAAATATTTGCTGAGATTTCTGGAGATTTGTAATTTTGGGAAACCTGGCAACCCCTTTCCATTAAAGTGTTTCTCGCCAGTCACTGCTTATTGCTATATCAAGAGGAAACAAAACATAGAGATAGAACTTGAAACTACTTTATTGTGCCAAGTTTCAAGAAGCTAGCACAAACCGTGTTGGATTTAGAGTTCCAAATACATCTATCAATATAGGAGAAAACAGAGTGAAACCTAAAAATTCAAACTGTTACAGGAAACGAACGCTTCAACATAGAAGAAGGAAATTTGGGGAACCAAGTCGCCTTAGTGTACTTATCATTACCTGAAAGTATCATCCAGTTTGGGTGAAAAAATATTTGCTGAGATTTCTGGAGATTCGTAATTTTGGGAAGCCTGGCAACCCCTTTCCATGAAAGTGTTTCTCGCCAGTCACTGCTTAGGGCTACATCAAGAGGAAACAAAACATAGAGATAGAACGTGAAACTACTTTATTGTGTCAAGTTTCAAGAAGCTAGCACAAACCGTGTTGGATTTAGAGTTCCAAATACATATATCAATATAGGAGAAAACAGAGTGAAACCTAAAAATTCAAACTGTTACTGGAAACGAACGCTTCAACATAGAAGAACGAAATTTGGGGAACCAAGTTGCCTTAGTGTACTTATCATTACCTGAAAGTATCATCCAGTTTGGGTGAAAAAATATTTGCTGAGATTTCTGGAGATTTGTAATTTTGGGAAACCTGGCAACCCCTTTCCATGAAAGTGTTTCTCGCCAGTCACTGCTTAGGGCTATATCAAGAGGAAACAAAACATAGAGATAGAACGTGAAACTACTTTATTGTGTCAAGTTTCAAGAAGCTAGCACAAACCGTGTTGGATTTAGAGTTCCAAATACATCTATCAATATAGGAGAAAACAGAGTGAAACCTAAAAATTCAAACTGTTACTGGAAACGAACGCTTCAACATAGAAGAAAAAAATTTGGGGAACCTAGTCGCCTTAGTGTACTGATCATTACCTGAAAGTATCATCCAGTTTGGGTGAAAAAATATTTCCTGAGATTTCTGGAGATTCGTAATTTTGGGAAGCCTGGTAACCCCTTTCCATGAAAGTGTTTCTCGCCAGTCACTGCTTAGGGCTACATCAAGAGGAAACAAAACATAGAGATAGAACGTGAAACTACGTTATTGTGTCAAGTTTCAAGAAGCTAGCACAAACCGTGTTGGATGTAGAGTTCCAAATACATCTATCAATACAGGAGAAAACAGAGTGAAACCTAAAAATTCAAACTGTTACTGGAAACGAACGCTTCAACATAGAAGAACGAAATTTGGGGAACCAAGTCGCCTTAGTGTACTGATCATTACCTGAAAGTATCATCCAGTTTGGGTGAAAAAATATTTGCTGAGATTTCTGGAGATTCGTAATTTTGGGCAGCCTGGCAACCCCTTTCCATGAAAGTGTTTCTCGCCAGTCACTGCTTAGGGCTACATCAAGAGGAAACAAAACATAGAGATAGAACGTGAAACTACTTTATTGTGTCAAGTTTCAAGAAGCTAGCACAAACCGTGTTGGATTTAGAGTTCCAAATACATCTATCAATATAGGAGAAAACAGAGTGAAACCTAAAAATTCAAACTGTTACAGGAAACGAACGCTTCAACATAGAAGAAGGAAATTTGGGGAACCAAGTCGCCTTAGTGTACTTATCATTACCTGAAAGTATCATCCAGTTTGGGTGAAAAAATATTTGCTGAGATTTCTGGAGATTTGTAATTTTGGGAAACCTGGCAACCCCTTTCCATGAAAGTGTTTCTCGCCAGTCACTGCTTATTGCTATATCAAGAGGAAACAAAACATAGAGATAGAACGTGAAACTACTTTATTGTGTCAAGTTTCAAGAAGCTAGCACAAACCGTGTTGGATTTAGAGTTCCAAATACATCTATCAATATAGGAGAAAGCAGAGTGAAACCTAAAAATTCAAACTGTTACAGGAAACGAACGCTTCAACATAGAAGAAGGAAATTTGGGGAACCAAGTCGCCTTAGTGTACTGATCATTACCTGAAAGTATCATCCAGTTTGGGTGAAAAAATATTTGCTGAGATTTCTGGAGATTCGTAATTTTGGGCAGCCTGGCAACCCCTTTCCATGAAAGTGTTTCTCGCCAGTCACTGCTTAGGGCTACATCAAGAGGAAACAAAACATAGAGATAGAACGTGAAACTACTTTATTGTGTCAAGTTTCAAGAAGCTAGCACAAACCGTGTTGGATTTAGAGTTCCAAATACATCTATCAATATAGGAGAAAACAGAGTGAAACCTAAAAATTCAAACTGTTACTGGAAACGAACGCTTCAACATAGAAGAACGAAATTTGGGGAACCAAGTCGCCTTAGTGTACTTATCATTACCTGAAAGTATCATCCAGTTTGGGTGAAAAAATATTTGCTGAGATTTCTGGAGATTTGTAATTTTGGGCAGCCTGGCAACCCCTTTCCATGAAAGTGTTTCTCGCCAGTCACTGCTTAGGGCTACATCAAGAGGAAACAAAACATAGAGATAGAACGTGAAACTACTTTATTGTGTCAAGTTTCAAGAAGCTAGCACAAACCGTGTTGGATTTAGAGTTCCAAATACATCTATCAATATAGGAGAAAACAGAGTGAAACCTAAAAATTCAAACTGTTACAGGAAACGAACGCTTCAACATAGAAGAAGGAAATTTGGGGAACCAAGTCGCCTTAGTGTACTGATCATTACCTGAAAGTATCATCCAGTTTGGGTGAAAAAATATTTCCTGAGATTTCTGGAGATTCGTAATTTTGGGCAGCCTGGCAACCCCTTTCCATGAAAGTGTTTCTCGCCAGTCACTGCTTAGGGCTACATTAAGAGGAAACAAAACGTAGAGATAGAACGTGAAACTACTTTATTGTGTCAAGTTTCAAGAAGCTAGCACAAACCATGTTGGATTTAGAGTTCCAAATACATCTATCAATATAGGAGAAAACAGAGTGAAACCTAAAAATTCAAACTGTTACTGGAAACGAACGCTTCAACATAGAAGAACAAAATTTGGGGAACCTAGTCGCCTTAGTGTACTGATCATTACCTGAAAGTATCATCCAGTTTGGGTGAAAAAATATTTGCTGAGATTTCTGGAGATTCGTAATTTTGGGAAGCCTGGCAACCCCTTTCCATGAAAGTGTTTCTCGCCAGTCACTGCTTAGGGCTACATCAAGAGGAAACAAAACATAGAGATAGAACGTGAAACTACTTTATTGTGTCAAGTTTCAAGAAGCTAGCACAAACCGTGTTGGATTTAGAGTTCCAAATACATCTATCAATATAGGAGAAAACAGAGTGAAACCTAAAAATTCAAACTGTTACTGGAAACGAACGCTTCAACATGGAAGAACAAAATTTGGGGAACCTAGTCGCCTTAGTGTACTGATCATTACCTGAAAGTATCATCCAGTTTGGGTGAAAAAATATTTGCTGAGATTTCTGGAGATTTGTAATTTTGGGAAGCCTGGCAACCCCTTTCCATGAAAGTGTTTCTCGCCAGTCACTGCTTAGGGCTACATCAAGAGGAAACAAAACATAGAGATAGAACGTGAAACTACTTTATTGTGTCAAGTTTCAAGAAGCTAGCACAAACCGTGTTGGATGTAGAGTTCCAAATACGTCTATCAATATACGAGAAAACAGAGTGAAACCTAAAAATTCAAACTGTTACTGGAAACGAACGCTTCAAAATAGAAGAACGAAATTTGGGGAACCAAGTCGCCTTAGTGTACTGATCATTACCTGAAAGTATCATCCAGTTTGGGTGAAAAAATATTTGCTGAGATTTCTGGAGATTCGTAATTTTGGGCAGCCTGGCAACCCCTTTCCATGAAAGGGTTTCTCGCCAGTCACTGCTTAGGGCTACATCAAGAGGAAACAAAACATAGAGATAGAACGTGAAACTACTTTATTGTGTCAAGTTTCAAGAAGCTAGCACAAACCGTGTTGGATTTAGAGTTCCAAATACATCTATCAATATAGGAGAAAACAGAGTGAAACCTAAAAATTCAAACTGTTACAGGAAACGAACGCTTCAACATAGAAGAAGGAAATTTGGGGAACCAAGTCGCCTTAGTGTACTGATCATTACCTGAAAGTATCATCCAGTTTGGGTGAAAAAATATTTGCTGAGATTTCTGGAGATTCGTAATTTTGGGCAGCCTGGCAACCCCTTTCCATGAAAGTGTTTCTCGCCAGTCACTGCTTAGGGCTACATTAAGAGGAAACAAAACGTAGAGATAGAACGTGAAACTACTTTATTGTGTCAAGTTTCAAGAAGCTAGCACAAACCGTGTTGGATTTAGAGTTCCAAATACATCTATCAATATAGGAGAAAACAGAGTGAAACCTAAAAATTCAAACTGTTACTGGAAACGAACGCTTCAACATAGAAGAACAAAATTTGGGGAACCAAGTCGCCTTAGTGTACTGATCATTACCTGAAAGTATCATCCAGTTTGGGTGAAAAAATATTTGCTGAGATTTCTGGAGATTCGTAATTTTGGGAAGCCTGGCAACCCCTTTCCATGAAAGTGTTTCTCGCCAGTCACTGCTTAGGGCTACATCAAGAGGAAACAAAACATAGAGATACAACGTGAAACTACTTTATTGTGTCAAGTTTCAAGAAGCTAGCACAAACCGTGTTGGTTTTAGAGGTCCAAATACATCTATCAATACAGGAGAAAACAGAGTGAAACCTAAAAATTCAAACTGTTACAGGAAACGAACGCTTCAACATAGAAGAAGGAAATTTGGGGAACCAAGTCGCCTTAGTGTACTTATCATTACCTGAAAGTATCATCCAGTTTGGGTGAAAAAATATTTGCTGAGATTTCTGGAGATTTGTAATTTTGGGAAGCCTGGCAACCCCTTTCCATGAAAGTGTTTCTCGCCAGTCACTGCTTAGGGCTACATCAAGAGGAAACAAAACATAGAGATAGAACGTGAAACTACTTTATTGTGTCAAGTTTCAAGAAGCTAGCACAAACCGTGTTGGATTTAGAGTTCCAAATACGTCTATCAATATAGGAGAAAACAGAGTGAAACCTAAAAATTCAAACTGTTACTCGAAATGAACGCTTCAACATAGAAGAACGAAATTTGGGGAACCAAGTCGCCTTAGTGTACTTATCATTACCTGAAAGTATCATCCAGTTTGGGTGAAAAAATATTTGCTGAGATTTCTGGAGATTTGTAATTTTGGGAAACCTGGCAACCCCTTTCCATGAAAGTGTTTCTCGCCAGTCACTGCTTAGGGCTATATCAAGAGGAAACAAAACATAGAGATAGAACGTGAAACTACTTTATTGTGTCAAGTTTCAAGAAGCTAGCACAAACCGTGTTGGATTTAGAGTTCCAAATACATCTATCAATACAGGAGAAAACAGAGTGAAACCTAAAAATTCAAACTGTTACAGGAAACGAACGCTTCAACATAGAAGAAGGAAATTTGGGGAACCAAGTCGCCTTAGTGTACTGATCATTACCTGAAAGTATCATCCAGTTTGGGTGAAAAAATATTTGCTGAGATTTCTGGAGATTTGTAATTTTGGGAAACCTGGCAACCCCTTTCCATGAAAGTGTTTCTCGCCAGTCACTGCTTATTGCTATATCAAGAGGAAACAAAACATAGAGATAGAACGTGAAACTACTTTATTGTGTCAAGTTTCAAGAAGCTAGCACAAACCGTGTTGGATTTAGAGTTCCAAATACATCTATCAATATAGGAGAAAACAGAGTGAAACCTAAAAATTCAAACTGTTACAGGAAACGAACGCTTCAACATAGAAGAAGGAAATTTGGGGAACCAAGTCGCCTTAGTGTACTGATCATTACCTGAAAGTATCATCCAGTTTGGGTGAAAAAATATTTGCTGAGATTTCTGGAGATTCGTAATTTTGGGCAGCCTGGCAACCCCTTTCCATGAAAGTGTTTCTCGCCAGTCACTGCTTAGGGCTACATCAAGAGGAAACAAAACATAGAGATAGAACGTGAAACTACTTTATTGTGTCAAGTTTCAAGAAGCTAGCACAAACCGTGTTGGATTTAGAGTTCCAAATACATCTATCAATATAGGAGAAAACAGAGTGAAACCTAAAAATTCAAACTGTTACTGGAAACGAACGCTTCAACATAGAAGAACGAAATTTGGGGAACCAAGTCGCCTTAGTGTACTGATCATTACCTGAAAGTATCATCCAGTTTGGGTGAAAAAATATTTGCTGAGATTTCTGGAGATTTGTAATTTTGGGAAACCTGGCAACCCCTTTCCATGAAACTGTTTCTCGCCAGTCACTGCTTAGGGCTATATCAAGAGGAAACAAAACATAGAGATAGAACGTGAAACTACTTTATTGTGTCAAGTTTCAAGAAGCTAGCACAAACCGTGTTGGATTTAGAGTTCCAAATACATCTATCAATATAGGAGAAAACAGAATGAAACCTAAAAATTCAAACTGTTACTGGAAACGAACGCTTCAACATAGAAGAACAAAATTTGGGGAACCTAGTCGCCTTAGTGTACTGATCATTACCTGAAAGTATCATCCAGTTTGGGTGAAAAAATATTTCCTGAGATTTCTGGAGATTCGTAATTTTGGGAAGCCTGGTAACCCCTTTCCATGAAAGTGTTTCTCGCCAGTCACTGCTTAGGGCTACATCAAGAGGAAACAAAACATAGAGATAGAACGTGAAACTACTTTATTGTGTCAAGTTTCAAGAAGCTAGCACAAACCGTGTTGGATTTAGAGTTCCAAATACATCTATCAATATAGGAGAAAACAGAGTGAAACCTAAAAATTCAAACTGTTACTGGAAACGAACGCTTCAACATAGAAGAACGAAATTTGGGGAACCAAGTCGCCTTAGTGTACTTATCATTACCTGAAAGTATCATCCAGTTTGGGTGAAAAAATATTTGCTGAGATTTCTGGAGATTTGTAATTTTGGGAAACCTGGCAACCCCTTTCCATGAAAGTGTTTCTCACCAGTCACTGCTTAGGGCTATATCAAGAGGAAACAAAACATAGAGATAGAACGTGAAACTACTTTATTGTGTCAAGTTTCAAGAAGCTAGCACAAACCGTGTTGGATTTAGAGTTCCAAATACATCTATCAATATAGGAGAAAACAGAGTGAAACCTAAAAATTCAAACTGTTACAGGAAACGAACGCTTCAACATAGAAGAAGGAAATTTGGGGAACCAAGTCGCCTTAGTGTACTGATCATTACCTGAAAGTATCATCCAGTTTGGGTGAAAAAATATTTGCTGAGATTTCTGGAGATTCGTAATTTTGGGCAGCCTGGCAACCCCTTTCCATGAAAGTGTTTCTCGCCAGTCACTGCTTAGGGCTACATTAAGAGGAAACAAAACGTAGAGATAGAACGTGAAACTACTTTATTGTGTCAAGTTTCAAGAAGCTAGCACAAACCGTGTTGGATTTAGAGTTCCAAATACATCTATCAATATAGGAGAAAACAGAGTGAAACCTAAAAATTCAAACTGTTACTGGAAACGAACGCTTAAACATAGAAGAACAAAATTTGGGGAACCTAGTCGCCTTAGTGTACTGATCATTACCTGAAAGTATCATCCAGTTTGGGTGAAAAAATATTTGCTGAGATTTCTGGAGATTCGTAATTTTGGGAAGCTTGGCAACCCCTTTCCATGAAAGTGTTTCTCGCCAGTCACTGGTTAGGGCTACATCAAGAGGAAACAAAACATAGAGATAGAACGTGAAACTACTTTATTGTGTCAAGTTTCAAGAAGCTAGCACAAACCGTGTTGGATTTAGAGTTCCAAATACATCTATCAATATAGGAGAAAACAGAGTGAAACCTAAAAATTCAAACTGTTACAGGAAACGAACGCTTCAACATAGAAGAAGGAAATTTGGGGAACCAAGTCGCCTTAGTGTACTGATCATTACCTGAAAGTATCATCCAGTTTGGGTGAAAAAATATTTGCTGAGATTTCTGGAGATTCGTAATTTTGGGAAGTTTGGCAACCCCTTTCCATGAAAGTGTTTCTCGCCTTCACTGCTTAGGGCTACATCAAGAGGAAACAAAACATAGAGATAGAACGTGAAACTACTTTATTGTGTCAAGTTTCAAGAAGCTAGCACAAACCGTGTTGGATTTAGAGTTCCAAATACATCTATCAATATAGGAGAAAACAGAGTGAAACCTAAAAATTCAAACTGTTACTGGAAACGAACGCTTCAACATAGAAGAACAAAATTTGGGGAACCTAGTCGCCTTAGTGTACTGATCATTACCTGAAAGTATCATCCAGTTTGGGTGAAAAAATATTTGCTGAGATTTCTGGAGATTTGTAATTTTGGGAAGCCTGGCAACCCCTTTCCATGAAAGTGTTTCTCGCCAGTCACTGCTTAGGGCTACATCAAGAGGAAACAAAACATAGAGATAGAACGTGAAACTACTTTATTGTGTCAAGTTTCAAGAAGCTAGCACAAACCGTGTTGGATGTAGAGTTCCAAATACGTCTATCAATATAGGAGAAAACAGAGTGAAACCTAAAAATTCAAACTGTTACTGGAAACGAACGCTTCAACATAGAAGAACGAAATTTGGGGAACCAAGTCGCCTTAGTGTACTGATCATTACCTGAAAGTATCATCCAGTTTGGGTGAAAAAATATTTGCTGAGATTTCTGGAGATTCGTAATTTTGGGCAGCCTGGCAACCCCTTTCCATGAAAGTGTTTCTCGCCAGTCACTGCTTAGGGCTACATCAAGAGGAAACAAAACATAGAGATAGAACGTGAAACTACTTTATTGTGTCAAGTTTCAAGAAGCTAGCACAAACCGTGTTGGATTTAGAGTTCCAAATACATCTATCAATATAGGAGAAAACAGAGTGAAACCTAAAAATTCAAACTGTTACAGGAAACGAACGCTTCAACATAGAAGAAGGAAATTTGGGGAACCAAGTCGCCTTAGTGTACTTATCATTACCTAAAAGTATCATCCAGTTTGGGTGAAAAAATATTTGCTGAGATTTCTGGAGATTTGTAATTTTGGGAAACCTGGCAACCCCTTTCCATGAAAGTGTTTCTCGCCAGTCACTGCTTATTGCTATATCAAGAGGAAACAAAACATAGAGATAGAATGTGAAACTACTTTATTGTGTCAAGTTTCAAGAAGCTAGCACAAACCGTGTTGGATGTAGAGTTCCAAATACATCTATCAATATAGGAGAAAACAGAGTGAAACCTAAAAATTCAAACTGTTACAGGAAACGAACGCTTCAACATAGAAGAAGGAAATTTGGGGAACCAAGTCGCCTTAGTGTACTGATCATTACCTGAAAGTATCATCCAGTTTGGGTGAAAAAATATTTGCTGAGATTTCTGGAGATTCGTAATTTTGGGCAGCCTGGCAACCCCTTTCCATGAAAGTGTTTCTCGCCAGTCACTGCTTAGGGCTACATCAAGAGGAAACAAAACATAGAGATAGAACGTGAAACTACTTTATTGTGTCAAGTTTCAAGAAGCTAGCACAAACCGTGTTGGATTTAGAGTTCCAAATACATATATCAATATAGGAGAAAACAGAGTGAAACCTAAAAATTCAAACTGTTACTGGAAACGAACGCTTCAACATAGAAGAACGAAATTTGGGGAACCAAGTCGCCTTAGTGTACTTATCATTACCTGAAAGTATCATCCAGTTTGGGTGAAAAAATATTTGCTGAGATTTCTGGAGATTTGTAATTTTGGGAAACCTGGCAACCCCTTTCCATGAAAGTGTTTATCGCCAGTCACTGCTTAGGGCTATATCAAGAGGAAACAAAACTTAGAGATAGAACGTGAAACTACTTTATTGTGTCAAGTTTCAAGAAGCTAGCACAAACCGTGTTGGATTTAGAGTTCCAAATACATCTATTAATATAGGAGAAAACAGAGTGAAACCTAAAAATTCAAACTGTTACTGGAAACGAACGCTTCAACATAGAAGAACAAAATTTGGGGAACCAAGTCGCCTTAGTGTACTGATCATTACCTGAAAGTATCATCCAGTTTGGGTGAAAAAATATTTCCTGAGATTTCTGGAGATTCGTAATTTTGGGAAGCCTGGTAACCCCTTTCCATGAAAGTGTTTCTCGCCAGTCACTGCTTAGGGCTACATCAAGAGGAAACAAAACATAGAGATAGAACGTGAAACTACTTTATTGTGTCAAGTTTCAAGAAGCTAGCACAAACCGTGTTGGATTTAGAGTTCCAAATACATCTATCAATATAGGAGAAAACAGAGTGAAACCTAAAAATTCAAACAGTTACTGGAAACGAACGCTTCAACATAGAAGAACGAAATTTGGGGAACCAAGTCGCCTTAGTGTACTTATCATTACCTGAAAGTATCATCCAGTTTGGGTGAAAAAATATTTGCTGAGATTTCTGGAGATTTGTAATTTTGGGAAGCTTGGCAACCCCTTTCCATGAAAGTGTTTCTCACCTTCACTGCTTAGGGCTACATCAAGAGGAAACAAAACATAGAGATAGAACGTGAAACTAATTTATTGTGTCAAGTTTCAAGAAGCTAGCACAAACCGTGTTGGATTTAGAGTTCCAAATACATCTATCAATATAGGAGAAAACAGAGTGAAACCTAAAAATTCAAACTGTTACTGGAAACGAACGCTTCAACATAGAAGAACAAAATTTGGGGAACCTAGTCGCCTTAGTGTACTGATCATTACCTGAAAGTATCATCCAGTTTGGGTGAAAAAATATTTGCTGAGATTTCTGGAGATTCGTAATTTTGGGCAGCCTGGCAACCCCTTTCCATGAAAGTGTTTCTCGCCAGTCAATGCTTAGGGCTACATCAAGAGGAAACAAAACATAGAGATAGAACGTGAAACTACTTTATTGTGTCAAGTTTCAAGAAGCTAGCACAAACCGTGTTGGATTTAGAGTTCCAAATACATCTATCAATATAGGAGAAAACAGAGTGAAACCTAAAAATTCAAACTGTTACAGGAAACGAACGCTTCAACATAGAAGAAGGAAATTTGGGGAACCAAGTCGCCTTAGTGTACTTATCATTACCTGAAAGTATCATCCAGTTTGGGTGAAAAAATATTTGCGGAGATTTCTGGAGATTTGTAATTTTGGGAAACCTGGCAACCCCTTTCCATGAAAGTGTTTCTCGCCAGTCACTGCTTATTGCTATATCAAGAGGAAACAAAACATAGAGATAGAATGTGAAACTACTTTATTGTGTCAAGTTTCAAGAAGCTAGCACAAACCGTGTTGGATGTAGAGTTCCAAATACATCTATCAATATAGGAGAAAACAGAGTGAAACCTAAAAATTCAAACTGTTACAGGAAACGAACGCTTCAACATAGAAGAAGGAAATTTGGGGAACCAAGTCGCCTTAGTGTACTGATCATTACCTGAAAGTATCATCCAGTTTGGGTGAAAAAATATTTGCTGAGATTTCTGGAGATTCGTAATTTTGGGCAGCCTGGCAACCCCTTTCCATGAAAGTGTTTCTCGCCAGTCACTGCTTAGGGCTACATCAAGAGGAAACAAAACATAGAGATAGAACGTGAAACTACTTTATTGTGTCAAGTTTCAAGAAGCTAGCACAAACCGTGTTGGATTTAGAGTTCCAAATACATATATCAATATAGGAGAAAACAGAGTGAAACCTAAAAATTCAAACTGTTACTGGAAACGAACGCTTCAACATAGAAGAACGAAATTTGGGGAACCAAGTCGCCTTAGTGTACTGATCATTACCTGAAAGTATCATCCAGTTTGGGTGAAAAAATATTTGCTGAGATTTCTGGAGATTTGTAATTTTGGGAAACCTGGCAACCCCTTTCCATGAAAGTGTTTATCGCCAGTCACTGCTTAGGGCTATATCAAGAGGAAACAAAATTTAGAGATAGAACGTGAAACTACTTTATTGTGTCAAGTTTCAAGAAGCTAGCACAAACCGTGTTGGATTTAGAGTTCCAAATACATCTATCAATATAGGAGAAAACAGAGTGAAACCTAAAAATTCAAACTGTTACTGGAAACGAACGCTTCAACATAGAAGAACAAAATTTGGGGAACCAAGTCGCCTTAGTGTACTGATCATTACCTGAAAGTATCATCCAGTTTGGGTGAAAAAATATTTCCTGAGATTTCTGGAGATTCGTAATTTTGGGAAGCCTGGTAACCCCTTTCCATGAAAGTGTTTCTCGCCAGTCACTGCTTAGGGCTACATCAAGAGGAAACAAAACATAGATATAGAACGTGAAACTACTTTATTGTGTCAAGTTTCAAGAAGCTAGCACAAACCGTGTTGGATTTAGAGTTCCAAATACATCTATCAATATAGGAGAAAACAGAGTGAAACCTAAAAATTCAAACAGTTACTGGAAACGAACGCTTCAACATAGAAGAACGAAATTTGGGGAACCAAGTCGCCTTAGTGTACTTATCATTACCTGAAAGTATCATCCAGTTTGGGTGAAAAAAATATTTGCTGAGATTTCTGGAGATTTGTAATTTTGGGAAACCTGGCAACCCCTTTCCATGAAAGTGTTTCTCACCAGTCACTGCTTAGGGCTATATCAAGAGGAAACAAAACATAGAGATAGAACGTGAAACTACTTTATTGTGTCAAGTTTCAAGAAGCTAGCACAAACCGTGTTGGATTTAGAGTTCGAAATACATCTATCAATATAGGAGAAAACAGAGTGAAACCTAAAAATTCAAACTGTTACAGGAAACGAACGCTTCAACACAGAAGCAGGAAATTTGGGGAACCAAGTCGCCTTAGTGTACTGATCATTACCTGAAAGTATCATCCAGTTTGGGTGAAAAAATATTTGCTGAGATTTCTGGAGATTCGTAATTTTGGGCAGCCTGGCAACCCCTTTCCATGAAAGTGTTTCTCGCCAGTCACTGCTTAGGGCTACATTAAGAGGAAACAAAACGTAGAGATAGAACGTGAAACTACTTTATTGTGTCAAGTTTCAAGAAGCTAGCACAAAACGTGTTGGATTTAGAGTTCCAAATACATCTATCAATATAGGAGAAAACAGAGTGAAACCTAAAAATTCAAACTGTTACTGGAAACGAACGCTTCAACATAGAAGAACAAAATTTGGGGAACCTAGTCGCCTTAGTGTACTGATCATTACCTGAAAGTATCATCCAGTTTGGGTGAAAAAATATTTGCTGAGATTTCTGGAGATTCGTAATTTTGGGAAGCCTGGCAACCCCTTTCCATGAAAGTGTTTCTCGCCAGTCACTGCTTAGGGCTACATCAAGAGGAAACAAAACTTAGAGATAGAACGTGAAACTACTTTATTGTGTCAAGTTTCAAGAAGCTAGCACAAACCGTGTTGGATTTAGAGTTCCAAATACATCTATCAATATAGGAGAAAACAGAGTGAAACCTAAAAATTCAAACTGTTACTGGAAACGAACGCTTCAACATAGAAGAACAAAATTTGGGGAACCAAGTCGCCTTATTGTACTGATCATTACCTGAAAGTATCATCCAGTTTGGGTGAAAAAATATTTCCTGAGATTTCTGGAGATTCGTAATTTTGGGAAGCCTGGTAACCCCTTTCCATGAAAGTGTTTCTCGCCAGTCACTGCTTAGGGCTACATCAAGAGGAAACAAAACATAGAGATAGAACGTGAAACTACTTTATTGTGTCAAGTTTCAAGAAGCTAGCACAAACCGTGTTGGATTTAGAGTTCCAAATACATCTATCAATATAGGAGAAAACAGAGTGAAACCTAAAAATTCAAACAGTTACTGGAAACGAACGCTTCAACATAGAAGAACGAAATTTGGGGAACCAAGTCGCCTTAGTGTACTTATCATTACCTGAAAGTATCATCCAGTTTGGGTGAAAAAATATTTGCTGAGATTTCTGGAGATTTGTAATTTTGGGAAACCTGGCAACCCCTTTCCATGAAAGTGTTTCTCACCAGTCACTGCTTAGGGCTATATCAAGAGGAAACAAAACATAGAGATAGAACGTGAAACTACTTTATTGTGTCAAGTTTCAAGAAGCTAGCACAAACCGTGTTGGATTTAGAGTTCGAAATACATCTATCAATATAGGAGAAAACAGAGTGAAACCTAAAAATTCAAACTGTTACAGGAAACGAACGCTTCAACACAGAAGCAGGAAATTTGGGGAACCAAGTCGCCTTAATGTACTGATCATTACCTGAAAGTATCATCCAGTTTGGGTGAAAAAATATTTGCTGAGATTTCTGGAGATTCGTAATTTTGGGCAGCCTGGCAACCCCTTTCCATGAAAGTGTTTCTCGCCAGTCACTGCTTAGGGCTACATTAAGAGGAAACAAAACGTAGAGATAGAACGTGAAACTACTTTATTGTGTCAAGTTTCAAGAAGCTAGCACAAAACGTGTTGGATTTAGAGTTCCAAATACATCTATCAATATAGGAGAAAACAGAGTGAAACCTAAAAATTCAAACTGTTACTGGAAACGAACGCTTCAACATAGAAGAACAAAATTTGGGGAACCTAGTTGCCTTAGTGTACTGATAATTACCTGAAAGTATCATCCAGTTTGGGTGAAAAAATATTTGCTGAGATTTCTGGAGATTCGTAATTTTGGGAAGCCTGGCAACCCCTTTCCATGAAAGTGTTTCTCGCCAGTCACTGCTTAGGGCTACATCAAGAGGAAACAAAACATAGAGATAGAACGTGAAACTACTTTATTGTGTCAAGTTTCAAGAAGCTAGCACAAACCGTGTTGGATTTAGAGTTCCAAATACATCTATCAATATAGGAGAAAACACAGTGAAACCTAAAAATTCAAACTGTTACTGGAAACGAACGCTTCAACATAGAAGAACAAAATTTGGGGAACCTAGTCGCCTTAGTGTACTGATCATTACCTGAAAGTATCATCCAGTTTGGGTGAAAAAATATTTGCTGAGATTTCTGGAGATTTGTAATTTTGGGAAGACTGGCAACCCCTTTCCATGAAAGTGTTTCTCGCCAGTCACTGCTTAGGGCTACATCAAGAGGAAACAAAACATAGAGATAGAATGTGAAACTACTTTATTGTGTCAAGTTTCAAGAAGCTAGCACAAACCGTGTTGGATGTAGAGTTCCAAATACGTCTATCAATATAGGAGAAAACAGAGTGAAACCTAAAAATTCAAACTGTTACTGGAAACGAACGCTTCAACATAGAAGAACGAAATTTGGGGAACCAAGTCGCCTTAGTGTACTGATCATTACCTGAAAGTATCATCCAGTTTGGGTGAAAAAATATTTGCTGAGATTTCTGGAGATTCGTAATTTTGGGCAGCCTGGCAACCCCTTTCCATGAAAGTGTTTCTCGCCAGTCACTACTTAGGGCTACATCAAGACGAAACAAAACATAGAGATAGAACGTGAAACTACTTTATTGTGTCAAGTTTCAAGAAGCTAGCACAAACCGTGTTGGATTTAGAGTTCCAAATACATCTATCAATATAGGAGAAAACAGAGTGAAACCTAAAAATTCAAAATGTTACAGGAAACGAACGCTTCAACATAGAAGAAGGAAATTTGGGGAACCAAGTCGCCTTAGTGTACTTATCATTACCTGAAAGTATCATCCAGTTTGGGTGAAAAAATATTTGCTGAGATTTCTGGAGATTTGTAATTTTGGGAAACCTGGCAACCCCTTTCCATGAAAGTGTTTATCGCCAGTCACTGCTTAGGGCTATATCAAGAGGAAACAAAACTTAGAGATAGAACGTGAAACTACTTTATTGTGTCAAGTTTCAAGAAGCTAGCACAAACCGTGTTGGATTTAGAGTTCCAAATACATCTATCAATATAGGAGAAAACAGAGTGAAACCTAAAAATTCAAACTGTTACTGGAAACGAACGCTTCAACATAGAAGAACAAAATTTGGGGAACCAAGTCGCCTTAGTGTACTGATCATTACCTGAAAGTATCATCCAGTTTGGGTGAAAAAATATTTCCTGAGATTTCTGGAGATTCGTAATTTTGGGAAGCCTGGTAACCCCTTTCCATGAAAGTGTTTCTCGCCAGTCACTGCTTAGGGCTACATCAAGAGGAAACAAAACATAGAGATAGAACGTGAAACTACTTTATTGTGTCAAGTTTCAAGAAGCTAGCACAAACCGTGTTGGATTTAGAGTTCCAAATACATCTATCAATATAGGAGAAAACAGAGTGAAACCTAAAAATTCAAACAGTTACTGGAAACGAACGCTTCAACATAGAAGAACGAAATTTGGGGAACCAAGTCGCCTTAGTGTACTTATCATTACCTGAAAGTATCATCCAGTTTGGGTGAAAAAATATTTGCTGAGATTTCTGGAGATTTGTAATTTTGGGAAGCTTGGCAACCCCTTTCCATGAAAGTGTTTCTCACCTTCACTGCTTAGGGCTACATCAAGAGGAAACAAAACATAGAGATAGAACGTGAAACTACTTTATTGTGTCAAGTTTCAAGAAGCTAGCACAAACCGTGTTGGATTTAGAGTTCCAAATACATCTATCAATATAGGAGAAAACAGAGTGAAACCTAAAAATTCAAACTGTTACTGGAAACGAACGCTTCAACATAGAAGAACAAAATTTGGGGAACCTAGTCGCCTTAGTGTACTGATCATTACCTGAAAGTATCATCCAGTTTGGGTGAAAAAATATTTGCTGAGATTTCTGGAGATTTGTAATTTTGGGAAGCCTGGCAACCCCTTTCCATGAAAGTGTTTCTCGCCAGTCACTGCTTAGGGCTACATCAAGAGGAAACAAAACATAGAGATAGAACGTGAAACTACTTTATTGTGTCAAGTTTCAAGAAGCTAGCACAAACCGTGTTGGATGTAGAGTTCCAAATACGTCTATCAATATAGGAGAAAACAGAGTGAAACCTAAAAATTCAAACTGTTACTGGAAACGAACGCTTCAACATAGAAGAACGAAATTTGGGGAACCAAGTCGCCTTAGTGTACTGATCATTACCTGAAAGTATCATCCAGTTTGGGTGAAAAAATATTTGCTGAGATTTCTGGAGATTCGTAATTTTGGGCAGCCTGGCAACCCCTTTCCATGAAAGTGTTTCTCGCCAGTCACTGCTTAGGGCTACATCAAGAGGAAACAAAACATAGAGATAGAACGTGAAACTACTTTATTGTGTCAAGTTTCAAGAAGCTAGCACAAACCGTGTTGGATTTAGAGTTCCAAATACATCTATCAATATAGGAGAAAACAGAGTGAAACCTAAAAATTCAAACTGTTACAGGAAACGAACGCTTCAACATAGAAGAAGGAAATTTGGGGAACCAAGTCGCCTTAGTGTACTTATCATTACCTGAAAGTATCATCCAGTTTGGGTGAAAAAATATTTGCGGAGATTTCTGGAGATTTGTAATTTTGGGAAACCTGGCAACCCCTTTCCATGAAAGTGTTTCTCGCCAGTCACTGCTTATTGCTATATCAAGAGGAAACAAAACATAGAGATAGAATGTGAAACTACTTTATTGTGTCAAGTTTCAAGAAGCTAGCACAAACCGTGTTGGATTTAGAGTTCCAAATACATCTATCAATATAGGAGAAAACAGAGTGAAACCTAAAAATTCAAACTGTTACAGGAAACGAACGCTTCAACATAGAAGAAGGAAATTTGGGGAACCAAGTCGCCTTAGTGTACTGATCATTACCTGAAAGTATCATCCAGTTTGGGTGAAAAAATATTTGCTGAGATTTCTGGAGATTCGTAATTTTGGGCAGCCTGGCAACCCCTTTCCATGAAAGTGTTTCTCGCCAGTCACTGCTTAGGGCTACATCAAGAGGAAACAAAACATAGAGATAGAACGTGAAACTACTTTATTGTGTCAAGTTTCAAGAAGCTAGCACAAACCGTGTTGGATTTAGAGTTCCAAATACATATATCAATATAGGAGAAAACAGAGTGAAACCTAAAAATTCAAACTGTTACTGGAAACGAACGCTTCAACATAGAAGAACGAAATTTGGGGAACCAAGTCGCCTTAGTGTACTGATCATTACCTGAAAGTATCATCCAGTTTGGGTGAAAAAATATTTGCTGAGATTTCTGGAGATTTGTAATTTTGGGAAACCTGGCAACCCCTTTCCATGAAAGTGTTTCTCGCCAGTCACTGCTTAGGGCTATATCAAGAGGAAACAAAACTTAGAGATAGAACGTGAAACTACTTTATTGTGTCAAGTTTCAAGAAGCTAGCACAAACCGTGTTGGATTTAGAGTTCCAAATACATCTATCAATATAGGAGAAAACAGAGTGAAACCTAAAAATTCAAACTGTTACTGGAAACGAACGCTTCAACATAGAAGAACAAAATTTGGGGAACCAAGTCGCCTTAGTGTACTGATCATTACCTGAAAGTATCATCCAGTTTGGGTGAAAAAATATTTCCTGAGATTTCTGGAGATTCGTAATTTTGGGAAGCCTGGTAACCCCTTTCCATGAAAGTGTTTCTCGCCAGTCACTGCTTAGGGCTACATCAAGAGGAAACAAAACATAGAGATAGAACGTGAAACTACTTTATTGTGTCAAGTTTCAAGAAGCTAGCACAAACCGTGTTGGATTTAGAGTTCCAAATACATCTATCAATATAGGAGAAAACAGAGTGAAACCTAAAAATTCAAACAGTTACTGGAAACGAACGCTTCAACATAGAAGAACGAAATTTGGGGAACCAAGTCGCCTTAGTGTACTTATCATTACCTGAAAGTATCATCCAGTTTGGGTGAAAAAATATTTGCTGAGATTTCTGGAGATTTGTAATTTTGGGAAACCTGGCAACCCCTTTCCATGAAAGTGTTTCTCACCAGTCACTGCTTAGGGCTATATCAAGAGGAAACAAAACATAGAGATAGAACGTGAAACTACTTTATTGTGTCAAGTTTCAAGAAGCTAGCACAAACCGTGTTGGATTTAGAGTTCCAAATACATCTATCAATATAGGAGAAAACAGAGTGAAACCTAAAAATTCAAACTGTTACAGGAAACGAACGCTTCAACACAGAAGCAGGAAATTTGGGGAACCAAGTCGCCTTAGTGTACTGATCATTACCTGAAAGTATCATCCAGTTTGGGTGAAAAAATATTTGCTGAGATTTCTGGAGATTCGTAATTTTGGGCAGCCTGGCAACCCCTTTCCATGAAAGTGTTTCTCGCCAGTCACTGCTTAGGGCTACATTAAGAGGAAACAAAACGTAGAGATAGAACGTGAAACTACTTTATTGTGTCAAGTTTCAAGAAGCTAGCACAAAACGTGTTGGATTTAGAGTTCCAAATACATCTATCAATATAGGAGAAAACAGAGTGAAACCTAAAAATTCAAACTGTTACTGGAAACGAACGCTTCAACATAGAAGAACAAAATTTGGGGAACCTAGTCGCCTTAGTGTACTGATAATTACCTGAAAGTATCATCCAGTTTGGGTGAAAAAATATTTGCTGAGATTTCTGGAGATTCGTAATTTTGGGAAGCCTGGCAACCCCTTTCCATGAAAGTGTTTCTCGCCAGTCACTGCTTAGGGCTACATCAAGAGGAAACAAAACATAGAGATAGAACGTGAAACTACTTTATTGTGTCAAGTTTCAAGAAGCTAGCACAAACCGTGTTGGATTTAGAGTTCCAAATACATCTATCAATATAGGAGAAAACAGAGTGAAATCTAAAAATTCAAACTGTTACTGGAAACGAACGCTTCAACATAGAAGAACAAAATTTGGGGAACCTAGTCGCCTTAGTGTACTGATCATTACCTGAAAGTATCATCCAGTTTGGGTGAAAAAATATTTGCTGAGATTTCTGGAGATTTGTAATTTTGGGAAGCCTGGCAACCCCTTTCCATGAAAGTGTTTCTCGCCAGTCACTGCTTAGGGCTACATCAAGAGGAAACAAAACATAGAGATAGAATGTGAAACTACTTTATTGTGTCAAGTTTCAAGAAGCTAGCACAAACCGTGTTGGATGTAGAGTTCCAAATACGTCTATCAATATAGGAGAAAACAGAGTGAAACCTAAAAATTCAAACTGTTACTGGAAACGAACGCTTCAACATAGAAGAACGAAATTTGGGGAACCAAGTCGCCTTAGTGTACTGATCATTACCTGAAAGTATCATCCAGTTTGGGTGAAAAAATATTTGCTGAGATTTCTGGAGATTCGTAATTTTGGGCAGCCTGGCAACCCCTTTCCATGAAAGTGTTTCTCGCCAGTCACTACTTAGGGCTACATCATGACGAAACAAAACATAGAGATAGAACGTGAAACTACTTTATTGTGTCAAGTTTCAAGAAGCTAGCACAAACCGTGTTGGATTTAGAGTTCCAAATACATCTATCAATATAGGAGAAAACAGAGTGAAACCTAAAAATTCAAACTGTTACAGGAAACGAACGCTTCAACATAGAAGAAGGAAATTTGGGGAACCAAGTCGCCTTAGTGTACTTATCATTACCTGAAAGTATCATCCAGTTTGGGTGAAAAAATATTTGCTGAGATTTCTGGAGATTTGTAATTTTGGGAAACCTGGCAACCCCTTTCCATGAAAGTGTTTCTCGCCAGTCACTGCTTATTGCTATATCAAGAGGAAACAAAACATAGAGATAGAACGTGAAACTACTTTATTGTGTCAAGTTTCAAGAAGCTAGCACAAACCGTGTTCGATTTAGAGTTCCAAATACATCTATCAATATAGGAGAAAACAGAGTGAAACCTAAAAATTCAAACTGTTACTGGAAACGAACGCTTCAACATAGAAGAAGGAAATTTGGTTAACCAAGTCGCCTTAGTGTACTGATCATTACCTGAAAGTATCATCCAGTTTGGGTGAAAAAATATTTGCTGAGATTTCTGGAGATTCGTTATTTTGGGCAGCCTGGCAACCCCTTTCCATGAAAGTGTTTCTCGCCAGTCACTGCTTAGGGCTACATTAAGAGGAAACAAAACGTAGAGATAGAACGTGAAACTACTTTATTGTGTCAAGTTTCAAGAAGCTAGCACAAACCGTGTTGGATTTAGAGTTCCAAATACATCTATCAATATAGGAGAAAACAGAGTGAAACCTAAAAATTCAAACTGTTACTGGAAACGAACGCTTCAACATAGAAGAACGAAATTTGGGGAACCAAGTCGCCTTAGTGTACTTATCTTTACCTGAAAGTATCATCCAGTTTTGGTAAAAAAATATTTGCTGAGATTTCTGGAGATTTGTAATTTTGGGAAACCTGGCAACCCCTTTCCATGAAAGTGTTTCTCTCCAGTCACTGCTTAGGGCTATATCAAGAGGAAACAAAACATAGAGATAGAACGTGAAACTACTTTATTGTGTCAAGTTTCAAGAAGCTAGCACAAACCGTGTTGGATTTAGAGTTCCAAATACATCTATCAATATAGGAGAAAACAGAGTGAAACCTAAAAATTCAAACTGTTACTGGAAACGAACGCTTCAACATAGAAGAACAAAATTTGGGGAACCTAGTCGCCTTAGTGTACTGATCATTACCTGAAAGTATCATCCAGTTTGGGTGAAAAAATATTTCCTGAGATTTCTGGAGATTCGTAATTTTGGGAAGCCTGGTAACCCCTTTCCATGAAAGTGTTTCTCGCCAGTCACTGCTTAGGGCTATATCAAGAGGAAACAAAACATAGAGATAGAACGTGAAACTACTTTATTGTGTCAAGTTTCAAGAAGCTAGCACAAACCGTGTTGGATTTAGAGTTCCAAATACATCTATCAATATAGGAGAAAACAGAGTGAAACCTAAAAATTCAAACTGTTACTGGAAACGAATGCTTCAACATAGAAGAACGAAATTTGGGGAACCAAGTCGCCTTAGTGTACTTATCATTACCAGAAAGTATCATCCAGTTTGGGTGAAAAAATATTTGCTGAGATTTCTGGAGATTTGTAATTTTGGGAAACCTGGCAACCCCTTTCCATGAAAGTGTTTCTCGCCAGTCACTGCTTAGGGCTATATCAAGAGGAAACAAAACATAGAGATAGAACGTGAAACTACTTTATTGTGTCAAGTTTCAAGAAGCTACCACAAACCGTGTTGGATTTAGAGTTCCAAATACATCTATCAATATAGGAGAAAACAGAGTGAAACCTAAAAATTCAAACTGTTACTGGAAACGAACGCTTCAACATAGAAGAACAAAATTTGGGGAACCTAGTCGCCTTAGTGTACTGATCATTACCTGAAAGTATCATCCAGTTTGGGTGAAAAAATATTTCCTGAGATTTCTGGAGATTCGTAATTTTGGGAAGCCTGGTAACCCCTTTCCATGAAAGTGTTTCTCGCCAGTCACTGCTTAGGGTTACATCAAGAGGAAACAAAACATAGAGATAGAACGTGAAACTACTTTATTGTGTCAAGTTTCCAGAAGCTAGCACAAACCGTGTTGGATTTAGAGTTCCAAATACATCTATCAATATAGGAGAAAACAGAGTGAAACCTAAAAATTCAAACTGTTACTGGAAACGAACGCTTCAACATAGAAGAACGAAATTTGGGGAACCAAGTCGCCTTAGTGTACTTATCATTACCTGAAAGTATCATCCAGTTTGGGTGAAAAAATATTTGCTGAGATTTCTGGAGATTCGTAATTTTGGGAAGCCTGGTAACCCCTTTCCATGAAAGTGTTTCTCGCCAGTCACTGCTTAGGGCTATATCAAGAGGAAACAAAACATAGAGATAGAACGTGAAACTACTTTATTGTGTCAAGTTTCAAGAAGCTAGCACAAACCGTGTTGGATTTAGAGTTCCAAATACATCTATCAATATAGGAGAAAACAGAGTGAAACCTAAAAATTCAAACTGTTACTGGAAACGAATGCTTCAACATAGAAGAACGAAATTTGGGGAACCAAGTCGCCTTAGTGTACTTATCATTACCTGAAAGTATCATCCAGTTTGGGTGAAAAAATATTTGCTGAGATTTCTGGAGATTTGTAATTTTGGGAAACCTGGCAACCCCTTTCCATGAAAGTGTTTCTCGCCAGTCACTGCTTAGGGCTATATCAAGAGGAAACAAAACATAGAGATAGAACGTGAAACTACTTTATTGTGTCAAGTTTCAAGAAGCTAGCACAAACCGTGTTGGATTTAGAGTTCCAAATACATCTATCAATATAGGAGAAAACAGAGTGAAACCTAAAAATTCAAACTGTTACAGGAAACGAACGCTTCAACATAGAAGAAGGAAATTTGGGGAACCAAGTCGCCTTAGTGTACTTATCATTACCTGAAAGTATCATCCAGTTTGGGTGAAAAAATATTTGCTGAGATTTCTGGAGATTTGTAATTTTGGGAAACCTGGCAACCCCTTTCCATGAAAGTGTTTCTCGCCAGTCACTGCTTATTGCTATATCAAGAGGAAACAAAACATAGAGATAGAACGTGAAACTACTTTATTGTGTCAAGTTTCAAGAAGCTAGCACAAACCGTGTTCGATTTAGAGTTCCAAATACATCTATCAATATAGGAGAAAACAGAGTGAAACCTAAAAATTCAAACTGTTACTGGAAACGAACGCTTCAACATAGAAGAAGGAAATTTGGTTAACCAAGTCGCCTTAGTGTACTGATCATTACCTGAAAGTATCATCCAGTTTGGGTGAAAAAATATTTGCTGAGATTTCTGGAGATTCGTAATTTTGGGCAGCCTGGCAACCCCTTTCCATGAAAGTGTTTCTCGCCAGTCACTGCTTAGGGCTACATTAAGAGGAAACAAAACGTAGAGATAGAACGTGAAACTACTTTATTGTGTCAAGTTTCAAGAAGCTAGCACAAACCGTGTTGGATTTAGAGTTCCAAATACATCTATCAATATAGGAGAAAACAGAGTGAAACCTAAAAATTCAAACTGTTACTGGAAACGAACGCTTCAACATAGAAGAACGAAATTTGGGGAACCAAGTCGCCTTAGTGTACTTATCTTTACCTGAAAGTATCATCCAGTTTTGGTAAAAAAATATTTGCTGAGATTTCTGGAGATTTGTAATTTTGGGAAACCTGGCAACCCCTTTCCATGAAAGTGTTTCTCTCCAGTCACTGCTTAGGGCTATATCAAGAGGAAACAAAACATAGAGATAGAACGTGAAACTACTTTATTGTGTCAAGTTTCAAGAAGCTAGCACAAACCGTGTTGGATTTAGAGTTCCAAATACATCTATCAATATAGGAGAAAACAGAGTGAAACCTAAAAATTCAAACTGTTACTGGAAACGAACGCTTCAACATAGAAGAACAAAATTTGGGGAACCTAGTCGCCTTAGTGTACTGATCATTACCTGAAAGTATCATCCAGTTTGGGTGAAAAAATATTTCCTGAGATTTCTGGAGATTCGTAATTTTGGGAAGCCTGGTAACCCCTTTCCATGAAAGTGTTTCTCGCCAGTCACTGCTTAGGGCTATATCAAGAGGAAACAAAACATAGAGATAGAACGTGAAACTACTTTATTGTGTCAAGTTTCAAGAAGCTAGCACAAACCGTGTTGGATTTAGAGTTCCAAATACATCTATCAATATAGGAGAAAACAGAGTGAAACCTAAAAATTCAAACTGTTACTGGAAACGAATGCTTCAACATAGAAGAACGAAATTTGGGGAACCAAGTCGCCTTAGTGTACTTATCATTACCAGAAAGTATCATCCAGTTTGGGTGAAAAAATATTTGCTGAGATTTCTGGAGATTTGTAATTTTGGGAAACCTGGCAACCCCTTTCCATGAAAGTGTTTCTCGCCAGTCACTGCTTAGGGCTATATCAAGAGGAAACAAAACATAGAGATAGAACGTGAAACTACTTTATTGTGTCAAGTTTCAAGAAGCTAGCACAAACCGTGTTGGATTTAGAGTTCCAAATACATCTATCAATATAGGAGAAAACAGAGTGAAACCTAAAAATTCAAACTGTTACTGGAAACGAACGCTTCAACATAGAAGAACAAAATTTGGGGAACCTAGTCGCCTTAGTGTACTGATCATTACCTGAAAGTATCATCCAGTTTGGGTGAAAAAATATTTCCTGAGATTTCTGGAGATTCGTAATTTTGGGAAGCCTGGTAACCCCTTTCCATGAAAGTGTTTCTCGCCAGTCACTGCTTAGGGCTACATCAAGAGGAAACAAAACATAGAGATAGAACGTGAAACTACTTTATTGTGTCAAGTTTCCAGAAGCTAGCACAAACCGTGTTGGATTTAGAGTTCCAAATACATCTATCAATATAGGAGAAAACAGAGTGAAACCTAAAAATTCAAACTGTTACTGGAAACGAACGCTTCAACATAGAAGAACAAAATTTGGGGAACCTAGTCGCCTTAGTGTACTGATCATTACCTGAAAGTATCATCCAGTTTGGGTGAAAAAATATTTGCTGAGATTTCTGGAGATTTGTAATTTTGGGAAGCCTGGCAACCCCTTTCCATGAAAGTGTTTCTCGCCAGTCACTGCTTAGGGCTACATCAAGAGGAAACAAAACATAGAGATAGAACGTGAAACTACTTTATTGTGTCAAGTTTCAAGAAGCTAGCACAAACCGTGTTGGATTTAGATCTCCAAATACGTCTATCAATATAGGAGAAAACAGAGTGAAACCTAAAAATTCAAACTGTTACTGGAAATGAACGCTTCAACACAGAAGAACGAAATTTGGGGAACCAAGTCGCCTTAGTGTACTTATCATTACCTGAAAGTATCATCCAGTTTAGGTGAAAAAATATTTGCTGAGATTTCTGGAGATTTGTAATTTTGGGAAACCTGGCAACCCCTTTCCATGAAAGTGTTTCTCGCAAGTCACTGCTTAGGGCTATATCAAGAGCAAACAAAACATAGAGATAGAACGTGAAACTACTTTATTGTGTCAAGTTTCAAGAAGCTAGCACAAACCGTGTTGGATGTAGAGTTCCAAATACATCTATCAATATAGGAGAAAACAGAGTGAAACCTAAAAATTCAAACTGTTACTGGAAACGAACGCTTCAACATAGAAGAACGAAATTTGGGGAACCAAGTCGCCTTAGTGTACTTATCATTACCTGAAAGTATCATCCAGTTTGGGTGAAAAAATATTTGCTGAGATTTCTGGAGATTTGTAATTTTGGAAAACCAAGCAACCCCTTTCCATGAAAGTGTTTCTCGCCAGTCACTGCCTAGGGCTATATCAAGAGGAAACAAAACATAGAGATAGAACGTGAAACTACTTTATTGTGTCAAGTGTCAAGAAGCTAGCACAAACCGTGTTGGTTTTAGAGTTCCAAATACATCTATCAATACAGGAGAAAACAGAGTGAAACCTAAAAATTCAAACTGTTACAGGAAACGAACGCTTCAACATAGAAGAAGGAAATTTGGGGAACCAAGTCGCCTTAGTGTACTTATCATTACCTGAAAGTATCATCCAGTTTGGGTGAAAAAATATTTGCTGAGATTTCTGGAGATTTGTAATTTTGGGAAGCCTGGCAACCCCTTTCCATGAAAGTGTTTCTCGCCAGTCACTGCTTAGGGCTACATCAAGAGGAAACAAAACATAGAGATAGAACGTGAAACTACTTTATTGTGTCAAGTTTCAAGAAGCTAGCACAAACCGTGTTGGATTTAGAGTTCCAAATACATCTATCAATATAGGAGAAAACAGAGTGAAACCTAAAAAATCAAACTGTTACAGGAAACGAACGCTTCAACATAGAAGAAGAAAATTTGGGGAACCAAGTCGCCTTAGTGTACTGATCATTACCTGAAAGTATCATCCAGTTTGGGTGAAAAAATATTTGCTGAGATTTCTGGAGATTTGTAATTTTGGGAAGCCTGGCAACCCCTTTCCATGAAAGTGTTTCTCGCCAGTCACTGCTTAGGGCTACATCAAGAGGAAACAAAACTTAGAGATAGAACGTGAAACTACTTTATTGTGTCAAGTTTCAAGAAGCTAGCACAAACCGTGTTGGATTTAGAGTTCCAAATACGTCTATCAATATAGGAGAAAACAGAGTGAAACCTAAAAATTCAAACTGTTACTGGAAACGAACGCTTCAACATAGAAGAACGAAATTTGGGGAACCAAGTCGCCTTAGTGTACGTATCATTACCTGAAAGTATCATCCAGTTTGGGTGAAAAAATATTTGCTGAGATTTCTGGAGATTCGTAATTTTGGGAAGCCTGGCAACCCCTTTCCATGAAAGTGTTTCTCGCCAGTCACTGCTTAGGGCTATATCAAGAGGAAACAAAACATAGAGATAGAACGTGAAACTACTTTATTGTGTCAAGTTTCAAGAAGCTAGCACAAACCGTGTTGGATTTAGAGTTCCAAATACATGTATCTATATAGGAGAAAACAGAGTGAAACCTAAAAATTCAAACTGTTACAGGAAACGAGCGCTTCAACATAGAAGAAGGAAATTTGGGGAACCAAGTCGCCTTAGTGTACTGATCATTACCTGAAAGTATCATCCAGTTTGGGTGAAAAAATATTTGCTGAGATTTCTGGAGATTCGCAATTTTGGGCAGCCTGGCAACCCCTTTCCATGAAAGTGTTTCTCGCCAGTCACTGCTTAGGGCTACATTAAGAGGAAACAAAATGTAGAGATAGAACGTGAAACTACTTTATTGTGTCAAGTTTCAAGAAGCTAGCACAAACCGTGTTGGATTTAGAGTTCCAAATACGTCTATCAATATAGGAGAAAACAGAGTGAAACCTAAAAATTCAAACTGTTACTGGAAACGAACGCTTCAACATAGAAGAACAAAATTTGGGGAACCTAGTCGCCTTAGTGTACTGATCATTACCTGAAAGTATCATCCAGTTTGGGTGAAAAAATATTTGCTGAGATTTCTGGAGATTTGTAATTTTGGGAAGCCTGGCAACCCCTTTCCATGAAAGTGTTTCTCGCCAGTCACTGCTTAGGGCTACATCAAGAGGAAACAAAACATAGAGATAGAACGTGAAACTACTTTATTGTGTCAAGTTTCAAGAAGCTATCACAAACCGTGTTGGATGTAGAGTTCCAAATACGTCTATCAATATAGGAGAAAACAGAGTGAAACCTAAAAATTCAAACTGTTACTGGAAACGAACGCTTCAACATAGAAGAACGAAATTTGGGGAACCAAGTCGCCTTAGTGTACTGATCATTACCTGAAAGTATCATCCAGTTTGGGTGAAAAAATATTTGCTGAGATTTCTGGAGATTCGTAATTTTGGGCAGCCTGGCAACCCCTTTCCATGAAAGTGTTTCTCGCCAGTCACTGCTTAGGGCTACATCAAGAGGAAACAAAACATAGAGATAGAACGTGAAACTACTTTATTGTGTCAAGTTTCAAGAAGCTAGCACAAACCGTGTTGGATTTAGAGTTCCAAATACATCTATCAATATAGGAGAAAACAGAGTGAAACCTAAAAATTCAAACTGTTACAGGAAACGAACGCTTCAACATAGAAGAAGGAAATTTGGGGAACCAAGTCGCCTTAGTGTACTTATCATTACCTGAAAGTATCATCCAGTTTGGGTGAAAAAATATTTGCTGAGATTTCTGGAGATTTGTAATTTTGGGAAACCTGGCAACCCCTTTCCATGAAAGTGTTTCTCGCCAGTCACTGCTTATTGCTATATCAAGAGGAAACAAAACATAGAGATAGAACGTGAAACTACTTTATTGTGTCAAGTTTCAAGAAGCTAGCACAAACCGTGTTGGATTTAGAGTTCCAAATACATCTATCAATATAGGAGAAAACAGAGTGAAACCTAAAAATTCAAACTGTTACAGGAAACGAACGCTTCAACATAGAAGAACGAAATTTGGGGAACCAAGTCGCCTTAGTGTACTGATCATTACCTGAAAGTATCATCCAGTTTGGGTGAAAAAATATTTGCTGAGATTTCTGGAGATTCGTAATTTTGGGCAGCCTGGCAACCCCTTTCCATGAAAGTGTTTCTCGCCAGTCACTGCTTAGGGCTACATTAAGAGGAAACAAAACGTAGAGATAGAACGTGAAACTACTTTATTGTGTCAAGTTTCAAGAAGCTAGCACAAACCGTGTTGGATTTAGAGTTCCAAATACATCTATCAATATAGGAGAAAACAGAGTGAAACCTAAAAATTCAAACTGTTACTGGAAACGAACGCTTAAACATAGAAGAACAAAATTTGGGGAACCTAGTCGCCTTAGTGTACTGATCATTACCTGAAAGTATCATCCAGTTTGGGTGAAAAAATATTTGCTGAGATTTCTGGAGATTCGTAATTTTGGGAAGCCTGGCAACCCCTTTCCATGAAAGTGTTTCTCGCCAGTCACTGCTTAGTGCTACATCAAGAGGAAACAAAACATAGAGATAGAACGTGAAACTACTTTATTGTGTCAAGTTTCAAGAAGCTAGCACAAACCGTGTTGGATGTAGAGTTCCAAATACGTCTATCAATATAGGAGAAAACAGAGTGAAACCTAAAAATTCAAACTGTTACAGGAAACGAACGCTTCAACATAGAAGAACGAAATTTGGGGAACCAAGTCGCCTTAGTGTACTGATCATTACCTGAAAGTATCATCCAGTTTGGGTGAAAAAATATTTGCTGAGATTTCTGGAGATTCGTAATTTTGGGCAGCCTGGCAACCCCTTTCCATGAAAGTGTTTCTCGCCAGTCACTGCTTAGGGCTACATCAAGAGGAAACAAAACATAGAGATAGAACGTGAAACTACTTTATTGTGTCAAGTTTCAAGAAGCTAGCACAAACCGTGTTGGATTTAGAGTTCCAAATACATCTATCAATATAGGAGAAAACAGAGTGAAACCTAAAAATTCAAACTGTTACAGGAAACGAACGCTTCAACATAGAAGAAGGAAATTTGGGGAACCAAGTCGCCTTAGTGTACTTATCATTACCTGAAAGTATCATCCAGTTTGGGTGAAAAAATATTTGCTGAGATTTCTGGAGATTTGTAATTTTGGGAAACCTGGCAACCCCTTTCCATGAAAGTGTTTCTCGCCAGTCACTGCTTATTGCTATATCAAGAGGAAACAAAACATAGAGATAGAACATGAAACTACTTTATTGTGTCAAGTTTCAAGAAGCTAGCACAAACCGTGTTGGATTTAGAGTTCCAAATACATCTATCAATATAGGAGAAAACAGAGTGAAACCTAAAAATTCAAACTGTTACAGGAAACGAACGCTTCAACATAGAAGAAGGAAATTTGGGGAACCAAGTCGCCTTAGTGTACTGATCATTACCTGAAAGTATCATCCAGTTTGGGTGAAAAAATATTTGCTGAGATTTCTGGAGATTTGTAATTTTGGGAAACCTGGCAACCCCTTTCCATGAAAGTGTTTCTCGCCAGTCACCTCTTAGGGCTATATCAAGAGGAAACAAAACGTAGAGATAGAACGTGAAACTACTTTATTGTGTCAAGTTTCAAGAAGCTAGCACAAACCGTGTTGGATTTAGAGTTCCAAATACATCTATCAATATAGGAGAAAACAGAGTGAAACCTAAAAATTCAAACTGTTACTGGAAACGAACGCTTCAACATAGAAGAACAAAATTTGGGGAACCTAGTCGCCTTAGTGTACTGATCATTACCTGAAAGTATCATCCAGTTTGGGTGAAAAAATATTTGCTGAGATTTCTGGAGATTCGTAATTTTGGGAAGCCTGGCAACCCCTTTCCATGAAAGTGTTTCTCGCCAGTCACTGCTTAGGGCTACATCAAGAGGAAACAAAACATAGAGATAGAACGTGAAACTACTTTATTGTGTCAAGTTTCAAGAAGCTAGCACAAACCGTGTTGGATTTAGAGTTCCAAATACATCTATCAATATAGGAGAAAACAGAGTGAAACCTAAAAATTCAAACTGTTACAGGAAACGAACGCTTCAACATAGAAGAAGGAAATTTGGGGAACCAAGTCGCCTTAGTGTACTGATCATTACCTGAAAGTATCATCCAGTTTGGGTGAAAAAATATTTCCTGAGATTTCTGGAGATTCGTAATTTTGGGAAGCCTGGTAACCCCTTTCCATGAAAGTGTTTCTCGCCAGTCACTGCTTAGGGCTACATCAAGAGGAAACAAAACATAGAGATAGAACGTGAAACTACTTTATTGTGTCAAGTTTCAAGAAGCTAGCACAAACCGTGTTGGATGTAGAGTTCCAAATACGTCTATCAATATAGGAGAAAACAGAGTGAAACCTAAAAATTCAAACTGTTACTGGAAACGAACGCTTCAACATAGAAGAACAAAATTGGGGAACCAAGTCGCCTTAGTGTACTGATCATTACCTGAAAGTATCATCCAGTTTGGGTGAAAAAATATTTGCTGAGATTTCTGGAGATTTGTAATTTTGGGAAACCTGGCAACCCCTTTCCATGAAAGTGTTTCTCGCCAGTCACTGCTTAGGGCTATATCAAGAGGAAACAAAACTTAGAGATAGAACGTGAAACTACTTTATTGTGTCAAGTTTCAAGAAGCTAGCACAAACCGTGTTGGATTTAGAGTTCCAAATACATCTATCAATATAGGAGAAAACAGAGTGAAACCTAAAAATTCAAACTGTTACAGGAAATGAACGCTTCAACATAGAAGAAGAAAATTTGGGGAACCAAGTCGCCTTAGTGTACTGATCATTACCTGAAAGTATCATCCAGTTTGGGTGAAAAAATATTTGCTGAGATTTCTGGAGATTCATAATTTTGGGCAGCCTGGCAACCCCTTTCCATGAAAGTGTTTCTCGCCAGTCACTGCTTAGGGCTACATTAAGAGGAAACAAAACGTAGAGATAGAACGTGAAACTACTTTATTGTGTCAAGTTTCAAGAAGCTAGCACAAACCGTGTTGGATTTAGAGTTCCAAATAAATCTATCAATATAGGAGAAAACAGAGTGAAACCTAAAAATTCAAACTGTTACTGGAAACGAACGCTTCAACACAGAAGCAGGAAATTTGGGGAACCAAGTCGCCTTAGTGTACTGATCATTACCTGAAAGTATCATCCAGTTTGGGTGAAAAAATATTTGCTGAGATTTCTGGAGATTTGTAATTTTGGGAAGCCTGGCAACCCCTTTCCATGAAAGTGTTTCTCGCCAGTCACTGCTTAGGGCTACATCAAGAGGAAACAAAACATAGAGATAGAACGTGAAACTACTTTATTGTGTCAAGTTTCAAGAAGCTAGCACAAACCGTGTTGGATTTAGATCTCCAAATACGTCTATCAATATAGGAGAAAACAGAGTGAAACCTAAAAATTCAAACTGTTACTGGAAATGAACGCTTCAACACAGAAGAACGAAATTTGGGGAACCAAGTCGCCTTAGTGTACTTATCATTACCTGAAAGTATCATCCAGTTTAGGTGAAAAAATATTTGCTGAGATTTCTGGAGATTTGTAATTTTGGGAAACCTGGCAACCCCTTTCCATGAAAGTGTTTCTCGCAAGTCACTGCTTAGGGCTATATCAAGAGCAAACAAAACATAGAGATAGAACGTGAAACTACTTTATTGTGTCAAGTTTCAAGAAGCTAGCACAAACCGTGTTGGATGTAGAGTTCCAAATACATCTATCAATATAGGAGAAAACAGAGTGAAACCTAAAAATTCAAACTGTTACTGGAAACGAACGCTTCAACATAGAAGAACGAAATTTGGGGAACCAAGTCGCCTTAGTGTACTTATCATTACCTGAAAGTATCATCCAGTTTGGGTGAAAAAATATTTGCTGAGATTTCTGGAGATTTGTAATTTTGGAAAACCAAGCAACCCCTTTCCATGAAAGTGTTTCTCGCCAGTCACTGCCTAGGGCTATATCAAGAGGAAACAAAACATAGAGATAGAACGTGAAACTACTTTATTGTGTCAAGTGTCAAGAAGCTAGCACAAACCGTGTTGGTTTTAGAGTTCCAAATACATCTATCAATACAGGAGAAAACAGAGTGAAACCTAAAAATTCAAACTGTTACAGGAAACGAACGCTTCAACATAGAAGAAGGAAATTTGGGGAACCAAGTCGCCTTAGTGTACTTATCATTACCTGAAAGTATCATCCAGTTTGGGTGAAAAAATATTTGCTGAGATTTCTGGAGATTTGTAATTTTGGGAAGCCTGGCAACCCCTTTCCATGAAAGTGTTTCTCGCCAGTCACTGCTTAGGGCTACATCAAGAGGAAACAAAACATAGAGATAGAACGTGAAACTACTTTATTGTGTCAAGTTTCAAGAAGCTAGCACAAACCGTGTTGGATTTAGAGTTCCAAATACATCTATCAATATAGGAGAAAACAGAGTGAAACCTAAAAAATCAAACTGTTACAGGAAACGAACGCTTCAACATAGAAGAAGAAAATTTGGGGAACCAAGTCGCCTTAGTGTACTGATCATTACCTGAAAGTATCATCCAGTTTGGGTGAAAAAATATTTGCTGAGATTTCTGGAGATTTGTAATTTTGGGAAGCCTGGCAACCCCTTTCCATGAAAGTGTTTCTCGCCAGTCACTGCTTAGGGCTACATCAAGAGGAAACAAAACATAGAGATAGAACGTGAAACTACTTTATTGTGTCAAGTTTCAAGAAGCTAGCACAAACCGTGTTGGATTTAGAGTTCCAAATACGTCTATCAATATAGGAGAAAACAGAGTGAAACCTAAAAATTCAAACTGTTACTGGAAACGAACGCTTCAACATAGAAGAACGAAATTTGGGGAACCAAGTCGCCTTAGTGTACTGATCATTACCTGAAAGTATCATCCAGTTTGGGTGAAAAAATATTTGCTGAGATTTCTGGAGATTCGTAATTTTGGGAAGCCTGGCAACCCCTTTCCATGAAAGTGTTTCTCGCCAGTCACTGCTTAGGGCTATATCAAGAGGAAACAAAACATAGAGATAGAACGTGAAACTACTTTATTGTGTCAAGTTTCAAGAAGCTAGCACAAACCGTGTTGGATTTAGAGTTCCAAATACATGTATCTATATAGGAGAAAACAGAGTGAAACCTAAAAATTCAAACTGTTACAGGAAACGAGCGCTTCAACATAGAAGAAGGAAATTTGGGGAACCAAGTCGCCTTAGTGTACTGATCATTACCTGAAAGTATCATCCAGTTTGGGTGAAAAAATATTTGCTGAGATTTCTGGAGATTCGCAATTTTGGGCAGCCTGGCAACCCCTTTCCATGAAAGTGTTTCTCGCCAGTCACTGCTTAGGGCTACATTAAGAGGAAACAAAATGTAGAGATAGAACGTGAAACTACTTTATTGTGTCAAGTTTCAAGAAGCTAGCACAAACCGTGTTGGATTTAGAGTTCCAAATACGTCTATCAATATAGGAGAAAACAGAGTGAAACCTAAAAATTCAAACTGTTACTGGAAACGAACGCTTCAACATAGAAGAACAAAATTTGGGGAACCTAGTCGCCTTAGTGTACTGATCATTTCCTGAAAGTATCATCCAGTTTGGGTGAAAAAATATTTGCTGAGATTTCTGGAGATTTGTAATTTTGGGAAGCCTGGCAACCCCTTTCCATGAAAGTGTTTCTCGCCAGTCACTGCTTAGGGCTACATCAAGAGGAAACAAAACATAGAGATAGAACGTGAAACTACTTTATTGTGTCAAGTTTCAAGAAGCTATCACAAACCGTGTTGGATATAGAGTTCCAAATACGTCTATCAATATAGGAGAAAACAGAGTGAAACCTAAAAATTCAAACTGTTACTGGAAACGAACGCTTCAACATAGAAGAACGAAATTTGGGGAACCAAGTCGCCTTAGTGTACTGATCATTACCTGAAAGTATCATCCAGTTTGGGTGAAAAAATATTTGCTGAGATTTCTGGAGATTCGTAATTTTGGGCAGCCTGGCAACCCCTTTCCATGAAAGTGTTTCTCGCCAGTCACTGCTTAGGGCTACATCAAGAGGAAACAAAACATAGAGATAGAACGTGAAACTACTTTATTGTGTCAAGTTTCAAGAAGCTAGCACAAACCGTGTTGGATTTAGAGTTCCAAATACATCTATCAATATAGGAGAAAACAGAGTGAAACCTAAAAATTCAAACTGTTACAGGAAACGAACGCTTCAACATAGAAGAAGGAAATTTGGGGAACCAAGTCGCCTTAGTGTACTTATCATTACCTGAAAGTATCATCCAGTTTGGGTGAAAAAATATTTGCTGAGATTTCTGGAGATTTGTAATTTTGGGAAACCTGGCAACCCCTTTCCATGAAAGTGTTTCTCGCCAGTCACTGCTTATTGCTATATCAAGAGGAAACAAAACATAGAGATAGAACGTGAAACTACTTTATTGTGTCAAGTTTCAAGAAGCTAGCACAAACCGTGTTGGATTTAGAGTTCCAAATACATCTATCAATATAGGAGAAAACAGAGTGAAACCTAAAAATTCAAACTGTTACAGGAAACGAACGCTTCAACATAGAAGAAGGAAATTTGGGGAACCAAGTCGCCTTAGTGTACTGATCATTACCTGAAAGTATCATCCAGTTTGGGTGAAAAAATATTTGCTGAGATTTCTGGAGATTTGTAATTTTGGGAAACCTGGCAACCCCTTTCCATGAAAGTGTTTCTCGCCAGTCACCTCTTAGGGCTATATCAAGAGGAAACAAAACGTAGAGATAGAACGTGAAACTACTTTATTGTGTCAAGTTTCAAGAAGCTAGCACAAACCGTGTTGGATTTAGAGTTCCAAATACATCTATCAATATAGGAGAAAACAGAGTGAAACCTAAAAATTCAAACTGTTACTGGAAACGAACGCTTCAACATAGAAGAACAAAATTTGGGGAACCTAGTCGCCTTAGTGTACTGATCATTACCTGAAAGTATCATCCAGTTTGGGTGAAAAAATATTTGCTGAGATTTCTGGAGATTCGTAATTTTGGGAAGCCTGGCAACCCCTTTCCATGAAAGTGTTTCTCGCCAGTCACTGCTTAGGGCTACATCAAGAGGAAACAAAACATAGAGATAGAACGTGAAACTACTTTATTGTGTCAAGTTTCAAGAAGCTAGCACAAACCGTGTTGGATTTAGAGTTCCAAATACATCTATCAATATAGGAGAAAACAGAGTGAAACCTAAAAATTCAAACTGTTACAGGAAACGAACGCTTCAACATAGAAGAAGGAAATTTGGGGAACCAAGTCGCCTTAGTGTACTGATCATTACCTGAAAGTATCATCCAGTTTGGGTGAAAAAATATTTCCTGAGATTTCTGGAGATTCGTAATTTTGGGAAGCCTGGTAACCCCTTTCCATGAAAGTGTTTCTCGCCAGTCACTGCTTAGGGCTACATCAAGAGGAAACAAAACATAGAGATAGAACGTGAAACTACTTTATTGTGTCAAGTTTCAAGAAGCTAGCACAAACCGTGTTGGATGTAGAGTTCCAAATACGTCTATCAATATAGGAGAAAACAGAGTGAAACCTAAATTTCAAACTGTTACTGGAAACGAACGCTTCAACATAGAAGAACAAAATTGGGGAACCAAGTCGCCTTAGTGTACTGATCATTACCTGAAAGTATCATCCAGTTTGGGTGAAAAAATATTTGCTGAGATTTCTGGAGATTCGTAATTTTGGGCAGCCTGGCAACCCCTTTCCATGAAAGTGTTTCTCGCCAGTCACTGCTTAGGGCTACATCAAGAGGAAACAAAACATAGAGATAGAACGTGAAACTACTTTATTGTGTCAAGTTTCAAGAAGCTAGCACAAACCGTGTTGGATTTAGAGTTCCAAATACATCTATCAATATAGGAGAAAACAGAGTGAAACCTAAAAATTCAAACTGTTACAGGAAACGAACGCTTCAACATAGAAGAAGGAAATTTGGGGAACCAAGTCGCCTTAGTGTACTTATCATTACCTGAAAGTATCATCCAGTTTGGGTGAAAAAATATTTGCTGAGATTTCTGGAGATTTGTAATTTTGGGAAACCTGGCAACCCCTTTCCATGAAAGTGTTTCTCGCCAGTCACTGCTTATTGCTATATCAAGAGGAAACAAAACATAGAGATAGAACGTGAAACTACTTTATTGTGTCAAGTTTCAAGAAGCTAGCACAAACCGTGTTGGATTTAGAGTTCCAAATACATCTATCAATATAGGAGAAAACAGAGTGAAACCTAAAAATTCAAACTGTTACAGGAAACGAACGCTTCAACATAGAAGAAGGAAATTTGGGGAACCAAGTCGCCTTAGTGTACTGATCATTACCTGAAAGTATCATCCAGTTTGGGTGAAAAAATATTTGCTGAGATTTCTGGAGATTCGTAATTTTGGGCAGCCTGGCAACCCCTTTCCATGAAAGTGTTTCTCGCCAGTCACTGCTTAGGGCTACATTAAGAGGAAACAAAACGTAGAGATAGAACGTGAAACTACTTTATTGTGTCAAGTTTCAAGAAGCTAGCACAAACCGTGTTGGATTTAGAGTTCCAAATACATCTATCAATATAGGAGAAAACAGAGTGAAACCTAAAAATTCAAACTGTTACTGGAAACGAACGCTTCAACATAGAAGAACAAAATTTGGGGAACCTAGTCGCCTTAGTGTACTGATCATTACCTGAAAGTATCATCCAGTTTGGGTGAAAAAATATTTGCTGAGATTTCTGGAGATTCGTAATTTTGGGAAGCCTGGCAACCCCTTTCCATGAAAGTGTTTCTCGCCAGTCACTGCTTAGGGCTACATCAAGAGGAAACAAAACATAGAGATAGAACGTGAAACTACTTTATTGTGTCAAGTTTCAAGAAGCTAGCACAAACCGTGTTGGATTTAGAGTTCCAAATACATCTATCAATATAGGAGAAAACAGAGTGAAACCTAAAAATTCAAACTGTTACAGGAAACGAACGCTTCAACATAGAAGAACGAAATTTGGGGAACCAAGTCGCCTTAGTGTACTGATCATTACCTGAAAGTATCATCCAGTTTGGGTGAAAAAATATTTGCTGAGATTTCTGGAGATTCGTAATTTTGGGCAGCCTGGCAACCCCTTTCCATGAAAGTGTTTCTCGCCAGTCACTGCTTAGGGCTACATTAAGAGGAAACAAAACGTAGAGATAGAACGTGAAACTACTTTATTGTGTCAAGTTTCAAGAAGCTAGCACAAACCGTGTTGGATTTAGAGTTCCAAATACATCTATCAATATAGGAGAAAACAGAGTGAAACCTAAAAATTCAAACTGTTACTGGAAACGAACGCTTCAACATAGAAGAACAAAATTTGGGGAACCTAGTCGCCTTAGTGTACTGATCATTACCTGAAAGTATCATCCAGTTTGGGTGAAAAAATATTTGCTGAGATTTCTGGAGATTCGTAATTTTGGGAAGCCTGGCAACCCCTTTCCATGAAAGTGTTTCTCGCCAGTCACTGCTTAGGGCTACATCAAGAGGAAACAAAACATAGAGATAGAACGTGAAACTACTTTATTGTGTCAAGTTTCAAGAAGCTAGCACAAACCGTGTTGGATTTAGAGTTCCAAATACATCTATCAATATAGGAGAAAACAGAGTGAAACCTAAAAATTCAAACTGTTACAGGAAACGAACGCTTCAACATAGAAGAACGAAATTTGGGGAACCAAGTCGCCTTAGTGTACTGATCATTACCTGAAAGTATCATCCAGTTTGGGTGAAAAAATATTTGCTGAGATTTCTGGAGATTCGTAATTTTGGGCAGCCTGGCAACCCCTTTCCATGAAAGTGTTTCTCGCCAGTCACTGCTTAGGGCTACATTAAGAGGAAACAAAACGTAGAGATAGAACGTGAAACTACTTTATTGTGTCAACTAAAAATTCAAACTGTTACTGGAAACGAACGCTTAAACATAGAAGAACAAAATTTGGGGAACCTAGTCGCCTTAGTGTACTGATCATTACCTGAAAGTATCATCCAGTTTGGGTGAAAAAATATTTGCTGAGATTTCTGGAGATTCGTAATTTTGGGCCTGGCAACCCCTTTCCATGAAGCTCACTGCTTAGGGCTACATCAAGAGGAAACAAAACGTAGAGATAGAACGTGAAACTACTTTATTGTGTATTTCAAGAAGCTAGCACAAACCGTGTTGGATTTAGAGTTCCAAATACATCTATCAATATAGGAGAAAACAGAGTGAAACCTAAAAATTCAAACTGTTACAGGAAACGAACGCTTCAACATAGAAGAAGGAAATTTGGGGAACCAAGTCGCCTTAGTGTACTTATCATTACCTGAAAGTATCATCCAGTTTGGGTGAAAAAATATTTGCTGAGATTTCTGGAGATTTGTAATTTTGGGAAACCTGCTTTGCTATATCAAGAGGAAACAAAACATAGAGATAGAACGTGAAACT